>NW_028277803.1:322787-645575 GCF_059751315.1 Micrasema longulum
ACCTGGATTCATGGTAATACAAACATAACATGCTGGGTTCAATTTCAACAGTGTACCTTCAAATAAAAATGTTTCAGCGTGTTGCCGTACAGCTTGGACAATGCAAAGAATTTGCTGCGCTACAACAGACAATACTTCAACCTCTATCCTATTAAATTCATCAAAACATGCCCATGCCCCTGAGGATGCTAAGCCTTTAAAAAATTTACCCATAGCTTTGTAATCAAGTCCATCGGAACAATTGAAAACAACACATTGCACAGCGAGTGCTTTAGCTAAGTCTTTGGTAGTTTCAGTCTTTCCAGTCCCCGCAGGCCCTTCCGGAGCCCCATTAAGATGAAGGTAGTAAGCTCCAATGAGAGTTCTGTAACAGCGATCTGTGAGGGGTGTGATGACCAAACGATCGGTATTGCCCAAGTACTCATAAGCAAACTTCACAACGGCATTTATGATTTTTACTGCCACATTGTCATTCTCCCAATAGTACCTCAATTGAGCTAGCCAATTGAAATCAGTATCTTCTACAACACTTTTATCAATTAATTCTTGAACAACATCCTTAGCGTGCACATCTATTACAATCAATGCTTTTATAGAAATTCTAGCTAAGTTCGTCAATTTAGGAGATCTTACCAGAGTAACAATTTGATTTAATTGCTTAGTGAGTTGAGTGTGAAATTTAACCAGCTCCGCGAGTTTATGAGTCTTTAAACAATTGTGAATATCAATAGCCCAATAAATTTGAGAAACACATAGAACTACCATTCCTTCCCACACGGTAATCCATTCCTCTCTTGGAATTGTTGGGTACTCTAAATAACTCTGCTCAGTTTCTGTGCGAATAGCACGAATCATCTGATCTTCCACTTGCACAAGCCATTTCTCCACTGAGCCCCGAGCAGCCGCTGTTGATATAATTTCACAAAATTCCACCTGCTCTTCTTCTTTACTGATCATAGCGAGAATATTCAGCTCAGAATCAAACTCCAATTTGTTGATCCCTTCGAAACATTTCTTGAGATGTGGTTGGACTCGTAAAGGATTTTTGGTCTCCGATAGAATTTCCAGGATTTCATCATTAGACAAAAAGAAAAATCGTGGGAAAAATAATCTCTTCTTCTCCAAATAATTATTGACACCTTCATTAATCTTTTCAAGCAATCCGTTGGCTGTAATCATAGCTTCTAAAAGTCCAAATCCGCCAGCCGTCTCTACAACTTTGGGATTTTTTGCTACTATTCCCATATATCTTCTATATGTACTATCTACCTCCTGAAACATTACACCCTCTTCTGGCATCTGGGCAATGATGTCTTTCGATGAAAAAATTGGTAACAAATAAAGCCACTGGCATTGCACTTTACCCCATTCGTCTATAGAAGAATTGATTCTTTTCAATTTCTCATACCAAGCTTTTACTTCTGATTCAAATGGTTTAACAAAAGCAGAACCCCTCATACCTATGGTTTTGACTATTTGATCGTCTAAAATGGCCTGAATATCATCCAGTTGTGTTAATATTTGTATACCAGTATCTTTATAAGGACTAGTTTTAAAATTAACACTGACCCATTCAGCTAGCATTTTTTCTAGATTTGTAATAAGAGCTAACTCCTTGCATGCTCCCATGCTAATAATTTCATATTGATCCATTTCAGCCCAAAGATTCATATCTATGAGTTTTCTTATAGTAGTTCCCGCATCTGGAGTAATATCGAACCCTGCAATCTCCGCCATTTCATCCCAGTGGCGTTGACGAAGAGCAGAGTTGCACATTATATTCACTAGCTGTACATTTGGCCTCCAATCCTTTAACTCCTTTAAAGCTTGTGCACATAGTTTCATTGGGGCTGGTAAATTCATGGGATCTGGATCTTCAACTAATCCCTTGAATCTTCTTTCGTTATTATCAGCTATTTGCTGTTTTATTTTCAATTTGAAATTTTTTGATAGCTTCAGAAACTCTTTGTAATACTCTTCGTGTTGTTCTTCTACTAATGCATTATCAATATATTCAAATGTACCATCCATCCATGTATAATAGCTGCGTCGCCATTTGTGCAATAAGTACATTAATTCATAGAAGGGTAGAATATACCCCTTCAATTCCTCCAGATCTGGGTATTGGGAAATAGGAAACTGAAAGACTTTTTCTTCGTGATTAATCCAAGCCATTTGACTATCACAATCATCCAGCCAGTGCACCAGCCTACGAATGTCTTCCAGATATTCTAAAGTGTTATTTATATCATCCATATCATCAAGTATTCCTAAGAATGGTATCAGTTCTTGTAAACGTGCATTCAACGAGGCTGTCTTTGCCACTAAATTTTCCTCCATTTCAAACTTTGTAGTTTCAAAGCTGCTTGCATTTTTATTCAATATTGGTTTTATGTCTTGCAGCCAATTAACAGATCTATTATTCAAATCCACATGTTCAGGTGATAGTTGTATCATTTCTATTAGTTTGCCCATAATAATAAGTGATTCTGTAATACGTTCTGTTAACTGTGGTATTAAAACAGTTTTGGCTAGTAAACCATACGCACTACTCTCTATAAGTTCTGTTGCAGTTGTAGGAATAATTAAAACTTTTACTGCAATGTCTTCAAAAGCACCACAAATACTCTGATTTTCTTGTTGATGTGCTAAACACAACAAGTTCAAAATTTCTTCTTGGCACTTAACAGCAGCCGTTTTGAGGCCAGCTATCATTTTATCTTGATTTATTTTTCCTACTTCGAAATAAACATTTCCCATTCCTGCCGATAACTCATCAAGCATCGCTTGAAAATTGTTAATTCTCTCGCATGACTCATCAAATGTTTCGCCTTGTTCTATAGTTGCAACATCAGTTTTAAAATCTCTAAAGAGCACACCGTACTGGGTCCTTATTTCATCCATGTACTTTTTGACTGAAAGGAAAACACTATCTAAACTTTCTTGTAATCTTTTGTGGCTATCTTGAAGAGTCCAATTATTCAGTTTGACTGGTAAGAAATCATTTTCCGTTGGTAAATTTACCCAACGCTCAAGAGGTAAAAGTTTCTGCGCTATGGAAGCCACAGCGTCTATAATCTTATGGTACATAGCGGATATTTCGAGAAAGGAAGGATCAAGTATAAGATCTGTTTGAAAATTCAATTCCATTGAAATCAGCGGTGTCAATACTGGATTACCAACAACTTCAATAATATAGTCTATTGAAGCCCTCATTAGCTCTGTTATTTGCATCGCAATTGAAACAGAGGCACAGTTTAATAAACAAACTCTTTTTTTCATGGGTATATTACTGAGACAACGAGGTACTTTTAGCCATGTTACAATGTAAGGATACCAAATCATTGTAAGAATCGATTCGGCTTCTGATAAATCTGCATCAATCAATTGTTTTAAGTAACTCATATTGATTATTCCTCTGCCTCTGTAAATAAAAAAATTCAACAAATAGACTGGAAACATTTTAGCGGCGCTCTCCTGGACATAACATATAAATGGATGTAAGATGTACAACTTTTGTTTTAATGTTTTCCTTGTTTTGAGGAATTCGTCATAATTTGAGGACTTTCCTCCAAATTTGAATGGTTTTTCTTGGTAACGCACACGCTCTACTCCAGGTATCTCTCTGATCTTGGATTTCACTGCCAATTCATGAAGACACTTGTTCCATTCTTCTTTACTTTCATCAAGAATTTCATTCACAGTTTTAGGGAATTTGGATTTCAATTTTTTTGGAACCATTTTCAAAATTTTTTTCTCCCACGATTTAAGCATAGGAGGTGGCACTACTAAAGTTGCACATTTTCGCAATTGTTGAGCGAAGAAAATTTGTTCTTCCGGGTAGAACTCTATGTCGGAAGCTTTAATAGACTCCTTTTCTACGAGTCTTCTTACCTCGTAAGCTTTTTCCTTTAAAAATTCCTTCATTTTAGTTTCCCTTCCCTTGAATATAAAAAATTATAGGATATATTAAAAAATAAAACTAAACTAAACCTATATCTTATTTAAACGAAATTAGATTGGAATAATTCATGGAATTTTTTTTTGTTGAATATTTATAAACATGAACTGTTTTGGAAATATCATGAACAAATTTTTAATCAAACATTTAAGTCATTTAGGTTGTAAATAGTTCATCAGTGAAAAGTGACAGTTTGTGGAAATTAAACTAAAATAACAAATTGCGTAAAAATAACACAAATTTATTTGTGTTGTTTTTAAGAAATCTTGTTGAAACAGATTTTAGTGTAGAGTTTAAATAATATAAATACATGTAAGTGTGTACAGGTAAAAAATTACGTTATATACAGTAAATATTGACCTTTCTTCGGTTGTATGGTGGAGGAAGTTTGATGGGCAGTTCATCAAACATATGTAAATCTGGGGGAGGTTTCAATATTGGTATTTTAACTTTTGGCTCCAACATATTCCTAAGTTGTCTGTTTGCCATTTTTCGAACCAGATACTAGATTTACACAAATATTATAAAAAAACACATCCTGTCAAAATTATGCTTCATTTTCAAAACAAACATAAGTTTTATGTAGTATAACCCCCAGTTCCAATTTTAATAAAATGCATAATTATTTTCTATTTGATCAATCAATTAATAATGAATAAGTTCCTACTTTGATAAAACAATTTAAAATTTTAAAACTGAAAAGATGCAATAAAATGATTTAATATTCTTGTTTACTTAGCAACCCAAAAAGGGGGTTGTAATAATTTCCCCTCTTCCGTTACATGTTAAATCAATACAAGGTACATTAACAATTCTGCAGTTGATAGTTCCTAACCCTATCTGCACCTGGTGGTGCATTGAAAACTGAATTGGTTCACAAATATTTTCATAACTGAGAACATTTGAAAATGCATAATTTACGCAGAGGTGAGTTGATCGCCTTGCGATTTAAAGCCAACAATACTACAAAAAAACTACTACATTTTTAACAAAGTGCAACAGGGATGGAAAATACCTTAAAGAAGGGAATATGGAAGTCGAGGCATTTACAGGGCTTATGACCTGTCATTGGCTAGTTTAAGTGGCCACTCACTGTAACATTCATCATTTTAACATATTACAACAGAGATAAAGAATAATTGAGAGAAGGTTGTATAGAAGTCTAAGTATCTACAGGGCTTATGACCTGTCATCAATTCATAATTCATCATTTTGCCTATGTTTGATTATCCATGTTTCTCCAATTCTTCTTCTAGTTTCTTTAAGGTATTTTCCATCCCTGTTGTAATTTGTTAACCTTGATGACTCCCGAGGGGGTGAAATCCAGTCTTTTGTCTACAAACATTGGGACAAACACAAATATTGTAACTACATTTTTTTTTCAAACAAATATGTTTATTCCCTTTTTAAATTGAATTAACATTGTTGAGCTTCTTGGTTTCTGTAATACCTGCGCTTATATTTAATTGAATATTTAAAACATATTATTAGCCATTTCCTTACACTTCTTCGAGTCTTCTTTTCGAATTATTTCCGACTGAAGTAATTCTTTTTGAAGCATCAAAAGAGCAGCAGCGTTTCTTTTCTAAAATATAAAAACGAACAGTTAATTTTCATATTATAGTATGTGTTACAATATATTAGAACATATGCTACAATAATAGGGTTTTTTCCCAAATCAGAAATGTAGTGCAAATTACTTTTAGGTAACTATTTGAGATAGCGACGATGTATATTGTTGCCGTAATTTGAATACAACACAACTACTTTATTTCTGTATTTGAGATTATGATTGAATATTTTTTCATCGTAAAAAATAGCATCTATCTCTGTCATTTGAACAAAGAAATTGTTAACATTTTTCAAATAACACGTATCTCAAAGAACATATTTATTTATTTAACTTTTTGTACATAATGTTAATTGTACATTGGTGGGCTTATTGTTAAATGGCAATTTCTTTCAACTAACCGATAAAATAAAAGTTTCATTTTTGTAATTCAAGTCTCAAAGAAGATTGTATTCCTTGGAATACAACATAAATCATTAGGTGGTCAGCAATACAGTGTTTTACATTTGTTTGGATAATAGACTTTAAAAACATATACATCGTTTCAAATTACTGATTTATGAATTTTTTATTGTCTCCTTTAAAGTTATCATTTAGTGACATTGTGTTAGCTAATACATAGGTTTTGTACAAATAAATTCTCTGTATAATTTTCATCATCATCATCATTCCCTTTCCGCACCTAATGGTGCATAGGGCACTAGATTGGTACACCACTCGCAGATTAACTTGATCAATTTTGCTACATGAAGGTAAGGTGATTAGTCTTACGCTTCAGGTAGCACCTATGAAAATATTCTAGTGTGTAAACACTCTTTTAAATAAATTCTTCATATTAACCATGTCGGGAATCGAACCCGAGACCTCTTGCATGGCGCGCTGACCATGCAATTATTTATTCATAAAATAATTAAGGTGTTAAATCAAACACGATATTGAATTAAATACCATACATTTGAAATCAGTCTCCAAACTCACTTATTATTAAATACCTATAAGGTTATTTTACCATGTGTTATACACACTCTCTTCCAATGTTTTGGATCGCATTACAGCGTCTATCATCAGAGTTGATGTTATTTGTTTGGATTAACAAGCTGTATATAGCAACGGCTGTGACACCTAATGTCATCACAACTGGCGACGAATTGCTTAGTTGGTAAAATAATTTAGCCAAATAAATTTCACACACATCAAAAACAGCTTCAGCTCTTTTACCTCACAAAAGTCAACAGGTGGAAGAGTTAAGGAAATGTGGATGTTTAAATAAAAGCAGAATGGTGAACGTTACACTGTGTAAAGTGGCCATTTAAACCAGCTAATGATAGGATAAACCCTGTAAATGCCTAGACTTCCGTATTCCCTCTCTGCTGCAGTAAATTTCTTAATCGTTTTTCTTTTTTTAAACAGTTTTTATACGGGGTATTGTAGACATTTTTACTTGTTGAATTTGATACATTATTATGTATACCATAAGAATTCCATGTCGATGTTCTTCGTCAATAATATTTTCATGGTATTTTGCAATATCCACATTTAGTTCTGCATCCTGCGCTTCTAATACAACTCTCTGCACACTCCCAGTACTACTTTGAGATTCATTGTTGTCAGAAATACTGCCCACCTGGGCGGCATTCTCTGAAAGACAAATTATATCATATCATTCATAAAGTCAAGAATGCAGAAAGTATTCGGCATTCTCAAAATAACTAATAAAAAATAAGTATGGTTGCAATTTCCATTCATAAAATAATTAAGGTATTCAATCAAATAAGAAATTGATTTAAATACCATTCATATGAAATCAGGTCTCCGAACTAACTTATTATTACATATTAGGTTATTTTACCATGTGTTATTCGCAATCTTTTCCAACGTTTCGGATCGCATTACAGCATCTATCATCAGAGTTGATGTTATTAGTTTGGACTAACAAGCTGTATATAGCAACGGCTGAGACACGGTACAAATCCTAAGTACGTTTCATATAATATATTGCGGTGAATAACCATATATACGACCACGAGACAAACTAATCTCCAGTTAAATTTTTCGTAAGAGTAGCCATTTAGTCAAAAACTTTCACAGTTGCCATTATCAATATGTATGCTCATTTTTGGGTAATCCCATGTAGGTTGAACTCGTTCCAAAATTTTGGCCACCTTTGCAGGAGCCATCTTCAGGGTAAACCAGTTACCCTGCAACCTTGAAAGGGCTTCTGCAACGGTAGCCGAAACATCAGAACGACCTTACGAATTTACTTGTCCAGGGTTTTGGTTTTATTTTACCGACAGAACTGTATTCTTTGTACCACCGGGACACGGGAATAGATATATTAAAATAATTGATTCATGAAATGTGCATTATATAGATATTATACCTGCGAGATGATGAATAGATGTGGTTTTATGTTCTTCCATCATCTTTAAGTAAATACCATGGTTAGCTTTTTCGTTGTCTGTATTAATTTCCCCCTTGATTAGTTTCCACGTCTTTGCTGCCAAGTCTTTGTATATCTCCTTAAAAAAAAAAACACAAATTAAAAAATTTACTAAAACATTTTAGTATTACGAATGAGAAATCAGCGCCACCTAAATTATTTCTTAGATTTTCACAAACATTCAGATGTACGTTGAGTTTTTCTGGGTTATTATTTTGTGTGTCGTTCGGATTCCTTGCCAACGTTTCGGTTTGCACTGCAGCATCTATCATTGGGGTTGATGTATTTTTTGTGTGTACATTTGTAATTTGATTAAATTTGGGATACCAACTGTTACATATTTCAGCAGAACTCAGAAATAATGACAGGCTTCTACAAATTATAAAATGTAAAGTTGTTTAATTACAGGATATTGTTGATACACTTGTTGACTATTTTTCTACATAATCGTCATTCCACTCACAACGTGTGGTGAGCCTTGACACAAGCTTCTTCATGCCCTCCTCGAAGAATTCTCCCTTCAGAACCTCTATCTGCCCCTGCTAATCGGTTGAAATTTTAATTCCACCCATGTGTGCCTCCGGAGAGGTGAAAAGATGATAATCTGAAGGCGCCAAGTTGTCCAAATGAGCCTGTCTTCAAACAGCCTTAGCCACCAAGGCGCTCTTGGAATCTAGTACAGTTACTTTCTGAACATGCCTGGTTCATACAAATTACATATGATACTGATGTGCATAGGATTTGTACCTGTTGTGCAGTTGTCACATAAAACATGCATGGATTGCAAATGACAAACGGCATAATAACAGAGTGTGATAAAACTATCTACGATAGGTGCACTAATGTCGAGATCCATGCAGGTTGTAAAGCTGCGACAAGCATTGTTGACAAATTTGAAAACCGGTGCTGCGTTGGTTTGGACATGTAGGGCGAATGGACAGTGAAATAACAGCTAAAAGGTTTACATTGCAAATTTTGATGGATACAAATAATGGGAAAGACTTAAAAAACATGCCATGATGACCAAATTTAACAAATATTTTGCACTCCAGGAATAACAGTGGCACAACCTAAAAAACTCATTTCTTCAAGAAAGTAATCACACATCAATCTTGGCAAATAAATGTTTATCGCAAGAGTCAAAATTAGTCATTCACAATGGAGTCCTGGTGCAAAAAAACAGCCTTTTAAATAAATATTTCATATCAACCATGTTGGGAATCAACCCCGAGACCTCTCGCATGGTAAGCAATGCGCTGACCATTACACCACAAGGCCGGCAAGATTATTGTAAACATTTAAAAAAGATAAATTATAAATACATCTAAAATACATTTAATAAATAAAGCAAAGAACATGAATGCCCATAGTTGAATTAATTAATATCATCATAAAAAGCAAGATGAACACTTTCCCCGCGTTGAAAATTGACGTATCTTATTTTTTAGTTTAAACACTGATTTTGAGTGATCATGAATATATAGACTCTATACTTGAAGAAAATACTTAAGCTGCGAACCTTTTTGATAATAAATTACTCGCATATGCTATGAGCATCGCATAGTAGTGCTGTCATAGGGCGCTCACAGATGTATGTGAGCACCTCAGTGAATGAGTTAAAAGAATTTCAAATCAGAAAATAACAAAATAAATTGATTGACTATGTATCTAGAGATATGTAGCATCAATTTTTATGAACATAAAATTGAGATCTTTTGGACAATTTCAATTCAAGTAGGGAACATTTTAATAGATAATTTTTTAATCTTACTGTTTCCTGAATCTTCACTGTATTTAGTTTAATAGTATTGGCAGCAATTTCGTCTATTAAACTTTGCCTCACATTTCTTAAAGGTTTGATTTTACCCAACAAATTTTGAATTTTCATTTTTACTAAAAGGTAAATTAAGACAATTATTCTGGTTACCTAAGGGAAAAAAACATAAAACATCGTCGGGTCATTGTTGAAATATTGAATATGCAAAAATTACATTTAAAAAATTCATCCAAATTGCATAAAACCAAACCCATAATCATACCACCATCGGCTCCCTAAATAATGCATAAGGCACTAAATTGGAACACAAAATGCAGCATATCTCAATCATCTCTTACATAAAGGTAAGGTGATCAGTATTAACGCTTCAGGTACCAGGTTCAGAACCTGGGACCTCGAGCATGGAAAGCGAATGGACCAACCGGTTCACTAAGAGGCCGACTTGTCCACAGGAAAACACTCGTCCAGGATTCTGATTCTATTTCACACAGATACTGTGTTATTCATATGCCATAAAGTAGTGTGATATATGATTATTGCACAATTGCACGTTTTCCTAACTCTTTTTGCAATTCAAAACTAGCTAAAATGCATATTGAGAAGATATTACAGGCCGTGTCCAGAAAAACATAAACAACATATAATGTGGTTCATTTATTTCATAATTATGTTAAAATTTGTTTTATACTTTTGAAAAGACATATTTGCAGTTTGGTGTATATATGATGTAAATGTAAAAATGGATGAGAATTGTTGGAAAAAAAACAAACTAGAATAATAAAATAAACCCTTTCTCTATGTAAATACTTGATAATTGATTTGATATATTGCCACGCTGCGTAAAAAAACTGATTATGATTTAAAGAAATTAATGAAGTGCTGTGTTCAAAGAAGTAAAGACGAATAATAATTATAAATAAAAAATAAAGCGCGTGACATACATTTACCATTATCTTCTTCTCGTAACCCAATGAATATATCTAATTGTTGTTTTTTTACTTTGTAATCTTTATTTTCATTCATTTCGCGAATTTGCCGTTTAAAGTATGTAATACCTTTAAACGTAAAACGTAAAGTTTAAAAATAAACTAATTAGAAAGACAGAAGACAGAGAAAAATAATAATTTAAGAAATCAAAAATCAACATTTTTCGTTGGTTCCCGCTGTGTCAAATAAGATTAAGCATTATGTTGCTAGGACGAAATATGTATAATAAGTGGGGTAGGTTGTTCGATAATCTATTTTAGATTGTAGGTAGGATGATCCATTTCGATCGGTGTCGTATTGTCGGGATGGACCAAAACCCCCTGATAGACATACGTACAAGAACGGTATATTTATATAACTATACAGCATGTATTTCTAAATAATTAACGGTACAAAGAAGTTAGATAAGTCAAAAAATAATAATTAGTTTAAAAACGTGTAAAACTTATATTTTTGAAATTCATGGTAAAACGTTGCCCATGGGAATATTTTCTTTCGTCACATTTACAAAAAAAGTTATATCGTTCAATAAAATTAAAAAGTTAATGTTTTTGGTGAAATCAAACATTGAAATCGAAATTATAGTAGATGTGTCATATATTTAAAAAAAATATATGACACATCTACTATAACCAGAGACATGGGTGTTAATTATTTAGTTTCATTGCATCTGTTACATTTGAAAAATTAATATATTTTATTGAAAAAGCAATAATACACGTATCGATAAACATAGCATATTTAAATGTACCAAATTGGGATAAGTTAAATTTTTACGAAGGGTTTTATTTTTTTATTCTTATGATCTTGATACAAAGTTTGACAAAATAAAAATACGACATAATGCAAAAAAGAAGACGTGTTATTATGAATAATGTACCTATGCTTTTCAAATATTTGTCTTGATTTCTTTTATATTCAGAATACTTTGAGTGAAAGTACAATTGTTTTTACGAAAGGTAATTGTAAATACACAAAAATAATAAAATCATTAAAAATACGCAACTAAGATAATAAGATGATAGTTACGAAGATTTTATTTGTAAATATTCGTAGCTATAATCATGGCTAGTAGCTAAAAAACAATAATAAAATAATGTGTCAAAGTGAAGTACGTACCTACAAACTCATTAATTATTAACATTTTTACACGCTGGGTGTGCATATTTGACAACAGACAACACCATTTTAAACGAATCACGGGCAGAATCCAAGCATTTCACGTAATTTTGGAGTTTTCGTAGCCTCTATTTTCGCCATTTTTTGTGTGGGCTTATATTTGTGGTGGGAGATTTGCCGGTTTCAAACTGCCAGTTATATTTAAAGGTAAGCAATAACATTTGATACATAACATAATACGATACTTTAATTCATTGGCGCGAGTTTTGATGGTTCTCTGAAGAGCGTCCCTCCTTTGCGTTGATATAAATCGGTTCCATCGATTTTCTGAAATTAAACACAAATGTATTCGTATTGCCCTATCTTTTCTTTCACCTTTAACACGATTCTTGCAAATAATTCATCACGTACAGTAATAACAGTTTGCGCAAATTTATACCTACGATAGGATGTACATTATCAATTCCCGCTAACACGCATGTCAGTTATCATTTTTAATTATAAAAGTAGTAATAATGAATGGAGGGGGTCGCAAAAACACATCATTATCATACATAAATTATTGTTTTATCATTATGCTCAACTTAGTATGAAAAGCCATGTATTTTTATGTAGATTTATGCGGTTATCACACATTTGACAATGATAAGAACCAAAACGCGTGACTAACATTGTCATTTTTTTACCGACAGTGATCGACATTTCAAAGATTATCCAGTTTATTGTTACAATGTCATTTTATAACCCACATTCAAAATAATATCTCTTGTCAAATGACCACTTGTATTTACGTAGTTAGCATGATATGAGAGCCGAGTTGTTTATACAGTAACAAAGTGAATTAATTTATTTTGAATACAAATAAACTGTTAATTATTGCTTATAATGCTTGTTTATTTGTGCAATTGAATTCAATTCATAAAATGTATTTGAAAACTCACTATGAATATAATGCAAAATATTTTAAATATTTCTTACAATGTCATATTTTTCAACCTGCCTGACTACACAACGTGTAAAATAATCTATTTCTTTTTCTCATTTTTATTTTTCCCTATATTGTGTAAAATTTGTAATACTGTGAAAGGTACTGAACCATTGAATTTAGTTTTATTCTTGCTAAAAACAAGGTGTTTACTCTATGTTTTATAACGGATCTTTATCTAATTAAAAATCATAATATTGACTAGACAATCCTTTTGTAGTCTAATTACGAAAGCACAAACATCCGGATTATGTTAATGTACATCCACACGGATCATAGGAACTTCATAATTAAATTAATAAACATTTGTATGTCTGTTTTTTTAGTGTGTTTGAATCTTTGTACGCAAGTAATGGATTCCTCCCCAAAAGATTTTATTGAGATTGACATATATATCGAATGATTTCACATACTGAATTCATACTCATCTAACAATATTTTGAATTTGTCCGAATGTTATGACAAAATACTGGATTTCACCCCCCCCCCCTCCCTCCAGGGAGTGAAAAAGATTACAACATAGATGGTAAACATTTTAGAGAAGGAAATATGGAAGTATCTCGGTTGTAATGTGTTAATCATACCTATCTGTTTGTATTTCAAAGGTATTATTGTGCCTGTAAATTTCTTACATCTATAAAGCATTGAACTTTTTTTATACTGTTCATAATGGAACACTTTTACTTATGGTTAAACGGAAACTCGTACGAAGTTCCTTATCATATTTTGTAAGTAGTTAATATATAGGTTCATACATGTTCATAATTTATCATAATTCATTTAAATATCTAGTATATATTTATAAATTCATATGTATTTACTAATCGGGTTGTGGTCCCGTGGCTAGTGTCTCGGACTCACTGCTCAAAGGTCCGTGGTTCGAATCCCACTCTACCCCAGCTTGATCCCCATTTTATAATAGTGAGTTATTTACCACTTGTTGAAAATGGCCCTCAAGATTTAATATTTGGGTAAATAATAAGAACGCAAATATTTTTTTTTCTTTAAAAAAAAAAAAGAAAAAAGAGTACAATTTCTTAAAGGTAGTGTATATTTCGGTTCTCCAGACAAAACCTGCGTTGAAAAGAAATGTTTTTCAGTGTTATACATCAAATTATTATTTTATTCACCAATCTTACAAATTTAATTGAACTAGGCGTATAATTGACTAAATGCATTACAACTTACAACAGCGAAGGATAACATTTTAAAGAAGGGAACTAATATGGCTTATAAGTCTCAAGGGCTTATGTCCTGGCTGGTTTATGTGGGTAATATTCCCCAATCCACCTATATTTGAACAGGTGCAGAATGAAGGCATATTTATTCAATTCTTCCATCTGTTTACTTTTGCGAAGTTAAAGAGCTGAAACACTGCTTTTATATTACATAAATTGTTCCTGAAAAGACAGAACGTTCATAATCCACAAAACTTTTTTTTTCAACATGTAGAATACAAAACAATAGCAGTTCAGTCAGGTCAGCATTCACCGTAACAAAATTGAACAAAAGTAAAGCATTTTAACTAGTACAACCCATACAGGAAGCCTTAAAACAATCAGACGATTGAGCTTACAAGCTTCCTTTTGTGTTTATATTTGTATATGTGTGTATAGCGAACAAATAAATCAATTTATATAAAAAATATTTTAAACTTTTGGGGTACTAAAATAAGAGAGTTTTAGTAAATAAGTATTTTTTAAATTATGCAATTTTTTATAAATGTAAATTTTTGTCGAAAGTGTTCTTGTAAGTTGGCTAAGTTATTGAGCCATTTTAACATTAGTAAGCACCCCTTACCCTTGTAAGTTTTTTCAATTTATAAACTTCACTGCTTATAACCTATTCATGCTTCTCCAACCTTTAACAATTTGCTATAGTCAATGGGCTGTGTGATTTGATTGGGATTCGTTCTTTATACATGGAATCCTTCTATACCCTTCAATATAGCTTCTTACAAGGTACATTTGTTCTGCATATTGGCATCCAAGAACCATTTGATATCATTAAAAAAAATGTTTTCATTTTCAACATAGTACCACATCTATTAATTGCATTTTACGGGTATTAGTAATCCTGATAATTCTATTTAGTATTAATTAATTTATTGTTCATTACATAAATATATTTGCTACCGGTAATCGATACATCACGAGCATTTATAATGTTTATTTTTGTATATATTATTATTTTACGTAAGTTATTATATATTTTTGTAAAAGGTAAATAAAATACTCTTGAATATGTAGTGTACTCTGATTAGGCCAGTCTCCACCTATCATACATATTATATAACAAAACATATTTTATTATATATAATTATATTATAACCGCTTACCGATTACTAACGGTTTCGTATGCACCCGTCTCTTCGTCGGAACACTCGCTACATTAATATGTACCTACATACACAGTCCTATTATGTTTACCAGTGCATATGTCGTCGCCAAATAGTTAAATCAGCCACTTAACGGAGCGGCTAGGCTGTTCATTAAACGCCGGCATTCAACTGAATGGCTAGGCCGTTCGTTGAATGAATGTTTACCGAAAGGGTTTTTAAAGATTTTTTTTTATCATGTAGGAGTTGGTTATTTTTTGCCTTGCTTATTATGTACGAGGCTTATATTAACTGCAAAAGGTATGTTCCTTCTAATTACTCTGACTATAGTGCAGTGGCGAGCAGTGAGTTTTTAAATTGGTAAGCTGCAAAAAATCTGATAAAATGTCTATTACGGTAGTATGGCACATAAAAAAAAGGTATATTTTATAATTTGATAAATTATCTTAAACAAATAGCACTAGCGGCTAATAGTTTCCGTTAAAATATTTTCTAATTTAATACAAACATTTGATTAGCAAAAAAATGCATTAAAAAAACGTAATTACAAAAAAACTGGAACTCGTGCGGACTGGAACCCCAACTCTAGTCACTAGCAAGCAACGATCTATCCGCCCGGTTATTTCATGTACCAGCCCAGTTATCGAAAAAGTAACTTATAAAATTGTATTATTCATTAGCTTACCGATAATTTTCGCTTAAATGCCGTTACTTGTCTTGAACTAAAACACTTTTTCTTAGTAAATAATGATAAAATCTAGATTATTTAAAAGTATTTCTCACCGAGAACGATAGTTCACTAATAATTGCCTTTTTAGAATCATTCTTTTATCGATTTTTATATCACTTTAATATTCACGAAACCATGTAAGTTTACTATTCTCTATGTATAATTTACTCTTCACACTATTCAATTTTAATTTACTAGTAACGTCTTTATCATAACTCAAACATTATTTTATAAGTTTAAATACTGAAGAATAACCTATAATTGATCGATAACTGTCATCGTCCGTTAAAAACATTTTATAATTAATGTATATTTTATTTTCGTTTAGCGAATATTTGTTTTTTTTAAACTCAGTGAAGTATTCATACTGATAAGGATTAAAATGTCAATTCGTAATATTATTTATTTTACAACAAATTAACTTTCAAACCACCGAACAGGACTTAAGTATTATCCTAATATAACTTCCATTTTATATACACATATTCGTTATCTCCTTTTCACATTATAACGGGTGCGTATAATGCTATCTCACTTGTACTGTCTTAAGTCGACCATCTAAAAAAAATAAAAAAATAGACCTTACGAAGAAGTGTTGAAATACTTAATTGCATTTAGGAAAGCTGCAAGATTTTACTGTAATCGTAAGGGAAATTTTTCTAAGGTAAATCTGAAATTTGTAGTTTAGAGACGTTATTAAATTCATGTTTTATCTTTGGCGGTGCAAGCTCGTGTAATCCGGCAGTAATAATTTTGGTCGTTAGAGGCGCAACTTGCTCGCTGTATGGAATATGTTGTAAATTTATTAACCCAAGAAATGCAATGTATTATTATTATTACTATTTTTGTGATATGTTTTTTCCTAATAATAACGTTACATAAAACATTACTTTCGATGTCAAAAAATATGGTAAGCTGCAAATAATCGGTTATTGGGAGAACTCGCCCCTGCTATAGCGTGAGGATCTGATGGGATAATCTTAAGGATAAGGGATAAAGTTAAGGAACTTCTCCGCATTTGCTTTTAGAAGAGGAAACCACAGAAAACTCATTCAGGAGAAGCCGGCCTATTGACAGACATCAATAGACCTTCCGTTTCACTCTGAGGGTGTTCGGCATTTTGTGTCCTATTTTTATTTATTTCAACAATTGCCTTTACTATTTTAACCATGTATGATATTACCTCACGTGATAAGTCCTTATGACTTATTACTGTTACGATATCTTCTAGCTAACGAAAGGGTTGGACGTCGCTTAGCCTCTTTTATTTTAATACAACAATAATAATTGTTTTAATTTTTAATTTATTTTGTTATGTGAAGTAAGGATAGGTTGGATTAATTTTAATAATAATTTAAAAAATGGTTTTTACTTAACATAATATTTAATCCTTAACTTTACTTAAAAAGCTAAGTAAAAAAACGTTTTCGTTCTGCCGTTTGCAAAGGCCTAGCTATCAACCACCCAACACGTTGAACATTGAGCTATATTAATTCATTCAACGAACGGCCTAGCCATTCGGTTGAATGCCGGCATTTAATGAACAGCCCAGCCGCCCAGTTGAGCGGCTGATTGAACTATTTGGCGGCGAGATATACACTAATATTTTACTAACATTAGTTGAAATGTTTGATCGCAAATGAATGATTTAAATAAAAATAATGATGATTATCATCATAGTTCTCTTTCCGCACCCAATGTTGCATAGGACACTGGATCGGTACACCAACTGCAGCGCATAATTAAATAAACAGAATCCTTTGTTTTCTTTGTGCGTATTCCTACTCTATACTGGTTATAATAATACATTATGGCCGGGTTGGTGGGTATTACACTATCGCCTTCTCGAGCTGTAGAACATATATTATTATCATGTAAATATAGTAATATTTGTTTTCAAGATGTGTAATATGTTTATTTGATAAATAAATCAAATGTGGGAATAAGGAATGACAGGCGACAAAGTGCTTGAAAAAATGCATTGAATATCTTTTAGTACCTACATTAGTATCTTGAAAATAATGTACATTTTTAAACTTTGCATTCTTTTCAAATGTTTCCTACCGCCGCGCCGCGCTGTCCACCCAATAATTACTATCATTTCAAAGCAGAAGTTCGAAAAGAACACTGCCGTTTCGTCATTAGTATAATATATAATGTCAAGTTAGATATTGTTCTTTCAACTTTTCTTCAAATTACACAGCGCCGTATCGTGCCCTATAATTTATCAAAACTTCACATCTCTTTCCCCACTCTTCACGGAATAACTTTTATTTCTGCTAAATAATAAACCGCCCGCTTCGGAAACTTTTATTCGATTTTTTTATTTATTTAAACGGTGCAAACATACTCAGTGCATTAATCGACGCTTAATATTTTAAAAATATCACGTACATAAAAAAACAGGTATACGTGTTTTAAATAAAATTTTAAGAGAAAATTATTTTTTTTACAAAAAATTAACCGATTTTCATCAATTACAATAAACCATTAGTGTCCCGACGACGACACGGATACGTCTCAAAACCGGTAGACATGGAAAAGTCGGTATATGGTTGGTTATAAACAATTATTTACTAACATTTAGTAAAATATTTGACCACTAAGTTAATACTTTCAGTATGAATACTTTTCGGGAGGAGATACTTGTACCATAGTTATTATGTTCAACTCTCCCTTACCGGTGATGTGTAGCCAGTACACATTGCATCTAATAACTTTTATATCTCTGTAAATATGATAAATACTGTGATAAGATTTTCGGTATACATTAACGTATCGATTGAAATATTTTTTTATTAAATAATAAATACTTGTCGGGCACAGAAAAAGCATTTTATCAGAAATTGGAGATAAGTCATCTATACAATCAAAAGTTTACTAATGCTTCGCGGCGGTATTGGAACCGGACCCAATTCGAATAATAGAAAATTCGGGTAGTTGGATTTTTTCCGGGGAAAGGGTCTATTTTAATTAATTACTGTATGTATGTCGAAAAAATGAGCTTTTAATGAATTAAATGAATAGGCAACACTTATACATGTTAAACGTAGTTACATGTGCTGTACATTAGTACAGTATGCACCTACCGTACTGTAAATGAAAGTCTTTGCTTGCTGAACATCTCGGTCAAGTTTGACTGTCATCATCCGTTTTCGGGTAGCCAAGTCGTTATTTTGCGAATCGCAGTACGTTTCCGTCTTATTTTATTTTTTTGAAAGTCTGGAAGCGATTCAGATAGTCGGAGTTCGGATAGTTAGAGTTTATGTTTTATTTATGTTTGTGAATTTTTTTTATTTTTAAATCTACGTTTTAGATAACAAAATCGAACTTTAGGCCCATTCCGAGAGACCTAAATATTTTTCAATTTGACCAAAAAAAATAATTGGTAAACGTAACACATATTCTCCTCTACGGATGCGAATCGTAGCACCTCACTATGGAACAAAACAGCAAAATCTGTGTTTTGAGAATAGGTGTCTCAGAAGAATCTTGGGTGTGCGGCGGTTTGTAAGTAATTCCTATTACTTACAAACCTCAGCAAACTGACGCAGCAAACTCCGGTGACAAATATCATCAAGCGGAAGCGACTCGGTTAGCTTGGCCATGCGCTGCGGATGCTTCCTGAGAGCCAACCACGCTTGCCTACTTTAAAAGGCATAAGGTTTCCGACGTCCTGGACGTCCACTACTGACTGTACGTCGGCAGTTCGTGTCCGAACTACGGGACGCGAACCTGGCTTGGGAGGATACACAGGAGCTGGCAGCCGGCGGAGATGCTTGGAGGATTTTCGCGGGCACCATATGCTCCAACTAGGGAGCGGACATGGAATGATGAAAACGATGAGGGAAGGGTTAACATGTCGAAGAATTCACGTTTTTTACAAACAGTTTTTAGCACTGTTACGTATTTTGAGATTGATTTGTGAAATGCAATATTTCTTGTCTTTTATCTACCCGTTTGCGTTGTTCCTGCGCGTTCAAGGTACTGGATTTTGATCTCTTTATTGGTATCTAGTAACCATAGTTCTGGGCAGCAGGCGATTTAGTTTATTAGGTGAATGCGATTTTATTGATTTTACGTACGGAATATGTACAGTCGTTATTTATTGTATTGTACCACATTAAAATAGGCGCGATACATACATTTATAACGTTCAATGCATATGTATCTGTAGGATTAATAATACATAACGTCATTTTTCAGATAAGTAGTTAGACATAACTACAAAATTCCTCGAAATATCAACGCTCTCTCGTTCTATTTATTATTTGTGAATAGAAAACATAAATTCGAATAGTAAAAAAGAAAAGTCATTTGAAACTAACGGCAAAAATATTTTTACATCCATTTCTGCGTTATTATTTTTAACTTTTTCTGTATTCTTTTTGTTTTGTATTTCGTGACAATCTGTAGACAAGTAAATTGTGCATTGTGTAATCCACCTTTAATAATAATTATTGTGCAACATTAGGTACTGTTGTAAACAGTGGTCGTCGGGTTGTGGCTTGTGATTCAGTTTTGCTATCGCTTTACTGTACCTGCCTGTACATTGTGCATTGTGTAATCCACCCTTAATTATTATTGTGCAACATTAGGTACTGTTGTAAACAGTGGTCGTCGGGTTGTGGCTTGTGATTCAGTTTTGCTATCGCTTTACTGTACCTGCCTGTACATTGTGCATTGTGTAATCCACCCTTAATTATTATTGTGCAACATTAGGTACTGTTGTAAACAGTGGTCGTCGGGTTGTGGCTTGTGATTCAGTTTTGCTATCGCTTTACAGTACCTGCCTGTACATTGTGCATTGTGTAATCCACCCTTAATTATTACTGTGCAACATTAGGTACTGTTGTAAACAGTGGTCGTCGGGTTGTGGCTTGTGATTCAGTTTTGCTATCGCTTTACTGTACCTGCCTGTACATTGTGCATTGTGTAATCCACCCTTAATTATTATTGTGCAACATTAGGTACTGTTGTAAACAGTGGTCGTCGGGTTGTGGCTTGTGATTCAGTTTTGCTATCGCTTTACAGTACCTGCCTGTACATTGTGCATTGTGTAATCCACCCTTAATTATTACTGTGCAACATTAGGTACTGTTGTAAACAGTGGTAGTCGGGTTGAGGCTTGTGATTCAGTTTTGCTATCGCTTTACAGTACCTGTTTATAATAATACACTACACTGCCTACTACCTACACCTGGAGTAATGCATTAATGTTTCTCAAACAATAATAATGCCAATCAAATATATACATAATATGCAAATGTACCACCTATTAAAAAAAGGTATGAGTAGGTAACTATTTATTTAAAAATGTGTTTTTAAAAATAAAATATGTAAGTTTGTTTCTTATTTCTTAGTTCAGGGGCGTACCTCATTAAAAAAACAAATTTAAACCAATCGCCGTATTTATTCAATGAACCTTTATGGATGTGTATATAAGTAGGTAGTAAATGATTAATAAGGTGTACTAAATATGTTCAAAATAACATTAAACTATAAACTACAAAAATATAATAATTTTCTCAGAGAGATGAGACTTGCCTCGTCGGCGTCGGTTAGTTTCATCTATCGAAAAGTGAGCTATTTTTTTATTTTTTTTATAACTGTCTGCTGTAAGAAAACATTAACCGAGCTGTCGATTACTACCATACTTCATTGTAAAGCCTAAATATTCTTTGAATTGGTAAAAATAATCCAGTGTTGGTGATTTAGTTTTCCGTGGTAAATAAAGTTAAAAATGATTTATTTACGATACATTTATAATTCAAATATATTACGTGTTATTTTTTGTCAGTCGCACATGCCACGTTTTTCCGCTACATCGACACCTTGGGTCAACCCATCTTCCAAAATGAACTTCTGTTTTTTCGTGTCCCGATTTTATTTTTGGGAAATTTAAGTTACATAAGTTTTATTTTAATTCAATGAAATGATACCATTCCGTGAATAGGTTCCTATCCCGTATCTTTTATAAGTAGCTACCGGCTACCTTCTACTGTCCATCTACTATCTGTAGTCTATAGAATGATTATCGACTGGAGTTGTCGGGGGAGGGGCGGGCGTTGCCAGGAAACGGTTTGTTGACGATTTCCCGCTACGATGATAATTATTAGGAACGCGGCACGTTTTTCTATTCCCTGGTTATGATGTGGGTGGTAACTAGACATATGTAGGTGCGTCCGCAATAGCTATCATTACGATCTTCGGCCCCTTTTCCTATAGGACCTTTGGGTTTTACACTTCGCACGCATGCACTCAGGAGCCTTATGTATGAAAAATATTAATAATCCAATAAAAATTCAGACAAACTGTGTTTGTGCATCTACAAATGCATTTTAATTTAAGTCATAAAAAATCGCAGAAGTTTTGAAACTATGTTCTATAATATATATTTTTTCAAATATTAACGTTGTTTTTTGTATAATATACAAAACTAGCGGGCTCGACAGACGTTGTCCTGACCGAACTTTGGCTTGTCTACTATTAGCTTGGAAAAATACTTCATTGAAAAGTAGATACCTAGGTACTTGTTTATGATTGAATTCCAAAACTAAAAATTAATAATAGTCAAATATTGAATTTAAGTAGGTACCTAGGTACTTGTTTATGGTTGAGTTCCTAAACATAAAATAATTAATTTTCAAATATATAATTATTTTTGTAAATGTCAAACACGGCTCTTCTCACCAATAGGGGGCACTTTATTCATGAATGCAATTTTCAAAAATGTCAGTTAATATTATTTTAGTATTAACAAAAATCCAGTAAAAAGAAATAAATGGGAAGAAATTATAAGGAATGTAAGGAAAGAATCTGATTGGGATCCATAAAAAGCGAATATTGTTTGTAAACATTAAAAAACAAACTTTTTTTAAACACAAAAAACAACATCCTTTCATTTTTTTTTGTACATGCATCCTCGTCAAACGCAACCCTGGTAGGTCGACGAAAAAAAGATTTATGTTTCTAACTTTTTTCTTACATATTGGATTAAAATTTTTAATATCCAAGAACACAGGCAGCGTAAAGATCTACATTTCGCTGAAATCGCACATAAATCGGTTAAGCCGTTTAAGAGAAGTTCAGTGACATCACACGTACAGAAGAATTATATATATATAATAAAGATGAGCTTCGGCTGTTAATAAATAAACATAAATCATTCAATTGATAATCTATCTGTCTTTTCGATGGTGCTACAGCCCATACCGAGCTGTAACTTCCTGCAACTTTCGCTTCCAGCTCTGTCTGTCCTCAACCGCCGTCTTCCTATTCGCCACCTGAAGAAGTCGTACTGGATCCTTTCTCACTTCATCCTTCCATCTCAGCCTGGGTCTTCCCAATAATCTCCTTCCACCCGAGTGTCCGCTCGTGAATCTTTTAAGGACGCGCGAATCAGACATTCGGCGTACGTATCCGGCCCATCTTAATCTACGCAACTTCATGTGCCGAGATGCTTGGGGCGCGTTATATGCTGTTCAGTTCGTCGTTGTACCGAATGCGTCACTGATTGTCTTCTCTCATTGGTTCGCAGATTCTTCGCAGTACTTTTCTTTCAAAAGGGTGCAGCATCTCGACCATCTCACTGTCAGTGTTAACGCCTCACACCCATATGCCAAAACAGTTAATATAATTGTTTTGTTAGTGGTAATTTTAGTTTTTCTGTGGACGTCACGTGATTTGAACACTAGCAGCAATAAAAATGCTTTTTCTGATTTCGGCTTGATCCTCATTGTTATCTGTTAAACAGGTAAAAATATCATTTTGTTTCTTTCGTGATGGTTGATTTCGCATTATTATCTTTCTTAAATCTACATAATTTTACGGTTTTAGAAATGCCTATCATAATTTGGCACATTATCTCTACATTGTGTGCCTTTCATAGCTTAAATATTTTATTGTCAGTAATCCTAGAGTATAAGAATTTTTTACGTGTTCTCATAACGAGGAATAATATAACTCGTATATTATTGGCGTTTATATTAATAAGAAGTAATATATTGTTATAAACTTGTACCGAAATAAGAATTTAGCGCCTTTTTTCATCGCCAATTGCTACCAATCTATAAAATACTAGCGGACCCGACAGACGTTGTCCTGCCCGAACGTTGGCTTGCCTGCTATTATCTTGAAAAAAATACTTTTCATCTAGGTACTTGTTTGTGATTAAATTCCAAAACTAAAAATTGTTGATATTCAAAACGTATTGGATTTAAGTAGGTACTTGTTTATGGTTGAATTCCAAAACATAAAATAAATATTTTTTCAAATCTGTCATTTTTTTTGCAAACGTCAAACTCCGGTCGTCTCACCAACAAAGGGGTGTACTTATGTAGGAATACGATTTTTAAAAATGTATTGAATTTAATATTATTTTGGTGTCACCAAAAATCCAATTTAAAAAATGGGTACAAATTATAAGGAATTTAAGGAAAGAATCTGATTGAGATCCACAAAAAACAAATGCTGTTTGTAAACATTTAAAAACAAACTTTTTTTAATACACAAAAAAAACATTTTTCCGTTTTTTTACAAATGCATTCTCCTCGAATGCAACCCTGGTAGATCGTTCAATAAAACATTTATGCTCCTACCTTCTTTTTTACATATAAGATTGAAAATTTTAATATCTACGAACATGCACAGCGCGAAGATCTATATTTCTCTGAAAACCGAACGTAAATCGGTTAAGCCGTTTAGGAAGAGTACGGTGACATCACACGTACAGAGAAATTATATAAAAAGATAAGATATACAAGATGTTGAACTGAAAAGAACCACTACCCTTGCGCAATAAAAAAAGTACCTGTAAAAATTGACAAAGTGTTGTCAGCTCTTTAATTTCACGAAAATCAACAGATGGAAGAGTTGAAGAAATTGGGATGTTTAAACATACGCTGAATGGTGCATAGTGTGTGAAGTGGTTAATTAAACCAGCCAATGACAAGGCATAAGCCCTGTAAATGCCTAGAATTCTATATTACCTTCTCTAAAATGTTTTCTTTCTCTGTTGCAACAAATTTAGAGTATATTTTTGCACCCCAATATCCAAAAGTTCAAGCACCCCCTGAAATCGATAGTTATTTCATTATTTTCCGCTTACAATTGTTTCATACAACACATCCATTGTTTAGTGACTTTTTTGTTTTATAGTGTAATCCATTCCCGAAAAGTCGATCGCTAGAATACAAATACTTACATAGAAGTTCCATTTTGTACATCATCTATTCGTCTACCTTCTTCGTGGTACGTGGAAGTCGCCTTTGTGTACCTAGTGCCGGTAGAGAGCATTTCCGATAGAAAATAACTCAACGGAAACTAGACTAGATTTGTATAGAACAGGATTGTATTTGCACAACAAACCAGAAGGTGTTGATACTATCGTAATGTAATAATCGTATTGCGTCTGGATGTCTCTCCTCTAGTGTGTTTATTTAGATGCAACTTCAGACCGTATATTATGTAACTATACTTCTCGATATAAATATATGTACGCATATGTACCGATAGATTTTAAAAGCAGCTAACTCCATTCAATAGAGAGAAAAAAAACATTTCCATAAACTTAGCAGTGATTCCTCGCTTAAAACTTTATTTTTTATTTATTCATGCAAATACATATATATTACAAAAAAAATAATAATAACGTGTCCCTAACTCTATGAGGCCAAGAGCCCTGACTTGTTTCTTAAACTTTTACTCTCAATCAGTATATTCAATAATAAAGTTGATATGATCGCCGCTGATATTGAGCCGGATATGGCTGCTTTTGAATTCAATAAACACATAATATATAATTAACGTTGAAGCGCTAACGTTGTGTTTTACGGTTTTCAATAATTGAACTTCTTAATTATTTTGTAATTAATTACCAAGTTCGAAATGGGTCACGTTTAAGCTTACGTTATATCTAGAGATAGGTAGTTTCGTTATTAAATAAGAGTAGCAGTAACGTTTAGCGGAATGCTGGTTTTTTACTCGTAGCTTTTTTTAAGTACTCAACTCTTAAGTCGTTTTTTGGCTTCCCATCTATCGCGTGTACTTAATTTTAGGTGTCATTAATATCGTTTAACAATGTCACGAGTCTAACGAATCGGGACAATTTCACATGCGTGGGTCGTTCCTGGTTGTGTCGCTTAAGCTACAGTAAAAGCACTCCTTCCGCCCTTCCATATATCAAAAAACCGTTTTAAAGACCAAGGGTACCCTATCGGTTCACTCATACTAAAGAAAACGTATTTTTTTGCCAAAAAACTAATTACTTTTGAAAATTTTGATGTAATAAACCGCGATTTTTATTGAATTTGACTCTACTGGTTTCTTTACTCTTCACTGCGAATTTGGTAAAGTAATCAATAAATACAAAATATAAAAAAAGTTTTAGCCGCTCCTTAATTTGCTTAAATTTGCTAAACCGCAATAGGGAAATATCTCATACTACGAATACCGATAAGAATATTTGAAATGGATTTAGAGTAAATAATTGTATTTTCAAAATCAATATGGATGTTGTGGAGAAATGTTTTCATACATAAATGTAAAAAAGAAATTGAATAAAAATACGCTGCTAGAAAAATGCGACTTGTTTGACCTTACTTGTTGTGACGTCGAGATTCGTGATATTGTTTTACACTAATTTCAACGGCCACGAACAAATAAACATGAATCGTGACGTATTAGGGGCGTGGCCAATGGAATGACCGTTTTTGCGGGAATTCAAAATTACAAATTTAAAAGTGTTTTTTATGCTACTAATAATTAGCCAAAAATTTATATTTTACTGGACGGTATTTCATAGACTTTTATTACTTTAAAAATGTTTTAAAAAAAAGTTATATTTCCCTATTCAGGTGACTCATTGTACAATTTTAAACCCTTGCACAGTGAATTTTTCTCCGTATTGATAATCCTATATGTTTTTATCCCTAGTTTCATATGCATGACATTGTTAGTAAAAAAATATTATATTTTTTATTTGATCTAAACCCGTGAATTATAGATATCTAAAAAAAATATACATTCATCTTTTACCTTACATTTTTGAGCGAATTGATTTAAAAAAAACCTTTTTTAATAATCACTTGTTTCGGTTATTGACATTATTCATATTGAACAGTCGTATTTTCACATTAATACATAAATACAATTTAATTATTTTTAACTTCTAAAAATAACACAATCTACCATGCCCTTTCAATGAAATTTAGTAAAGTATTTTACGAGCTAGATAAGCGTAGGCATGTGTTCAATAAAAATTGACTTTTTATAATATTTATTATAAATTGATTACAAAACAGCTGTTTTCTAATCAGTTTCTTTGAATGAAATAACTGCGAGGCATCAACGACATGCGTCGGTGTTGTCATACAAATATATTTATACAAATATCTTTTATAATCTCGGTTGCATCATTTTCTACCTATTTGCATTTTATTGTAAAATTAAACTTAATAAGTAATAAATTACAGCTGTATGTACTAAATATCTTCGATTTAAACCTTTATTACGTATTCCGAATAAAAAAATTCTCGATTTTACATTCCCCTTTACTAGTAAATCATTATCAAATCTTAACGCCTTTCATAATAAATCAATTCGTATATATGTTCAGTAACATACATACATACATTATGATTAGATAATTCTAGTGAGGTATTTATTGAAATATTTTTACCATAAAAAAATCCTTACATATAAATCCATAAATTTCGTGCCCGTGATGTAGAACAGTTTTTAATATTAATCACCAACCAATATCGAATTATATAATTATGAAAAAATGATTTTTTCTGTAGGAATTTTTTTTTTCTATCAATAAAGCCATTTGTAACTATAAAATAAATAAAACACTTCGTCAACCATATTTTGAGTTAGTCCAAATTTTTGTAGACAAGGACTGGATTCAACTCCCCGGGGAGCTGTTAACATTAACATTTTTTTTCCTGCATGATCGGGAAAACAGGCATAACGCCTATACGTTCCTAATACAGAAGACAAATTATTTATGCATAGTATAGCAATAGTCAAGTTAGCAACAAACACTTTTTGTTTCATTTTAATTTTGTATTGTTCCTTTATTCTTCTTCTTTCCTTCCCATCCCCTCTCCTCTCTTCATAGTATAGTGTTCATTTTTTTTTTATATTAATATTTATTTTTCTTAATCTTTGCTTTTAATTTTTGTAAAAAATTGTAAGATTCAATATGTCCCATGTATTTATAATTTTCTTAAACTGAACGGTTTTGGAAGGTAGGAAGAAATTGCCTTAAGGCAATATGCCCGCCCTTATATGTATATATATATATATAAAGTGTCAAATAAATAAACACTAATTAACCCATAACGACCGTTAACAATTTATTTTTTAATGACTGTCTAGATTCCTCAAATATTATCCAACCCTCCATCCACTTGGAATAAATTGAATTCTTGGTAGGGGTGAGTGGTAACCAATATTTGATTCAAAGATTGGCAAAAAAATGGTTGGTGATGTTATGTTCTACTTGGTGCAGAAAAATTAATTTGTATAGTTAAGTTTGGTGCGTCCACGGATGAATGAATTATTTTATGTAGGTAAAGTATGTCTGATAATTTACGCCGGTTGGATAAACTAATTAAATGGAAATTTTATAATTGTATGTGTATAAGGTGTCACTCAAACCATCTCGAAATGTAAGAGTCCGAAGCAATTTCCTTTGGATAGCTTCAATTCTATTCGAATAATGGGAATTAGTGGATTTTTTAATGATTACGTTATTCTTAAGACCTAGTAATTTTGAAGCACGTTTCACAATGTTTTCAACAGCTCATTGAGGAGTCTAGGATGACTCCGAGGTCTCTAACTGTTGTTTGTGTAATAATTTTATGGGTGTTTAAATTGTACGAGTGTATGATTTAAACTCTTGTTATTTGTAAAACATACGTAAATACATTTATTCTCATTAAAAAAAAGATAATTTAATTTACACCACTCATAAAGAAAGGTCAGATCTCTTTGAAGAAGCTTACAGTCATCCATTTTTAAAACACAGCTATATAGTTTTAGGTCGTCTGCAAAAAGCAAATATTAAAAAAAAAAAATACAACAAAGATGAAGAACATGTAAGAGAAGGTAATATATAAGTCCAGGCTTCTACAGGGCTTATGATCTGTCATTGGCTGGTTTAAGTGGCCACTTTACACACTGTGTAACATTCACCATTCTGCCCATATTTGAACATATATATTCCTTCAATTCTTTCATCTGTTGATGTTTGTGAAGTTAAAAAGCTGAAACCTTCATTTATGTGGGTTATATTTATGGTCCATGAAGAAGTATAGAAATTGAAAAAAATAAAAAATTTAGGCGTTGCCTAGTATGTAGGTGAAATAATTCAATGAGATGAATCTCATCCGCATAAATAAAGGTTTTAGCTCTTTAACTTGACAAACATCATCAGATGAAAGGATCGAATGAATATAGATGCTCAAATATAGGCAGAATGGTAAATGGTACAAAAGTGTGTAAAGTGGCTACTTAAACCAGCCAATGACAGGTCATAAGCCCTGTAGATGCCTCGACTTCTATATCTCTAAAATGTTTTTCGTCTCTGTTGTAATATGTTAAAACACTTTGTATTTTTACACCACGCACGAGTTTGATATAAGTAAGAAAACAATAAGTTTCGGATATTTAGAATTATCCATCATCAGGTGTAAACATAAACTAAATTAGTTTAATGTAAAGTAATTGCCGAAACAATAAATACTATTAACTAATTTGTATTATGTTAAAAAATGCTACGATGCTACTCGTAGTATACCTAGTTATAAAAGATTTTTTTAATAACTCAATTCATTTGGCTCCTCACAAAGTCGATCTTATTCAATTGCATCTTAGATCAATTGGCCGCCACTTTCGTCCAACCTTTCTGCTCCCAATTACTTCCCGAGGGGGAATATCTGAAGGATTCGGTTTTCAAGCTCGAGGAAATCTCCTTTAGATCTTCAAACGATTCTCCAAATTTATTTTATGTTGTAGAAAAGTATTAACAGTACGTTTACTGAAAAGCAAGCAATTTTAAAAACAAACTACTTAAGTTTCTTCAACAAAAGTTTGAACAATAAATTTTATTATTAAGTGTTGTGTGTTTCAAAAGCACCAAGCATTTAAATAATACACAATATGATTTCATAACAATTTTTTATGCTCTTTGTTTCAATATTTAAAATACATTTAATGACAAAATATATAATTGAAAACCGTGAATATTTAAGAAGTCAACAATATTTTGAGTTTGTCCGAATTCCCGTAGACAGGCACTGGATTCAAATGTTGACAGAACCAGCTGGTCCAATAAGAAGTATATAAAATGAAAAGTATTTTCAGGCGTTGCCTAGTATACAGGTGAAATAATTCAGTCAGCATCTCTACCGCATCAGTAAAGGTTTCAGCCATTTTACTTTACAAAGATCAACAGATAAAATAATTGAAGGAATATAGATGTTTAAACACAGGCAGAATGATGAATGTTACACATTGCTATCCTGGATTCAAACTCAAGATATTAATTCTTTTTTCCTATGATATATTTTATTGTCCTTTCATAATAAGGAATATTTTTATGTTTTTTTTTTAATTATTAAAAAATAAAAAAGTACCTCTTAACCTTTTACAGAATACATTTCCTTTTTCATTCTTATATTATACAAAAATATTATACTTGTCTATTTATTGTAGGAGCAAAAAATTCATAAGTATTTTTTTAATACCCACGAACAGGCAACGCCTTTGTGGGATTTTTGTTTACTCTTCTTATTATCAATATGTATTTCAATGCTATGTAATTTTTCTTTATTTGAATACTCTGTTTTATCTCTTATGTATAGTGTTAAAAAACAAAAAAAAAAAAATTGAAAAGTAAAAAAAACAATGACAGGTCATATGCCCTGTACCTGATTCTATATTCCCTTATATAAAATGATCTTTATCTCTGTTGTGATATATTTAAGAAGTCGTCGGACGGATGTATCTCGTGTCTGGTCTGCTTTTATAATCGATCGAAAGTAATGTACTTAGTAAACATTCGCTGTTGGACAAAATCTCAATGGATTTTTAAACTGAGGTGATTTTGTGTTGGCGTTATTTATATTTAAAATCACTGCCACTTGCACAAGCAGTGAACTGTGCACCATTAAGTGGGGTTAGTAGGAAAAAGTACTGTGGTGCTCATTACATGTATATTTAGGTGATATTATTTTACCTAGATTTATATTTACTATGCATGTCTAAAAATTCTACACAATCAGAAGCTTGTTTTGCTTCTTGTAACTTGCCAATATTTTATTTTGATCTCCCGGGGCAGTAACGAACTTCCTTTCGATAGAAGAGATTTGATTCGAAAATTTTCGTTATATAAAACTTTATATTTTGTAAAACCTATTTAAATTTGTGAAAAATGTTATATTTTGTGAAAAATTGGAGACACAATTCACAGTAAAAATTCTAATAAGATTTTCTGCCGAGAAAACGTCGTATTTTTTTGGTTTTAACTGAATTTTACTGTCGGATCGTATTATTTAAAGCCTCTAACTCCAAGCAGTGAAGATGATTATTCTCTTGTGTATTAAGTTAAAAATGGTATTGCCTTCTGACCTTAAAGTTCCATTTTCCGGAGATAAACGCTCTTAGTCATTCTCTTTCATGATACCGCAGACGCATAAAATACAAAGTACTCGTAATTGCTTTTAACAAAGAGACTATATTGTATAATCCTTTTTCGCCATTCCTTATTCCGGTCATTGCTTTTTTGCCCTCGCGGAACTGTCATGTACCTATATTGTACATGTTCTGCCATTGTTTCTCTGTGTCACCGTATCCACTTTTTAAAAATTGTGAATTGACACAACGTTAATTTTTGTATTTTTATTAAATTTTACTAAGGCTTTTCTATGGGCCTTTTTTCAAACTTCGTTATCTTTAAAGATATTGACAGTAACCTATATGTACTAACATTTCTCCTTTTTTTATGTACCAATATTTAAATTACATTATACATAGATTCATATAATACTTTTATAAGTGCATTTTTTTATCAGTCTTTTTTTCGTAAACTATAAGATATTCGTTTTAGCAAAAAAAAACCCAACTTGCATATATTTATGTACTCGCGATTTTTAATTTTTTTCATAACTATGGCCACCTTTCGTTGACATTCGAAATACACCTTCAGAAGTTATAGAGGATATTATACTCAATTTGCGTTCTTTATCATCATTCATATTTTTCCTATTCGCACCAAATGGTGAATAGGTCCCTGCATTGGAATACCAAATGCAACATATCTCGATCATCTGTTACATGAATGTAGGTTGATCAGTCTTACACTTCTGATGCCGTCCAGCGACAGTGAAATATCACAGCGTGAAAACATATTTAATACAAATATTTCACGTCAACCTTCCAGGAATCAAACGTAGGACCTCAAACATGGTAAACGAACGCGTCAACGTTAAATAAAAATTACCTATATGAGGATCAAAATACCCCTCAAAACCGAGGACTGCATCCAGTATGAATATAAAAAAAGAGATTTGTTCGACATTTCTTCTGTCATTTGTTATTAGTCATCATTCATTACGTCTTACTATCTCGGGGCTCCGGAGCCGGGGGTAGGGCGCCGCCCCGACCGGCCCTATCAAATATTCACGGGCTGCTCGTCACGCGAGGCATTAGTTGTTTTGCGTTTTGCCCCCCGCCCGATACGGCCTAAACTGGTAATGGCTTAACCAATAATTATTCGATTGTTTTCGTAATCGAATAATTGGATTTTTAAAAAAACGTGTTTTCAAAGTAAGCTTTTTCAAGCTCAATAAATCGCAAAATAAAACTCTCAAAACACCTAGGCTTTTAAAAAAACATTGAGAATTGATCCGGAGCCAAAATCTTTTTTTTGTTATCACCGAGAATTGAATCTGGAGCCCCCGTGCGTGAGGCAAGCGTTGCAGCCCACGGAACCGCCCACTGTAATCGTAATGGTAATGTTATTATTAACTACTTATTTGTTTATGAATTTGTATAAATCACTTTAATCTTCAGAGTTACCTCATTAACGGTAAGACAGTAACTTCGGAACCGGTCGACGTATAAATGTAAATCAAAGTTGTTTATATAAATTTATAAACAAATAAATGGAAAATATTTTTGGTGCTTAAGATAGATTATCAACTAAGAGATAATCAATCGCCTATAAAATTTTAAGATGAACAGGTGCATGTAATCGAATGCGATAAACAAATTATTTCAATATTTGACTACCTTGATGACCGCTCGTATTGATAATTTGTGTAGTCTGTCATAAAATACCATCATGGAGACTAAAATTAAAATCGGTCAATTGTTTCCGGAATTAGCGGAGGGGAGGAGGAGTTGAAATAATACATTCAAAAAGTCTGAAAGCCTCCGAAAAAACTATTTCTAAAATAATCATTCTGAAAAATGCCCCTAAATATTTTTCAGCCATCTAATAAAAAAATCTTACAATCTAAGAACACCTAAAATTCATTCTGAAATGTGTATTTTGTGATGATTATTGTATAACTGACTACTGTGAATTATTCGATCATTTTACCCGTGAACGGATATCAGTAAAAGATCAATCTGATATTCTCATGACCGGTTATAAATGATTATTCGACGAGCTCGGAGAAGCGCCACCGCTACCGCCTCATCACGCCACGCTACCATGCCACGCTACCATGCCACGCTACCATGCCACCACGCCAGTCGCTGCCGTATCCTGTAATTTTCCGCCAAACCACCTGTGAAATATTAAGTAGACGTGGGAAAAACGTCAGACCGCTTTCTCGCCACCAATCAAATTATAATACCACTTAAATGGATACTCGTTTCAGAAGAAAAAATAGGCTACTGAAAAGATACATCTCAATCATTTTGTCATTTAATATAATGATCTGCTGTTTAATAAAAATAACTTTAAATATATTCGCTTCGTGGTGTATTGATCAAAAATATTATATTCTACTTATTTTATTGATTTCGGTTGATCACACAACCCAATTAAAATTTTATTTAATTGATTATAATATCTTGTACTTCTACACATCAGGATGCTTAAGTTAAAGGTCGGTAAAAAAGGGCCTAAAGAATCTTAGAATCTAAAGGAAAGTACTATTACACGATTACAATGGGAATTTAAGAGAGTTATTTTCAATTGTCCATAAAGTAAAATCGAATTTTCTTAATGAAATTGTTTTTGAAACATGCTTAATTGCAGGTTACCGACGTATGTGCTTTAAATTTTCTTTCAAATGTACAAACTCTCGTATAAAAAATTTGTTTTTTTTTATATACAATAAGCCTTATACACCTGGTTTATAAGTAAAGCCCATTAGAAGATAACTCTGTTAACTTGCAATTGTTATTGGGGCTCATTTACTATCTCCAGATTACTCTATAATCAATTGTCTACTTAGGGATATATATTAGTAACATATCTGCATTTTAAAAATGGCCACGAGAAGGCACCTGTTTAATATAAGCAAAAAATAACAAATAATAGCATGTATGTGAAGCTTTTGAATATTCACTTCTCATTTTACCGTTAATGTATATTTTGGTATGTATTATTATGTATTATACCATATTATATATTATATGGCACAAGTGTCTTTTACAATATAAAATATAACATTATAATTAGTTCAGTTATGCAAAAATAAAAAAAACAATATTAAAACATGGATTTATAAAAAGAAAAATAAAAATAAGAAAAATAAATGTATGTCAGCATACAGAAGATATAAAAAAGTCGGTATATCATGAACATAAAATGAGTTAACAGCAGATCATTAGCATAAGTAGCTTACAATAGTATGATACAATACTATAGTTAATTATTTTATAATTATTTTTGATCTTCAATTTTTAATTACTAACTATATATTTACAAATTTATATTTATGCTTCAATTTTTTTTGTTATCGGTATGTTTTCCAATTTTTATTTTTGTTAAAATTCTTTATTACTAATGTTATATTTTATAATGTATATTTATGCTTCAATTTTTATTATTATCGGTATGTTTTCTATTTCATAATAATTATGTCTCATTTCTTTACTATTAATGCCATATTTTCTAATTTATTTTTATGATTCAATTTTATTATTATTACTTGCATGTTTTCTAATTTATATTTATATTGATTTTTTTCTTATGTTATTATTATTCTTTGAATTTATTAAGCATCATTTAATGAAATTATAGATTTAAAAAAAAAACAATGTAAAAAATAAGGTCCTTCCTTAACACAGGAATTTCCTAGCTAGTCGGGACCTGAAACAAAGAAACTCTGTACATTTTAAAACTGTGAAATACATTAATAAATAAATTACTATGATTATAATTACAACTATAGAAATCCACTTATAACCATGATAACGGTTAGTTAGTTAGGTCTTTGCTTAAAAAATATTTCAATAAATTTAATTTTAAATAATCGCCACCGTAGCACTGAACTGAACATTTTTTTTTTAGTGCAAGAAAATTTGAAAAGTTACTGTTATAATTACTAAAAAAACATGTTTTAAAAATGCATGTAATTAATACATTAACCCAAATTATACGTATTCCCGCAAAGTATCAAATAAATAATAAATCGTGCAGAATTGTAAATAATTAAATTCGCTTTTCCCCTTTCTTAAAGCTGCCATTTTCCCCATCAAAATCGAAACATATTCGCAATATAAATATGGCACATTTTAGGAGAATAAATTTAATGTTTTACTAAGAGTTTGCGGGGTGAAACTTTCAGCATGAAAACTCCCCTCATCGTTATATAATATATGTTTTATATACAGAACATCTATATAGTATAAACCAGTGACGTGCCTAGGGTTTACCTGTAAAGCAAAAACCCCATTTAAAAACACAAGTCCCTAATAATGGTAATTACTGACACGTAATACACAATCGTAGACAATCTAACAATATCTATAATTAAAGGCGCAGCTTTCATCAACCTGGGGCGATCCCATAGTGTATTTTCACGTTTTTTTTTTAATACTACTAAATCAGCAAATATTACGATGGTAACGGTATTAACTTTTTTCCGTGCAACGTCGGATAATTTTTCAAAATTTAAAATATGCATATTTTGAATTACCTAAAAACTAGACGCTGTATGGGACAAACATCGCCCCGCTACCGCGCCATACCTGTACGTTTGTGTGTGCTGGTTTTTAAACCCGAAAATTATAAATTAAAACTTTTTATGCATAGATAGTTATATCATTAGAGTCGTAAAGTCCGCTCTAAATATTAAATATGCTTTCAACGTCATTATTGATTTGTAAAAATACCTTATGGATGCTTCCAGCAAACTTTAATTCATGTGTTCCTACATTACAAGGCATCCATCTCTGGTCCCGGACGTCCGCTGATAGTCTGCCGCACAGGAGTGGACAGCGGATAGAAAACCCGGAGGTTATTTGTGGACATTATAATATGCTCCAGCTAGTATATTGTAATATCTATGTTATATACAGAAAAATAAATGCATTAAACTTCCTTTATGATCGCAAACAATTGCTAAAATTATTGGAAATAGACCAATACTGATATAAGTTCATTCGATTCATACACGAAGCAATAATTCGCTTAGCAAAATATCATTTCACATTGATTGTGTTTCGCAGATCGCTATCGAAGTTGGGTAACAAGCTTAATAGGTGGGTTACAGGTAAATCATTAATTTTCCGCTTTGTGTGTCAAGGGGCGGGGGAGGGTATTTCGTAAAAGTATTCAAAGGTGTTTTTGTAAACGGCTTTGTCAAATTATATTTCAAGACTACTGATGTGACTTGGTTGCAATATATCATTAAGTATGCTAGTATTGATTTTTTTGGAAAAATATTAGCTATCCTGGGATGTTAACATTTAATTATTTACTAGTATTAATATTATCGTTGGAAATTACAGATACATTCAATTTTTGTTTCTTTTTTTTTTTTTTTTTTTTATTATTTTATTTTGGAAAGCCAACAGATTACAATGTTTATTAATTACAGTGTAGGTTAAATTATATATTAAGATCCAATTACAGGCCTTCTCGTAAGCTAAAAGATAAATATTACCAATAAGAAGTTAAGAATAGATATTAAATTTAGATATGTATGTACATTTTACAGTGCGGATAACATAATAATAAGTATACATACATATGCAGCGAGTATAACATTTGCGATAATTATTGAGCCTTATAAGAAGAACAACTTAATTGAAGAAAATAATAATTATAAAAATAAAAAAAAAACTCAAAAACTAAAATAAAATAAAGTGTTTATGATAATTAACCAAATATCAAACTCACATACACATGTACATATCCATACACAATGTAACTGCACAGGTAGGTATTTCGGTTAAATAAGATATTATATAAGAGAATATTAAAAAACATATTTTAAAAAAAATAAAAAATAAAAAAAATTAGTAAAAAAAAATTAGTAAAAAAAATTAGTAAAAAAAAATAGTAAAAAAAATTAAAGGTATATGTCGCACATCGGATAAAATAAAGTCATTTTAAATAAACAGAATTTCCAGGAGAGCCTAGAAACTAAAATTATATGTTGTCTTTAAACCATGTTTTTTAATTGAGCTTTTTTTTTTTCACCCCATAAAGCAATGTCGATGTGTCATGCATTTTTTTAAAAAGAGATATATGCGTTCTTATAATTCACCTAAATATTTTAATTTTGGTGCCCATTTTCAAAGAATTGTAAAGAATTCACTATTAGAAAATGGAAATCAAGTTGGTGTAGAGCGGGGTTCGAACCTCGAACCTCTGATCCGCGAGTCTGCAACTCTAGCCACGGGACCACAACCCGATCCAAAATATACTTAGATTTGTTTTCAAATTGGTATTATATCTTTCAAAATATCGATTGCCATAAAGAAAAAACTTAAAAGGTGACACTGTTTGAGAATGGTCGCGTGCAAATAAGTGTTAGTAAAGTGTGTCGTAAAGTGGTTAAGTCGTAAAGCTAGAATTATTTGTATTTTTAAGCAGTTTTAAAAAATAATGTATTCGCAAAACCAGATTCTTCTGTGGTATGACTCAATTTTATTGAAGGTGCGATATTGAAATTACGTAATATAACTGATCAACAATTAAAATCATTGAAAATCATCGAATGATTCTAAATCCCTCCACCATAAGAAAATTCAGTCCTGAACATTAGCTGTAAAACTTATTATATTTCCTATCACTAAGGGACGGTAAAATATTTGCCGATGTTTGTGGTACAATCAGAATTTTTTCCAACATTTGAACAAAAAACAATATTGTCAGTTTTTTTAGCCGCCTATGAAAGTACCGCCACTGATAAACCTCCCGTTAATTTAATACATAATACGTCTAGATATAAGTCACCCATTTTAAATTTAATTTTTACGGCACCGGGGAAGGTTTTTGAATTCTTTATTACAAAGCGATAGTATGTATTGTTTGACGGCAACAACCTGTGTTTGGAAAATAATTACTCCACTTTCCTTGATAGCAGTTTGTTTTCCCAACATTACATTTCGTCAAAAATGAAGCACGACATGACTGGGTTTGACCCTTACTTAGCCAATAAAATTTCGACATGTCGATCGTCCAGTTAATTAGTCAGACATCTCCAAATAACAAATTGTGCATGTTTTTTTCTACCGGTGTTGAGTGATTTTAGACTTTGGCAATATGTCTGCTTTATTAATATGACATTTTAAATGACCCGAGCAATATTACCAATAAATTCTGTAGAAAGTTTTCGCCATTCTTTTTTTTTCTGGCATTTTGAAATTATCTGAGTGGTGAAACAGTGAAAAAAATTGTACACTGCATACTTAACATAAATGTTTTTTTTTTTTTTACTTGTTTTACTCTAGTGAACTGAAATTTGAAGTATCTTCAAATATTTATTAAAAGGAAAGAAGATGGTGAAACTTCAGTTTAAAGAATGACTTAAAATTGAAAAAAATATTTTGTAGATATTGAAGTACTCGTATCTTATTTTCTTCAATAAATTACAATGAATATCTACACAGAATTTTCACTAACAAACTTGAATGTTTTATAAAAGATGTTTTATTAAGCAAATAATCGTTTTTTTTTGGCGTAGCTTATAATATAACACCATTTAAAAATGCGTAATTTATAATATGGGTGTATCACTTCGACTTTGTTTTAATTTATGATGTATAATTTCGATGTGCTATGTTTTCCTGACGAACTAAGCCTAAATTTAACAAACCATTAAGGTAGTCCATTCTAATCTTTAATAATCTTTGCTTATATGTTCGTGTCAGAAAGTTTTAAAATAAAACGTTTAGTTGCGCGTACTTAATCAAGCAAAAACTATATGTTTACTTGGTTTACCGATAGGCACTAACTTAATATAGGCTATTAAACATTCGAACACTCTGTAATAATTTATATTTATCGATAAAACGCTTTTTTTTTTTACCTAATTTGCTTGTACCTAGATATATTTCGATACGAAATGATTACCCCTTTACTTATATTTAGGTAAATTATATAAGGTGTTTGTGAGTAGTTTTATTACATTATAATTAATGGAGTAGTGATCGGTTACGTAAAAAATTACATTTATTATTGTTCGCATTCGGTTGGTTATCCTATTTAATAAATTAATTATAAGGTTTTATTTGATTCAATCTAATGCTTTTAATGTAATGTCTCGGGCTTATATTTAAGTAATACCTTTCTTAATAAATTACGATATTAAGGGTATACTCCTTTGTATACGCACCTGTATTTAAAAAATTTTAATCTCCAAACGGTACATATTTTTTTACGGTCTTTATTTAAATACATTCATATATGCAAACAAAACCATTGAATTAACTTCTCGTAGTATAAATGATGTGTCATAAAAGTTTAAAAACAAAAATATTAATAAGAAATACCAATCTTCATAACTGTTTCGAAAGCGTTAGTATCAGGAAAGTGGAAAGTGGAACAACGCTGAAGAAACTAATTTGTTTGTCCTCTATGTAGTTACGAGCAGATTTGAATTTATAATTTTAATTCGTAGGCGCTTGATTTATGAAGAGTAGTCCAGAGCAATCGGAACTTACCTTGGGACATATTCTTTAGCTTACTAATACATAATTTATTTGTCTTATACACATCAAATATATTATGTTCTATGAATACTCTTAATAATAAATAAAATATGAGATGCTTTTAGTAACTTTACTGAACTGTACGGAAAAAACTGAAAACGCCAGTTTGATATAATTTTTTAACACAAATATAATGCCAGACAAACACTACTACCACACGACAAATGCAAGACAGTCAAAAATACTATGCAATGGACTTATTAAATGTCTCGCCTGACTAATTAAAAAATAATATTGGAGACAAATTAAAAATCAACATAAAGGAGCATATTGTTAACATAAAGGAGTTATAGTTGATCAAACTTGACCTTATAATACGTTTATATAACACGAATGGGTTTTTAACATTATTAATTAATAAAAAAAAATAAAAACACTTAAAATACTATTTAAAAATTAAATCTGCACACATGTTACAGACACAGACAAAGATATTCAAAGTTTAACTTAAATTTCCAATCTCCGTAGGGGAAGGGGGGGCTAGTTGTTACAAAAAAATAAAACGTTGAATATCTGGTAACTGTTTATTTTCAAACACATAATATTGATTATATCTTAATGTACACATATTTAAATATAATAAAACAATTAAAATGTGTTCCAACAAAGTCCACAAAAATAATAATAGCATATTTAAAAATAATAAAAAACTGTAACAATGTGCCCCACGCAGGGGCAAGTTGTTACAACGTGGGGGCATGTTGTTACGAACAAAAACAAAAATTTAAAAAAAATGTAATTGCTAACAATAATTATGTAGAATATATATAATAACATGTAAAATTAAGTTTTGAATATTTAATCGCTTAAATCTATGTCCGAATCACAATTTGGGCATGTAAAATTAACTTTATCGCCACGAATGCAAGAAATGTGTGCCCATTTACTGCATTTGGTACACTGGATCCATTCCTGTCCAGGTTTGGAGCAATCAAAACTCTCCATGCACACCAAACACAGGCATTCTTCGTGTTCTGAGTCGGAAGAAGAATCCAACACTTGTTTTTTCTTCAGTTTCTTTGACGTTTTTTTATTTTTAAAGGCACCCATCGTAATGTTTTTTTTAATTGATTTGGCGGCTTGTTTTTGCTTCCTCAAGCTCTCTTCCAGCTCGATTTGGTTCTTAATCGGAGTGTCAGTCAATATTGCTGATTTTATTTTCCTTCTGGAATTGTTACCTCCCTTTCTTGGTCCAGCTTTAGGATATGGCCTAATTTGTTCAGGCGTGGTATGTTGTATTTTATTGATGCCACTTGTTGATGGTTGCGGTTCCGTGGAAATAGATAATTGAGCTTCTTGGTTTTGAGGTAGAGCTTCACCACTGGAGGTTGCAGGTTGTAAAGGAGAAGATGAATGTGGTTCATTGACCACAGAAGCAACCTTTTCAGCATTAACGTTATCAGGCATTGGACGATCGGTAATTTCGGAAGGCTCAAAGTCTTCCTTTGAAAAGATGTCTCGATTATATGGCCATATACCTGTTACTCGAAAGCCTGACATAATGTTATTAGGTGTAATGGCAAGCGGGAGAGATAGTTTAACTATTCCGGGTATATCGTAAATAGTCATTGACTGGCCTGGGTGATTTTTCATCCACCCATCTGCAGCGCTGTTTGTAAATCTTTTAAAAGGACCATATACCGATCGATCGAGGGGTTGCAGTTTATGTGATGTGTGTGGTGGAAACGATAAAAGAGTTATTCCATTATATTTACTGTAATTCAGCACATCAATTGTCAGGTGCGATGAATGATTATCAAGGACTAGTAAAATTGGTTTTTCCTTTGAGCACCTTACATGTTTCACCAAGTGATTCATAAATAATATGAAACTTTCTGAACTTATCCATCCGCTTGGGTTTGCTGTCCCTATACATCCAGGAGGACCATCAACTACAAAATGTTGGTTAAAATTTTTACGAGGAAATACAAAAAGTGGCGGAACTGAATTTCCACTGTCACTAACTGCTAATAGGACTGTGACGAGAGTCCCTCTTTCTCCAGATGTAATTGCTCCTACTTGATGCGCACCTTTGATACCTAGTATTTTTGAAGGTTTTTGGACGGTTGTAACGCCTGTTTCATCCAAATTCCAGATATCTTGACACTCAAAAGGAAATCTTTCATAGACATTTGCCAGGTTATTGAAAAATTCGTTTACATTGTGCCTATTGAAACTTGTCGCCCGACTCAGGCTTGTTGCTTCCGGCGTGCGAATTGACAAAGTCTCATTTCGTTTCATGAAACCCTGCAACCAATCTTTTGTTGCTGTATTTTTATCATTCGAATTCATGGGATAAGGGATTCGATTTTTAAAAGCATATTCAAATGCTAACTTCTTTGCATCAGTAGTTGATAAGCCATAAAATATTTTGCTACATTTACTTATGTATGCTGTAAGTTCCTTTTCCTGATCGACAGAAAATATTTGGCGAGGCTTGTTGTAACCCACTAAGTTAGACGTGGTTGGACCATCCTCTTGACGTTTTATGTAACGATGTAACGTCATAAAATTTACTTTGTATACTTCGGCAGCTCTTCGAATGGATAATTTTTTTTCTGTTACTTCTTTAGCTGCTCTTTTGTAGGTCTCCTCGGAAATTTCCCCTCTATTGGTTTTTTTTTTATATGTCCGTACCATTGTTATATAAATTCTAGAACAATAATAATAAATTGTTTAACATTTTTATATAAACATGCCATTTGAAGTAAAAGGGAAACGTTGTGGGGCTAGTTGTTACAGTAACAACTTGCCCCCACATTGTTGTAACAACTAGCCCCTCTGACCCAAAATAAAAACAAATTGTTATAACATTAACACGGAAAGTGTTATTATTTCGATATATTATCTGAATGCAAGCAGAGACATGTAGACTTTTACCAATTTACTTTGAATCAACTTACCTTTTATGGTTGGAGAACAATTAAACTTCAAAATCAATTAACGAAAGTTACTTTCAGATACGAAATACACTAATCGGTTTTATTTGAATTACGCACGACCGGCAAGAGCAACGTTCCGTCGAGCACTGCGGACACGATACCTAGACATGCTGTGTGACACGTACGCCACAGAACCTAGTGGTCGGGGAGTTATTTACAATGTAACAACTTGCCCCTGTAACAACTAGCCCCCCCTTCCCCTATTGAAAATTCGAGTCGATTTTATCGATAATTTTATCAGAATTCATTCGAGATTTCAGCGCAAGAATCGTGACGTCTGCTTTTCGTATTTCCAGCATAGAAACGTTTATTTTATGCAATATTGTATGACTTTAAAAATGCTGCTTTTCTGGCGTCGGGGAAAATATGTTAGTACTGACTACAGTGCAAACAAACATAATTACGTTTTAGTTTTAGGGAGAGATATTCATGTATTTTTTTAATAGATGTAAGTCATAGATATACTATAAAGTTTATTTAGAAAAGAGTATTTCAAATACATATGTACATAATATGTGCATATATCGTCATCAATCTTTTAGTACCAATGTACGTACGGTAGTGATAATGCAGATTACCCTTTTCGTATTTCCGGAACATTACATAAATTGATTTGAATGACTTATTTTACCAAAGGATTACATACTTTGCCAGGCATACCCTGTTATAAATAGCATTTGTTTCATGACACATCAAAGCGGAAACGTATAGATTAATTTTGCATTATACTTTTCCCTAATGGCGTAGAAAAGTTATTTCTTTTTAAGAATTTTCAGGAACTTGTAATTACGTCGACATCACACACGTGTAATTTTCGTTGTGAAAATGATTACTTTGTCTGAGTAGGTGTATTAGAGGAAAACTAAACCGTTTAGTATTTTTCTATCAATACCAATTGTTCACAAAATACTTTGGTCCCATTTTTAAATTTCAATATTAAAAGCTATTTTTTTTCCGTTTGCTAAATATAAAAAATGTAAGTTCTGCCCAAATTAACAAAAAAATAGAATTATCAAACATTTAAATTATAATGAATTTATTGTTTCGAATGTTTTGGGTGGTTTCAGTATTAAAGCAATGATAAAGTATCGATAAAATACTGTGTAAAAACACATATTAATTTTAAAACATCTACTTCTTAATTTATTTAACGTGTCGATAAAATATGTTTTTACCTACTATCTGACGAAAACTTACCCATAACAAATAAAGCGTAGCATCGTTAAGTATTTTTCTTATTTGGGGTATTTACACCTCATCAATAGCAACACTATTCAAAAAACGTCATAACACGTTAAATCACGAATATGTAATGCGTGAATAAATTTAAAAACATTGGATCAATTTTCATTATGCATATTTTTATATAAGAATTCCGCGGTAGTCGCATCAAAGAAAAGGTAAAAATGTTTACTTGGTATGACGACGTGTTTATAAATTCGTTTTACAAACATTCGAAAGATGTTAAAAGTCTTTACCTCCCCACGATCTGTAACATCTTGTAGACCTTAGTAATATACGCATAATACGCTATTTCAGTAGATGTCGTTCTTACCTTTATTATTTATTATTTACTAGCGATCAATCGGAATTAACGCGGATATCTTCCAGCTTGCTAAACAATATAACTCTTCTGATATCATCATCAAAATTAAGTATTCTAATGTAACTTGACTGAATAAGAACAATATATCGAAAATATTGTAAAATAACGATTGCATATCATTGGTTGTATGCAATTAAAAAGGTTATCGAATTTGCGTAAAAAATCATGTTTAAATCACCATATAAATGTGTCACATGATAAAGGTTTCAGCTCTTTTACTTCACAAAAATCAACAGATGGAAGAGTTGAAGAAATGTGGATGTTCAAACATGTGCAGAATGGTAAATGTTATACAGTGTGTAAAGTGGCCACTTAAATCAGCCAATGACAGGTCATAAGCCCTGTAAATGCCTAGACTTTCATATTCCCTTCTCAAAAATGTTTCCCTCTCTGTTGACATCATAAAAATCATCAAACGAACATGTAAATGAAGGTTTTTTTTAATTTATCTTTGTTCAAATTAAAATCATTACTTTTTAAGCATTTTTTTCCAAACTGTAATTATTAACTTTAAATTAAAAAACAATTAAGTATTCTATGGCACTGATTGCCTTATATGAAGAAATACATTGCCTCTTGTCACTTCAAAACTTATTATTTTTTTATTAACAAATTACAACAGGGATGGAGACCATTTAAGAGAAGGGCATATAAAAATATAGGCATTTACGGGGCTTATGACCTGTCATTGGCTGATTCAAGTGGCCACTTTACACACTGTGTAACACTAATCATTTTCCCTATGCTTAAACATCCCTGTTTCTCCAATTCTTCCATCGGTTTATTTTAGTGGAGTTAAAGGGCTAAAACCTTTATTGTTGTGAAGAGATTCATCTCATCGATTTATTTCACATACTAGGCAACGCCTGAAAACAATTTTTCAATTTTTAAAAACCCGTTAGGATTATATAAACATATTATAAGGTCAAGTCACGTCTCGTCTGGTTAGTGTAATCATCATGTTATATTCTCGTCGCTTCAGTTCGTTTTTATCCAACAGACCAAAACACAAATCTGCAGAAATAGAGCTTTAAAGTTTTTTTTACTAAATACGAGTAGGGATAGATATGACCACAGCTTAAAGTCTATTTTCGTTTTAAAAAAAACCTTAAACAATTAATTTTTTTTAATTTTTTATTTAAATTTTATAAACAAAGGTTTTTTCAGAACTCCTGTACACATAACTCAATTAAGTTAAAAGTGGTATGTTGGACAAAAACGAACTAAAGCGACGTTCTGTAATTTTTTTATGTATGCGAAAGTTGTTTTTTTTTATTAAATGTTCATAATTTTTGTTCTTTATGTTTATATTGTTGTAAATAAACTGAATTAAGTGAAGTTAGTAAAATGTCGAGATCCGTAAACTGTGTAAGGCTGAGACATGCATTATCGACAGAATCAAGAAAGGGGTGCTACGTTGGTTTGGACATGTAGAGCGAATAGACGGCAAAAGAACGGCTAAAAGGATCTACGCTGCGAATGTTGATACATGCAGAAAACGAGGAAGACCGAGAAAGACATGGCACGATCAAGTCCATTAAGTACTTGAAGATGGACATGTCAAGAGTAGGAATAATCGGCGAGCGTGCATGAGAAGATGTATGAATGTAGAGGAAGCGAGGTCTGTATGCAAAGAAACAGTGATATGGCGTTCTATCCTCTCTGCCTAGCCCTTCGGGGAAACGGTGTGATGGTTTGTTTGTTGTTTGTTTTAAGTAAGCACGTTTCAATAAGTACATAAACGACACAAAATTAAATATATATATATATATATATATCTTTATATATATAATTCCTCTGTACGTGTGATGTCACTGAACTTCTCCTAAACGGCTTAACCGATTTACGTGCGGTTTTTAGCGAAATGTAGATCTTTGCGCTGCGCGTGTTCGTAGATATATTTTTTTTAAAATCGAATTTGTAAAAAAAAGTTAGAAGCATAAATCTTTTTTTCATCTACCTACCAGAGTTGCATTCGACGAGAATGTATATTATACAAAAAATGGAAGGGATTGTTTTTTTTGTGTTTAAAAAATGTTTGTTTTCGAACGTTTACAAACAACATTCACTTTTTATGGATCCCAATCAGATTATTTCCTTACATTCCTTATAATTTTTTTCCCATTTATTTATTTTTACTGGATTTTTTGGAAAAACTAAAATAATATTTACTGACATTAAATACATTATTGAAAACCGTATTCATGAAAAAAATGCACCCCTGTTGGTGAAAAGAACCGAGTTTGACATTTGCAAAAAGAATTCTTTATTTGAAAATGAATTATTTTATGTTTAGTAATTCAACCACAAACAAGTACCTAAGTACCTACTTATCAATGAAATGTATTTTTTCGCATAGCAGGCAAGCCAACATTCGGACAGGATAACGTCTGTCGAGTCCGCTAGTATAAATATATATATAGTATAAAAAAATAAAAGAAAGTTCAGTATTTAGAAATAATATAATAAAATAAAAGGTTCTTTTTTTCTCGCGATTTCATTGTGACAATCGTACTTTGAACTGTTGTACCCGTCTTGTATAATTTGCTATTCGTGTCTCTTGCACTTTAATTTTGTGTCATTATCTTGATAGGTGTCATTTTCTTCGTTGTTTTCTAGCTTTGTACACAATGTACACCGGACCCCTTTACACTAACACGCTGATTATAGCCCGACATTACCTTATATCTTACATTATGCCATCAGGAAGTGCATACCTACTGTAATTATTGGTACCCTATCCATGCTCGACCTTGTTGCCATTATTTTTACAACTAAGTACTAAAAATATCGTTTTGTTAAAAGTGGTAAAAGAAAAATAATCATTTATAAAAACAGCCATATTATGTTGATGTCGGAACAATAATAGAATTTGCTTATAATTTTTTAATTTTTTTATTAGTTCCGCTGAAAACAAGTTTATTTGTGAATAATAAAAAATCCAAATGATTGACAAAAAATAGATATTGTGTTAATTGTAAAAGTATAATGTAAACATGATGTTCTTAATGCATTTCCTAAGGAAAAAGAACTAACCTTAATACGGCCTCCTTGGTGTTATGGCTTAGATGCTTGACTCGCACACAGAAGGTTTCTGGGTTGATTCCCGCTGATTTATAAACGTTATATTCCTCAAGATTTTGTGTTCTTTTCTGTAATTCACCACTTTTGTTGGGCCTTCTGGCCTGTTGTAATGCTAAAAAAAAGAAAAGCAGTTTATTTTGAAACAGGAAAAATTTAATATATTTTTCATATTCAACGTGTATATATTAAGTAAAATAGCGTGGATTGGTGAGTAATCATTTTCTTTCCACTCGCGACTTTCGCTATTTGTACTAAATCCTTCTTGCGCTTGTTTAAAAAAAAAAACTTCGTATTTTAATAAGAAAATAACCAAAGAAAACCTTTTAAAATTAATAATTTCCTTTGAATTCGACTGGAATTGAACCAGAGAACTAAAGCATAGTCGCCTTACGCATTGCAAGGTGGACAAATTCTGAACTCTTGCGGTTATAAATGCATCGATTTCAGTAGTATTTTGGGCGTACGTTAATATCCATGAAAAGTTAACATAAATATTTCCCAGGCTTGTTAAGTAATTTGTGTTTGCATCGTTCAGCGGCTCTCGTGTCTGTACGTCATTAGGCACAAAAGCTTTAAAATATTTGGGCAAATCGATCGGCTTCTATTCGGCTTTGACATGGTACTGTGCCTTGTGCATTTCTCGCGTGTTTCCCAAATACCGATCGCCGTCAAAGAGCACGTAAATGTATATTATTGTGGCCAAATGATTCGGATAATTTATGTGCGCGATCATAACATGAATTTCAACTTATCGCTAGAAAACTCTTACATTCGTTTTAGGAGGAGAGTATCCAGAATAATAATCACATACAAAGCGCTCTCTTTAATGGGGGATGAAAACGTATATTTTTAGTGTTTTTTTTTTAAATAGAAGTCACGAAGGTTTTAACGTACCTAAATTATCTTAAAAACTTTAAAGTAAGATCTACTCCTCTTTTCTAATAAGGTTTATTTCAATACAAATATAATATGTTCAACGGCAATTTTCAATTATGTATAATATATATTTGCGTTCTTATGTTTGACCCAAAACTTTATGCCTATTTTCTTTTAGCCGTAAATTACCTTGTAACAAATTGGAAAAAAAAGCGGTTGGTAAAACAGGGTTTTTACTTCGAATCCGTGAGGTTGCGACAGTACTATGGGACCGCAACTCGTCTCTATTTAGTTTATTTCTTGTGGCTTTCACATAATTCGTAGGTGTAACTTATGGTGTAGTGACTGTCTCGACGTCGATTCCCTACAAAATGTACATGAAATATTTATTGAATAGTGCAAAAGGTTCATTGCAGTATTTATTGGTCTTTGGACTTGGCAAAGCAATTAAGGAAGGCAACTGAAAAAATATATTTAACAACAACAACATTAGTAAATCTTGCCGTAATCGGGGGCCAGATGCGATTCAAGAAATAATGAGAATTTGTTAAAGATTGCTACGAGGGCCCAACGATGCATAGCTTGCTCGCCACATACCGCAACCGAGGATTTAAGTCTCCCTGTCGGCGCTCACATACGAGGAAAAATTGCTCGTTGCCGAACGAGAAAAACTGGCCGAAGAAGTTCTCTGTAATTTGTAATATAAAAGTATCTACATTAAACCATGTACTTTATTGGATTGAGTAAAAGGGGGAAGTGAATTCTTCACTGACTGGAATTACATCAATTGGACTTTCGCCAAAATGATTACAAAACTTTTTAAAAGCCTCGAAATTCTTTTTGGAAGCCGCCAGATCTGTGTGTACAACGATCTACCGTTAGACTTTCTTGCACACCTAGTTTCGTGTTAGGAAGAACAAGGGACAATTGTAAAAATCGAAGAGTGGAAAATCGATTAGGACTGTCAGTTTTCCACTCCCCCCCCCCCCCTCACATGGCAATTCTTCAATTTATTGTCCACTCGCGAGTTTGTTTGGCTTTGGCGTTTGGGACGTTTCCATGGCGACAGCGTCTGCTAAACAATCAATCGAGAACCCACACCACCGTACTTGTACAACCGCGACCGCCTACCTGCGCTACGGTCAACTTGCGCCGATATTTAAATTATTTCATGTCAATAATGCAGGGATCAACCACCGAACGCTTCACTAATGATAATGCTATTATTTTTCCTTCTCGACATTTTCCATGCTCAATTAAGGAGCATTTTCACAGAGCGAAATTTCTACATAAAGTGATATTTTCAGGAGAAGGTGTTTTTAAGATAAAAAAAATAGCTTCTAGGATTTTAACAAAAGCAAAAATACTGCTTTATAGAAATTCTACACTCTTACTCATATACTGGAAATCATTTAAAAATTCCAAAGTTTCCGAATTTTCACAAAAACTAATATCCGTGATATGAATGGATGGAAAAGTTGAATGTAAAGAAAATCATTAAATGTTTTTTTTATGTGCCTACAAATACTTAGATGTAGCTATGTTCTTGCTGAAATATTAGCATTTTATTACATAATTAAAATGATAATTCAATCCAATTTGACTCGCTACAACTTCGCACACGTATCGTTTTGCTAAAATTTTATTTCACCAATCGATACAAGAATCGATTTCCATCAAAAAACACATTTTGGTTTTTTATAGATATTTCGCTTTGTGAAAACGGTCTTCAATTTTTGATAGGTAAACTGGTCAAAATGTAATAATAAAAAATATTTTCAGGCGCTTATTTTGCTCAAATGTTTGCAGACAAAAGACTGGATTTTACCTCCTCGGGAGTCATTAAGATTAACAAATTACAATAGGGATGGAGAATACCTTCAATAAGTAAATATTGTAATAAAACCAACTGGTCCAAGAAGAAGTTTAAAAATTGGAAATTGTTTTCAGGCGTTGCCCAGTATGTGAAATAATTCAGTCAGATAAATCTCTTCTCAACAACAAAGGTTTCAGCTCTTTGACTTCACTAAAATCAACAAATGGAAGAATTGAAGAAATACGGATGTTTAAACATAGGCAAATGGTGAATGTTACACAGTGTGTACAGTGGCCACTCGAACCAGCTATTGACAGGTCGTAAGCCCTGTAAATGCCTAGACTTCCATATTGCCTTCTTGAAGGTATTCTCCATCCCTGTTGTAATTTGTTTTCTAGTTAGTTAACAATTCAAGATAAATCTATCAACTAGTGGAATCTATTACTTCTAAAAAATCGGACTGAAGGCTGTAGGTTCTGCTATTGTTGGCTTGTAACAAAATCATAAATATAGAAGATTCCTTACCATTAAATGCATATTCAGTCATGGACAAAATCGTGAATTATTTTTTTTTTACGTTTAATCAATCCTGTAAATAGCTGGGCTTCCATATTCCCGCCATAAAACTTTAAACCATTAATGATTTTTAAATTGCCAGTTTTGTAAAAATTATCTCTAGTGCGGTCTCTTTAATCTCACATTATTTCAAACTCTTACCTACATGAATGTATTAAAATCTGCCAAAAAACCATTTGTCTCACAACTTTTCAACTGATGACTAAAAAGTCTTTGTGTAAAGCATGATGAGTAAAAAGTCTTTGTGTAAAGCATTACACTTTTCAATAATTTATTATAGTACAGAAACAAAATAAAAATAATAATATATTTCCAACAGATTTTCTCTTTGAACAATCTGAGCAATATAGTAGCCCGTAAAAAAAAGGTATTTGAATATAGTTTACCAAATTTTATGACATAGTATGAATGATATTATTAATATAGTTTTTGTTGTTTTGAAAACTGAGCACACGCAACCCTGTGAGGTAATTGCATATTGTATCAAATATAAACAAATGAATAAATATGTATCGCTGGTTTTTATTTCGTATCTTTTTCCAATGGTTTTGAACGCCATCAAGGAAAACCGGCGCCGCGCATTGGGGGACGCATCCCCCGTCTGACCACCAATGGTGAACCGATACGGGGACCTGTCTTAGTGACCCCCACTCCCTCCCCTGCACCCAATACGGGGCCAATACCGGAACCCCTTAAAACTAATACATCAGTACAGGGTGATTCGGTCTTGACTGGATTTCTTTTATTTATTTACTTATTCATATAAAGATACACATTACAAAAAAAATCAACGTATCCCTAACTCTATGAGGCCAAGAACGCTGTGTTGGGTTGGGATACAACATAATGGAAAGTAGAAGCATGCATATTATTAATGAATACTAAAAATAAAAATTATTACATTCACATAAATTTTAATTAAAACTTGGACAACACGCTTAATAGTATATACATCTATGTCTTTATTTATTATTTATTTATTTCTGCACCACAACAGGCCAGGACATTGAACACTCTTTGGGCCTGAAAAGAGAAATTTCTCTGAGTGAAAGTCGTACGTGTTTTTGGTATTAAATAATTCGAATTGCAAGAAAACCTCGAAATTCAATATTTTTATCGTTAGCGGGCTGTAGGGAATATTGGATTCAATTTGATTGATTGATTTATATTTTGCGTTCTCGCAAAAAACCCTCTGCTGTAACCTATTTGGATTTTTATTTTGTCTTGAGAAAGCACGTTTGATTTTTCAAAATATATTAGCGGTGTGAAAATTTATGTCAAACTACATTAAGTTTTTCTGAAAAGTAAATATCTTTTTCGCGCTATTTTTATTTCTTGGTAAATACTGATTTATTTATATAACAATTTATATTTTAATTAATAAATGACTTCAAATATTTTTTATTTACAACACAGGCTAGGCCAAATTTCAGTGGTGAATTACAGCCCAGGACACAGAAAAATCACTTTCAATTTTTGTGACCTCACCGGGAATCGAACCCGACATCTAAAATGGATTAAATACCTATTATGCCACATGAGCATATTCTTTCTCGGTTATGTTCTGACACCGGTCGGCATATTCAATTTAGTGTAGTCATACAAAAGTTAAATACGTATTTATAAATACATAATTTACGCGTATTTTCTTTTATTTATTTTTTTAAAGGAATAACCCGCAAATTATATTTTGAGGCTTGTCAGCAGGTGGGATAGAGGGGATATGAAAGGAGCTATGAAAAATACAACACAACACCCAGACCAATAGAGAAAAAAAATCTTCTTTTTTTTTTTTGCCCTGGCGGGAATCAAACCCGCGACGCCAGCTTCACAATTGGCCGTCTAACCAACTGCGCCACGCCGCCTGTTAGTTAAAGAAATAAAACGGGAAATCATCAAAAGTGTCATCATTCCCCTTTTCGCATCTAATAGTGCATAGGGCACTAACTGCATTAATTTATCAACAGCAACGTATCACGATCATTAATTTGTCACGTGAAAATAAGATTATCAGTCTTAAGCTTTAGATGCCAGTCCAGGAACTATGAAATATATTAGGGTTAAAACACCTTTTTTTAAATAAATATAACCTGTCGAATATAAGACCAAGAGGCGGACAATAAAGTATGCAAACATTTTATTGAATTGTCAAAAAGTTTTTTTAAACCTCTATCTTTTCTTTGGTTTTTGATCACCCGGTGATTAGAAACACCTTCACCCAACTCCCCCGAGTTTCCTGATAAAGGAGATGGACTTTGATGGTAACGGTCAGTTGGTCACGAGCCGGACGCTCCTTTGCTTCCACTTCCGTTCTGCAACTCTTCGCGTGAGGACGCTTCCGAAGAACTCATTTCCTGCCTTCCAAATCCAAATTTCCACGACAGATCATTACTCCCATTATATCGCCGTATTCCAAATTCAACCTCGACATATGCAACGCTTTACTTAATTCACTCTTGGTATTCTAAATTTCAATTTCAATTTCAATAGACAACGTTTAACTTGATTCATTTTACATTTCTGAATTTAAATTCCCTTTGGAATAACATTATTCCTAATTCAAAATGTTAAGTTAACCGGGCTTCTGCGTTCTGCTTCCTTTATGCAAAAATATCTCTGGAAAATGTAATAAATGTTCTTTTTACATAAAAAAATATAATAGAAACTTCGAATGTCTTTATTATCGACTTGATAATATTGCATTATATGTATTCTTGTAATTTATCAATATATGTATCGATTAATCAATTGTAATATACCAAATTTTAATTGACTTTTGATTATTTGAAAAGTATTTATATGCAAATACACTAATCCAAGCCACCCTATTGTAAATCCTCTGTATCGACTTCACATCACAATGTAATAAAAAATAAAACGAGGTAAAAATTATCTTGGTAAATTATCATATAGGTAAATAAGCTTTCTTGCATTGTAACTAATAAATACCTTTTTCTTCGTTTTAGAGCCAACTCTTCGCCAGCACTGCATTCATCGCTGAAATCTACCCGTTTTAATTATCAGATTGAAGACTTTCATTATGTAAGTTTTTTAATGTATTACTTGTCAATGTATAATTTTTTATTGTAAAACAAACAAAAAAATATTTTCGAAATTATGATATTGGAATGATTTTAAACTCTTATATTTAAAAGAGTGCCAAAAAACTTATAAACCTCGGACTTTATTTAAAACACCGCTGAAATAATTTTGGGGTTTTATTGGTTTTTTTTTTACTGAAAAAAAAATCCTATCGTATTTTTAATTCTTATGTAATAACTTATGTATAAGTTATAAATTAAAAATGCTTGGTACATTTCCACTTGTCTATTTGACTAATTTAAGCTTTCACCCTTTATATGATAACAATGGAATCCCATCAAGAATTGTCAAAAAATAACATCAATCGAATAATTTCGAAATCAATTTTGACAAAAATATAATGCTTACTTTTTTATTTGTATACCATATGCTTTCTATGTTTGTTTTCTTAACGTTGGGTTTATAAGCTTATTTCAGACGTAATTCTTATTAATCTCATTTCTACATTTCCAAAAAATATATAATTTAGAGTTTTTTCGTAAATAAATCTTTTAAAAAATTCGCTTTTGAACTGTATTAAAATACAAACTATGATTTTTTTTCCAATTGTGATATATTTGGACGGAAAAAGATAAATAATGATTTTGCTTGTTTTCAAATTTATAAAATTAGTTTCGTGGTTTCTAGTATAAAATAAGTGTAATTGATACTTCCGCTTCTGTTGGATAATAATAAATAATGAGCATTGTAGCTTGTAGCGGGTAGCGGGTAGCGGGTAGCGGGAATGTGAGAGGACCCGAACCCAAATGTTAATTAGATCTGTGTGCGTAACATAACCTTAAATACCGCCAAACATACATAGGAGCGTTTCCTCATCCCAGCGAAGGTGGAATATTATTATAGCTGCTGGTGTAACTTTTAATTAAGGTTTATCGTCATTATGGTATATCGTGTTTGTTGTCCGGGACCACGGAATACATGGATGCCATATCTGAATAATATAATGATTCCTGTCTCCTTTTTAAGGCACATCATGTTCACTACAACAATTAAATTTTTATCTTTAAAACTTTCTTCTATAACAATGTAATCTGAAGAGAATGCAAATCGCTGAAATAACCTTAATTGAATGTTGTGAAAATAGGGGTGAATTGCCGAATTGATAACGGAATAATGGGGAGAAAAGCACAATGTTTTACTTTGGATCGAATATTTTTTTGAAAAATTATAAGTTTACCAACGTTTAGTTTCATTATTGCAACATATTTCTTAAATTTAAAATAATTAATTGGCTTCCCGAGAAAAAAAATATTGCCATTTTTCGTGAAGAAATCGATTAGCACTTCATAAAATAATTTAATTATGATATTTTTTCCATCTGTTTTACTATCTTCCTGGGCGTACGTATCTAGATGTTAAAATATCTGTCTTTGTAATCGCTCGGTAGATAAAAACAGACAAAATTCAAGCATACCGTCTTGGTAATTGTCAAAAGTCATATAAAAAACATGTTCAAGCGAGCATTTTTTGCTTGAGTTGGGATTTATTATTTATAATGACAGCTCAGGGCTGGTATTCTGAACGAAATTGCGCGTGGATTGAACGGAAGAGATCGCTCTGTTAGTGTGTATTTAATGCGTAAATACGGGTTAAAAATGCTTTTTCTACGCGCGCTTTTGCGTTCAGAATACCACCCCAGGTTGCACTTCTTACTCGCGACACTTTTCTCCCTATCCAACCCTATGCATTAGAGATAAAAATAATTTTACTATCCAGCCGGATACCAACTAGTAGCTTAATATCCGTGGGATACCTAATATTCATTAAACTGCGAAAATTACACGAAATCAACGCCACTAAATTGATTTATTGATATAAACCACAAAAGGATGTAACTCTCATTATTTAAAAAAAGTTTTTTATTTGCATAAAAAAGTTCGTCAGTGTTCAATATACACTCTAGAAAATGAATTTAAAACGTAAATAAAAAACATTTTTGCGTAAAAAAAAAAAGAGAGATGGACCAGATATCCGTCTATCCGGCTTAGGGGCTCGCCGAATATCCGACCAAACCACTATCCGTTTCATCACTACTATAATATATGAGGGGGTTAAATGCAAAACCACCACTGTGCATGATCACTATTTATGGGAAGATCAACAACATCTTTTAAGTTAAATATGCACATTCATGAAATGAATAGTCTTTTCGCTACCTGTTATACCACGCACAAGTTGCACATTGAACTAAAAAAAATATATATTTGCTGCTGGTTTTGTTGGTCTTCCGAAATACAGTGATCACGGACAGATGCGGTTTTGTATTTAACCCCTTCATATCGTGTGAGCATTCAAGGAAAACTGACCAAGTCAAATTTTTACGAGTTGGAGATTTTCTCACCAAGTTTTAGAGCTGGATGTAATATTTTATTGATAAAAAAACCAAGTCCACCTATATCTCAAAGTTTGTTTTACTAAGTTGATAATTGTTTATTGATCATAAAATAAATATAAAACAACTTTGTTTTTAATCACTTTTAAAAATATAATAGGTATACAAAATTAGTGGTAAAAAACAAAATGTTTCATATTTATTTTATTCTAATGAATATATATCCACAAAGCTGGTGCTTCAAATATAAATTTTATTATAATGAATAACCACAAAGTTAGCGCTTCAAATATAAACTTTATTTTATTATAAATTTTATAATTTGTATATTGATCAAGTTGACAAGATCAAAAACACTTCCATAGTAATACAGTACATTGCTTATAGTTTGTCTATCTAAAGCAAAAGAAACTTATATTAAAAATGATAATAAATAGCAAAACTATTAGTTTATGACTACGTAAAAACTTAAATCTTGATCTCCCAACAAATAGAAATTGTGATTTGGACAGTTTTCATTGTATGTTCACGATATGTGCGGCAAGTGTAATAGAAATTAGGACAAGACAAAAATATGATCGGAAAATTACATAACCTGCGGTTGTGTATTTTATTTCAATTTAGTTATCTAAATAAAAATTTCTCTTAGTAAAAGTATCCGATTTTGCCATTTTAAATCCCGCCATTAAAAAAATTGAATAATTGAACATAATATTAAAACATATAAATAAAATTGAAAGTTTTATATTTTGTATTATTGTTTTTATCTATTTAAAAAAAAATTGACGTTCTGTCTGTGTTTTAAAAAAAAAAGAAAAACAACAATTATATGTACACACGTTTAAAACATAAATATGTCTGGTTTTACACCTATTTACACAGTATAAACGCGGTTTATTTATCTTATTACACGATAATTTATTTATCTATTCATCATTACATCTACTTAAAATTCAATGTATTTATAACTCTGTCATCACGGTCACCTTACCTTAAATTATTGGGAGTCTTAATTTAAATAAAAAAATAAACCGTAGGTGTATAATGTTCTGTCAATCACAAGCTATACACATATTTCTTCTTTTGCAGCTTCGATTCGCAAATAACAATCAAAGCTAATTTATATAACAATGGCCAACAGTTCGAACCCAACCGACAGGTAATCCGTCAAAGAAAACTGAATACAACTGACCTGGGCAATCCCGAAGTCCTGGTCTGCATCCAATTCGTCTTCCTGGTCACTGGCGCCCGAACAGGGATGGATTAACTGTTGACTCTTCTTTTGAATTGAATTTGAATTTTTACTCCTTCGCGATTATTTCGAAGAAAGGAGATTACAAACTCAGAGGCGTGCCCAATATGGCGAAATTTGCAACACATATTTTTTTTTTGTATATCCGCCCGTGTGCAGTCACGGAAGACCAGGCGAGCCATCTATCGACGCCCATTAAAACTACGTATTTGATTAACTAATCAAATACGTTGTCCTTTTCGGTTGACTTCATATTTTCTCAACAGATGTCACTGCCGGGACGAATTCGAACCGATGGCCATTACATACTGCCCGCCTTGAAAGTTTGCAGACGAAACTTTCAACAAGAAAATTGAATAACTTAATGATTGTTTTATTTAACGGTATTTACATAAACTATGGCGGAGCATGAACAAACCGCATATAATTGCAATATAACCGAAGCATTTAGAACTGTATTCATAATAATATTGATCATTAATGCAATGATACTAAATATGTGACATATTGAAACAAGCGGAATTGTCCCAGAAAATCGGAAACAATCGAGAGAAAACAAAAAAATAATAATCAAATGAACTAGCCTAAACTCAAAGAAAAGCGTATGCTATTCTTTAAAGTATCTCTTTACTTAACAGTATTTTCAATAACAAGCTTAATTAAAAAATAATAAAGGTAAATTATAACTAAGATGCCTAAATAAATCTTATGTTACTGAGTTGGAATAGGGCACAGTTTGACAACTGGCCGTTTGATTCTTGCGGATTGTGTTTTGACTAATGCAACTCTAATAGTTCCATCAGTCCCCGGATACACCTTTTCAATCCTCCCAAGAGGCCAACGAAGTGGTGGAACATCATCTTCCCTTATTAAAACTACCGTGCCTATTTGCACTGGGTTTTCGGGGGTACACCACTTTTGTCTCATTTGCAAAGTATGGAGATATTCTATTCTCCATTTTTTCCAATAAGATTGTACTAAACTATCTAATAAATGTTTACGATTTACGAGACTAAGACGATTTTTAAGCACATCGGGCGCGGGAAGATATTGAAGAGGAGACGACATCAAGAAATGAGCAGGAGTCAGCACCTCAGGATACGGATCCTCGGATAATAAACAAAGAGGTCGTGAATTAAGCAATGCTTCAATCTGAGTTAATACTGTTAGGAGTTCTTCATAAGTTAATAACTGACCGCCTACCACTCGATATAAATGTGTCTTAAAACTTTTAACGCATGATTCCCAAATTCCTCCAAAATGAGGACTATAAGGGGGAATGAATTTCCATAATATGCGACGGTTATTGAGTTCATTGCTGATAGTAGCTTGAAAGTCTGAAGATGCGGTTAAATTATAAATTTCATTTAATTGTGTCTTGGCACCTATAAAATTGGTTCCGTTATCGGAATACATGTTAGACACTGGGCCTCTGCGAGACAAAAATCTTTTTAGAGCCGCTAAAAACGTGTCGCTAGATAAATCTGAAGCAAGCTCAATGTGCACCGCTTTTGTTGTCAAACAAACAAAGATGCAAAGGTAAGCCTTTTGAGAACGCTGACCGCGTTTACGAGTCAGAGTAATGTTGATTGGCCCAGCATAATCTACACCCGTATGAACAAAGGCCTTTGCTTCTTGGACTCTGTACGTTGGTAAGTCTGCCATTTTTGGCCATACGTAGGTAGGCTTGACGCGAAAACAAAATATACACGATTTGGTGCGTTTTCTGATAATATTTCGTGAAGAAAGAATCCAATATCTTTGTTTTATTAAGGAGTTCAATAAATTTGGGCCTGTATGACAATTGGTGCGATGATAATGGTCAATTAAAAGGTTTATAATGTGACCTTTCTTTGGTAGCAAAGCCGGATGTTGAGTTTCGAACGGCAAATTGGAGTTGGACAATCGACCTCCAATGCGAATGATTCCCTTCTCATCCATAAAGGGATTTAAATGTTTAATGTTAGAAATTACAAGACCCTTGTTTAATAAATCAATTTCCTTCCTAAAACCTTCTTTTTGCACTTCACATATCAGAAAATGTTCAGCGAAATTTAAATCAGAAGAATTGATTTTTTCGGAACATGGTAACCGCTTTGCAAAACGCAGAATATATACAATAATACGTAATAATTTATTCCAGTCGGAAACCCTATTTGCTAAAGACAGTAATATAAAAGATTCTTTAATTACGGTGGTGATCAATGTTTTAGAATTAAATTCTGGCGTTTCCTCGTAAGCAGAAGCAGCAAATGGCCTAATCATCCATGACTGAGGGGGTGCGCACATCCACGATGGTCCATACCACCAAAGAGTATGCATCAATAATTGAGATGGCAAAATGCCTCGAGATAGACAATCACTAGGATTTTCAACACCAGAAATGTGATAAAAACATTTCGAATCTAAATTAGACTGTATTATAGCCACTCTGTTAGCCACAAATACCGACCAGCGATGCGGAGATGAATGAATCCATGATAAAGCTATCGTGGAGTCAGAAAATGCATATATTTTGGAAATCAGGTAACGCGGAGTATATGTTTCATAAACATTGCGAACAATTTTCGATAAAAGAACTGCGGCGCATAATTCTAAACGTGCTAATGACACCACTTTGACTGGGGAAACCTTAGATTTAGAGCAAATCAATCGCATTGAAATATTTCCCGTTAAATCAGTTACGTGTAAATATACTGCACATCCATACGCTTTCATACTTGCGTCGCAAAAGGCGACCAAGTTAGCTGTGCAATTAGGTGTAATATTCAAATGTCTTGGCAATCGTAATTCCTTCAATAAAGGTAATTCATTTTTTAAATTAAAGTACTTTTTTACTATTTGTTCAGGTGGAGTATCGTCCCATCCTAGATTAGCATTCCAAAGTTCTTTTATAAGTATTTTTGCGTATAATATCACTGGAGAAACTAAGCCAAGTACATCAAACAATCTGGCAACGGTAGATAATATAATTCGTTTTGTGCATTTTTCTGCACAAGGGGATGTAGTAAAACAAAAAATATCTTGTGTTGGATGCCACTCCAAGCCAAGAATTTTTAAATTATCATCATCTGTAAAATTGACAGGTGTACAATAAGCTGAAGGTAAACTTGAGAGTAATTCTGATGAATTGCTGGCCCATTTGACCAAATCGAATCCACCAGACTTAAAAAGGTTAATTGATTGATTTGCTAGCTCAATTGCTTCGGAATTGTTCATAACAGAGGTGACCAAGTCATCCATATACAATTCTGATTCGGCCAATTTAGCAGCCGCAGGAAAGTTATTTCTTTCGTCTAAAGCTAATTGTCGTATGGTGCGCATTGCAAGATACGGACTGGACTTGAGTCCAAACGGAACGCGGGTAAATTGAAAAGATCTAACCTTTTCGTTAGGATCAAATCTATATATGATTTTTTGGTATTTTCTGTGATTTTCAATCACACCAATTTGTAAATACATTTGTCTAATGTCAGCTGTAATAGCGACAGGCAGTAAGCGGAAATTTAATAATAATGTAAACAAATCGGCCTGTAAATTAGGGCCGGTAGATAGGATGTCATTCAGTGACAACCCAGAGTGTGTTTTAGCACTTGCGTCTAAAACAATTCGTACCTTAGTAGTAATTTTATCTTTACGAATTACAGCGTGGTGAGGTATAAAATACCCACATTCTATATCTGACGTAGACGGAATTTCTTCTAAATAGCCGTTTCTTAAATAGTCTTTAATAATTTCATGATAATCATCCCGAAGGGTGGGGGCATACTTGAACTTTCGTTCAAGAGTGAAGAATCGACGGAGAGCGACCGTGTAAGAGTGACCTAATTCATCTGGATTTTTACAAAAAGGCAAAGATATCGAATACCTCCCATTAACACTGCGTAAAACTGTAGCAGCATATGTGGTTTCGCATTTAGTTTCATCGGGGCTTAAGAACCGTTTAACGGGCATTTCTTCACATTCCCAAAATTTTTGTAAACATTTTTCTAACCCCTGAAGGGCTAAAGCGGAAAAAGAATTAGGTTGAAAATCGGAATGGTAAGGAACTTTCCCAAGTAAGACATATCCGAGAGCTGTAGACAAGGCAGGCGGGGCATCTGAACCAGATTCTATTTTTTCTCCAAAATAAATATAGGGAAAAATAGTCGCACCTAGAATAATGTCCACGTTCCCAGGTATGTTCCATGTTAGGTCGGCGAGGGGGATATTAGCGAGATAATTCAAATCACATTTTTCAATAAAATGTGAAGGCAACTTATCTGTTATGCAGTCGACTACTAATGCGTGAATTTTATATTTATTTTTTGGAACCATGCGTGATTCAATGTTAAAATAAACATACCCATGTATTTGTCGTGATGTCTCTCCCACACCTTTCAAGAAGGAGTTATTTAGTGGAATTATATTTAAATTTAAAGATTTACAGCAATCGACTGTTATCAAATTGTTTTGCGACGCGTTATCAATTAGACAACGCACTACTATTTTGTTATTATTGTTATTTTTATACGCAAAAACTTGCGCGGTAGACAGTAAAATAGCGTGGCCAGGTGAAGAAGACAGTGTATTTGATCGCGATGTTATGAATGTTAAAGGCGATGTACTAGTAGATTCAACACGAGTATTCCGAGAAAATGAGTTATTTTTGCCACCTTCCTTTTCAGAATCAATAAACGCATTTGATGCATGTTCCCCATTATTAGAATTTGAGGCATGTTGCCCATTACTACTGTTCGTAATACAATTATTAGAAGAAAATTCAAAGTGTAATAATGAATGGTGTTTCTTTTGACACTTTTTACACGTATGTTGAGATTTACACCCTGCACTGGTGTGGGCGTAACTCAAGCAATTAACACAACCATGTTTTAATTTTATAAAATCAAAACGACCCTTAACAGGCATATTTTTAAATGTGAAACAATCATAAAGATTAGTATGATTGTCTTTGTTACATAATAAGCATTTCTTTTCCACAGTAGATATGAAAGCCTTATAGGTTTTCTTATTACTGGGCCCATTCGGCTCCGCATTAATAGCAGCCCGGGAAGAAGAAGAAGAGGAAGCGGAAACATTTGTTGTCCTTTCCAATATTTTTACTTGGCCTTTTAAAAAATCTGTGAATTCTTGGAAAGTGGGCAATTCCTTATCCCGCATTTGCATTTCGAATTGTTGCGCTGTTTGAACATCAATTTTTCTTAACGCGCAATGTAAAAATATAAAATCCGCCAAATCATTTATCTTTAATAATTTTAAAGCGGCGACGCTAGAAGTATAATTTTCACAAAAGGTATTTAAGTTTGCGGCAGTATTATTTACTTGCTTTATGTCGAGAATGGTTTTCAAATAAAAAATTCCCAGTGACCTTGAATCCTGGTATTTTTGAACTAAACTATCCCAAAGAATTTGGTAGTTTTCTCCCGTGGGAATAACGCCGGAAATTATATTCAACGCGCTATGCGTCAAATTTGAAATTAAATATTGCACTCTTTGCGAATTCGATAAATTGGTATTAAGATGAACATTGGATTTAAAAGATTCGTAGAAAATAGACCAATTTTCTTGTTTACCATCAAAATATGGGATTTTTAAAACCGGCAAATTTATATTACATTTTTCTCTAGAAGTAGTTATATTCATTTTGTTTATTTTATTTCTAGCCCTGGTAATTCTCGAATGCATATCCTGAACTACTCCCAGTGATTGAAAATCAAGCGAGTTTTCGGGATTAATTTCCAAATTTATCTGATTAATAAGGTCGATCACCTCCTCGTACTTTTTATTCAATTCGTCGACTGTTTCCGACTCCGCTAGGAAATTCTCATTTGTTCTGGAATCGTTTAACGAACTAATATTTAACGATAATTTATAAATTGCATTTATACGTTCAAAAAATACCTCTCGTTTCCCTATGAGAATTTTTAATTTTCTTGCATTTATTTCCGACATGTTTAATATATGTAAAACGTATTTGTAAAACGTAGGCTAAATAAGTGTTCCACAGACGTGCGGTAGGTATTTAATTTCATTAATTAAATATGTATAAAAATAACTTAATGTCACACGGTACGGTAAGAAATAAATTTAGAAAGCGATAATTGATATGATTTTTTTGCAGAATTTATTTATTCTGGAGTTGAAGTTAATAAACTTAATTTGTATTAAATTCGATAGAACAATAAATAAATTTACTGGAATAATCCAGTAACTCGATTAGGACTATTTATATCCGGCTCGAAGGACCATTTTATGTATAATGTTCTGTCAATCACAAGCTATACACATATTTCTTCTTTGCAGCTTCGATTCGCAAATAACAATCAAAGCTAATTTATATAACAATGGCCAACAGTTCGAACCCAACCGACAGGTAATCCGTCAAAGAAAACTGAATACAACTGACCTGGGCAATCCCGAAGTCCTGGTCTGCATCCAATTCGTCTTCCTGGTCACTGGCGCCCGAACAGGGATGGATTAACTGTTGACTCTTCTTTTGAATTGAATTTGAATTTTTACTCCTTCGCGATTATTTCGAAGAAAGGAGATTACAAACTCAGAGGCGTGCCCAATATGGCGAAATTTGCAACACATATTTTTTTTTTGTATATCCGCCCGTGTGCAGTCACGGAAGACCAGGCGAGCCATCTATCGACGCCCATTAAAACTACGTATTTGATTAACTAATCAAATACGTTGTCCTTTTCGGTTGACTTCATATTTTCTCAACAGATGTCACTGCCGGGACGAATTCGAACCGATGGCCATTACATAAGGTATATATAAATATGGAATTGCAATTATGATTTATTATTGAGAAAACTTTTACATTTACCAAGCTTCATTAGTAAAATAGTGAGAATGGATGCAAAACAATGGACCGAATTTTAAAAACCAATTTAGAACATATTATTTCTGCGTAATTTATTCAGAAACAGAATATTTCACCCCTATATCTCAACTGGGTAATACAATCTTCTAAATTTAAATTCTAAATGCGTAAATTAACTTTTTCAAACTGTTTAAAATTTATTAAACGTGGCAAGACAATCCTTGTACTTATTTCGTAAACAAATTAAACAAGGTAAAGTCGGGGTCTACGTTCAAGGAAGAAATGCAGTAGTGTGTTGTGATTTGTAACACTGTCCTGTTGAGTTTAGAGTTTAGACTGGTGGATATTCTAGAGTATATTTTATTCTTGAATATCGAGGCGCCAATTATTATCGAAACTTCACCGAGCAGCGTCAAAACATATTAACGTATTCCTTCTGTGCGCCTTGAACTTAGACCTTGTCTATAGATTATGAAATTTAATAGATTTGTATCGGATCTGTGTACAACGAAAATTACGTCTTGATTTGTTGGTTTGGTTAACGTCAAATTAGTTTTTTATAATTATTCTACGAATTTAAACACACGATTCACTAGAAAAAACAACACGATCTTAAAGCTTGTGTACTTCGTGTCGTAAGAAAAATAAAACATATGAGTTTCGATCAATAAAGGCTTTAGAAAACCGTATTAAAATGCAAAGCGCAGATTCAACGTCCACTACTGGTCGAATAATGACCGCAATTAACATAAAAAAAATATTCAAAAGATACTCAAGGAATTAAATATTTTCAACCGAAATTCTCATAAATTAAAAAAAATATATAGTTCCATAAAAATAGGTTTCAACTAAAATATTTTACTAATTTGTTTTTTTTTTATGATTATCGAAGGCATAATATCACATAGAATTAAAGAAAAATAAAATTCTAATTTAAAATGCTTGTATTTCTTTTAAAAACGAAAACAATCAGATTAAGCCGCGGCCTTTCTAATGTTCAAATTATTATCTTATAATTTTTACTTTATTTTGTCTTTAAATGAGAATCGATACACCAAAGTTTAATCTAAATTTTAAAAGGCGTAATCTGCCGGTGGAAAACTTATTGTTTTAACAGAAACATCTTAAAAATTAACAAATTACAACAGGGTTGGAAAAGATTTTTGAGAAGGAAATATGGAAGTCTAGGCATTTACAGGATTAAAAATAATTGTTTTTATGTAGTGCATGTTTCCCCATTTTTTTTTTTAATTGAGTGATTTTGAAAAAATATAGTTTTAAAATGACAAAATCGCATGATTTCCTAATTTTAATAGACTACAGCCTTAATAATTTCTTTAAAAGTTCCTTCGGAATGATTAATTGATCTCCGAACCACGGAGCTGGTGAAAACGGTGTTATCAACACCATTTAACACCGTTTCCCTAGGAAACCACTCTCTAAGTCGACGTTACGACGGCTGTCCACCGCATCATCGTTCACTACGGCCGTTAAGATGCAGGCACCGCTGTCCTAGAAAACCCTAGCTGAAGAACCTTGCAAAATTAAAACTATTCGAATGTCGATACATTTCTTTCTAATTCAGTGCAAGAGCATTTTATTTTCTTTTTCTTCCTCTTTGTTTTTACATTCGCCAATAAAGAATATATCTTTTTCTACATGCTCCGAGTACGTAATAATAAACGATGGAACAATTCTTATTTTGTTTGGTACGTGTCCCATTCATTCGTAATGGCGGGCGGTTCGGGCACACGACGAAATTTGGGAGCTCGCCAATCCATCAAATATTTATTCAGCAGTTTGTAGAAAGTGGCTTCTCTGTCCTTGGTCCCCCAGTTGTTCGACCGTATTGGAGATTTTCCTCGTCATTACGTCGCCCATTTTTCAAACGAACATAATCCAAACGCATTTCGCCGAAAATGCGAGGTTTTTGAAACTTGTCAGAGACAGTTTTTTGTGTATTTATTCCACATTTACGAAAATCTGAATAATGCGTAAGTTTTAGCCGAAATTGCCTTAGTCAAAGTTGTGGTACCATTTTTAAACTAAAATACATAGAATTAAGAATATTTCAGGAGCGTAGAATCATATTTGAATACATCTGACTATGTTTAAAAAATCGTCGATCGCCTCCCACTTTGCCTCACTTTCGCCGCGCACATGCGTGAAGTTGCCGCGTAATGTTACCAGATCGCGAACAATATTATCATAACACAAATGTTTGATAATTATATTTTTAAAAACGTAATTTGTTAATTTCTCTAAAATTTTATTGTACACGCGGAAACATTGATTGAACTTTGAACTTAAAAAATAAAACAAATTTTATTTTACATGAGGCGGATATTTTTATGTCGTGTTAAATAATATTTAATGCCATTATTTTTTGAAGATAATGTCGGTCAAATGTCCACCACGACGTTGTTTAATCCGAGAGGTACAATTTTCGTAAGTGCCTTCATTAGATGAGCAAAGTAGCGTAAACAATTTGACTACTCTGGCAACACCAATAAAATGACAATTTTGTTTTCTTTGGCAATCTGACAGATGGCAAAATAATTAAATTCTCAAGTAATATGATTTGTGAATTTGCTACTTACACGTGAAATGTGATCCCATCCTGTTTCTTTTTGATCCCAGCAGTATTTCTACACTTTATAACTACACAACACGGCATAGTTAAATTCAAATCGGGAGTTGCGTACTGAGCGACGTCTGCTAAGGAACTAATGGACAAAACGTAAATCTACTAATTTATGAGTAGTTTAGTCGCTTTCAGTTTGATGCACGTATGCGGTTTCTGGACTATTCTTAATTCTATGCTTAAATATAATGTTACTGTGCTAAGTTAAATACTTTAGTTTTTTGAATAAGTGATTTCTTTTTTGCATTTTCGTATTTAATCGACCAATCGATACCGATGAATATCGAAAGACGAAATACAAACATTATGTATAGGTATACCAATTAAATTAAGTATAAACCGGTTATCGCTATTTTATAATAACAAAAAATTCTTCAATTTGAATTTTAACTCCTATTACTAATTTAACGACTGGGAGGTAAAGCCAAGCACCTCGTTTGCGTAATAAATTATAATTCGTATACTGTACAACTGTTACATTTCCAATTCATAATAAACCTCGCTATGTTCCTAATCAAAATGTTTCAGGGTTGTAATTTGTTCAATTCAAAAGGAATCAGATAGAGAGTAAACGGGGAATACTCTCGGGGATTAAGCACTTTTACATTGTAACATGGGTAGAGATCTTCACAGATAATATGTTATGTGGAATCCGGACTTTGAAGCATATTATTTGATACGAGACTTTGCTATTCCGTTAGAAAAATCCGGAAACCCTATTATAACTGTGAAGTTCTTGGGAATAATTCTTGGAATGAAGTTGTTACAAAAGAACGGGAAAAAAGACTCCTGTCATTTAAAGTGTCACAAATATCATCCTTATATTTCGTATATACCCTGAGGCAGTTATTGTAAAGGAATACGAACATTTATCCACCATTTTCTAAATCAAATTACCTTTTATAATGCCCTCGGAGAAAATCCCGAAAAAGTGATACCTGAAGACATTTTTTCCATTTTATTTTAAGTATGATATATGTAATATTTTATATTATATTAATCAAATCACTTACTATGAAATGTTATGTCGACGTGTTGGGCTTGTACATACAGTTGCATAATATTTACCTATTTATTCTTTTTTATGGTCGTTAAATCATAAATGTGAAAAATACATACGCTAAGCAATAAATCCGACTAATTTGCATAGAACCACACGTGTTTTTTTCCCGGTGGTGTTAACTCATTGTGCTTCCGTGCAAGATCTGGGTTCGATTCGCGAGTCAATCTAAAATATTTAGAGCGTTTGTTTCCGTAATTTCACATTTCCAGAAACTGGTATCTAAAACGAAAATGTTATCATAGTGTTATGATTGCAGTGTCCTATGCCAATGACACTGCAATCAGAAGATGAAGAATCATCTCAAGAACGCTTTTCAATATCGGTACTTATTTATAGCTAAACAAACAAACCATCGCACCGTTTTCCAGTAGGGATGGGCAGAGAGGATTGCACGCCACACCACTCTGTATTTGCATACGGACCTCGCTTCCTCTACATCTAAACATCTTCCACACGCGCACGCCGATTATTCCGACTTTTGACATGTCCATTTTCAACATTTCGTTCGATTTGGTCATGCCATGTCTTTCTAGATCTTTCCCGTTTTCTGCATCCATCAAAATTCTTAGTGTTGGGGGTCAGTGCTATGCAAGCTCCTGACGTCATTGCGGCCTGTGAAGATCTATTGTGACGGGATCCATCAACATAATGAAACATTTCATCATAACATATATATATTAACAATATTTTGAGTTTGTCCAAATTTTTCTTCAAACTCTAAAGAGATGAAGAACATTTTAGAGAAGGTAATATAGAAGTCTAGGCATCTACAGGGCTTATGACCTGTCATTCGCTGGTTTAAGTGGCCACTTTACACACTGTAACATTCACCATTCTGCCCATATTTAAACATCTGTATATTCCTTCAATTCAAGAAATCTATTGGACATTATGTACTGAGAGAAAAGTGCGGGAGAAAAGTATTGCAAGAAAAAGTCGAAGGAAAACACAGAGTAGAAATATACTCGTAACATCTCATGGCTTAAAAAAAAGAGATAAATTTACTAATCAATCAAAAAAATTATAGTAATGTTCAGTAAATTCCTTACATCTATAAATTAATCGATAATTAACTTGGATCCCATAATGTTTTTCCATTATACATGTTTTCTTTCGTTTCTAGTTTTATGCTTGTTTTTTTTGTCATAATACTCGTATATATGTTCAAAATGGAATTTGTCCGTAAATTTTTTGAAATAAAATAAAATAAAATAAATCTACTACATAATTCTTATGAGCACAAAAATAAACTTGCCTTTATATAAACTATCCATCAAATAAAATAAAGATTGTGTTCGTTCATTTAAAAAAATATATTTCTTCAAAATATGAACTGAGTAAACACGATTCTACTGCGCTGATGTAAGCCACGCTCGCCGTGTCCTCGGGGGGGGGCAAAACACAAAAGAGTGAAGAACATAAAACGTTGGTATTGCGTAATCTTGTATTCCTGTTGTATTTCTCATTACTTTCTAAAACTATGATGATGCCGCGAGGTGCGGCCACCTGAGGTCAGCGGGTCGGTACTGGAGACGGGATCCGTTTCTGCAGATCTTCACACACCCAACCGGAATTTGTACATCTTCAATATGTGAACGTATCCACACTCTGAATTATTCCTCGCCACGATTTTCTCAACAACAAATTAGTTTCGTTCCGATACCTGAGATAGGGTTTGCAGCAAAAACTCTGCATTTAATATCTCCTTTGATTTGTTCAAGCTGCTGTCGGTGGGATCGTCATCTATTGTCTGTAATCTCTGCCGTTTCTTTCAAACATAAATGATTTTCATTTCAGGCTCTTTATGCGGTTTTACAGATATTAAATTAAACATCCTTAAGTAGTGAATAGTGCAGCACCCATCACAGTTTTGTTTGATCGTATGAATATTTTGTGTAAATATCCGGATACATTACATTACTAATGTTCATTTTGCGCACTATGTATCATTATCCATTTTATCACGCATATTTTTTTCTCTTTTTTCATCTGTTGGTTTTATGAGGTCAAAGAACAGAATCGATCATTGGGTGCGATCCACCTGGTTTATTTCGCCTGGGTTCTAGGAAATGCTGAACAATTTTTATACTCCCTTAGACCAACTTGTTGGTTTTGTCAACAATACTTTGAATAGTAATGAAGCTGCTGAAGGTTAATTTCTTACGATTTTTTCGCTTGTTTATGCCAAACGGTGGATGATTTATGTCTAAACCAAAAACCCCAATTATCAACTCGAAAGACACGCGTTTATTTGCATTGAAAAATTATTGTTTCTAAATTATATCCACGGTAGTTCAAAGGTCAAAATATGATTGGTAATAAACAACAATCGCGCTGTTGTGTTTTTTAAGTGTTAAGAATAGATAATTGCCCATTTTAAAACTAAACACAAAACGTATTGATATTTGGAGTGGCACTCACATTTAAAAAATAAAAGTATGTATTATATAGATAAAAGTTTCTACCTATGTAGTGCAGTGGTTAGCAAATCTTGCTGCCACGCCTTTTATGTCCCGGCTACGATTTCCGCTGATAAATTAAAATAATGATTTTCATACCTTGGAAAATTTCGTCAAATTTTCAATGCACGTATTTTCTTGATATCGTCAAAACCAAAGTGTCTTTGGAAATCGTCGTTTTTATCTTATTATCTATTTATTGTTTTTAAAGCTACCTACTTTTTTTGTATTTTCGATTTGGACCATTAAGAAAACGACTTCACACAGGTTTTACAAATGAAATAATGACCATGAAAAAGTATCATAAGAGTTTTTTCATTTAAATTATTTATTGACAATTCTTGATGGAATTCCATTGTAATGATGTAATAACTTATATTTACATATAAGTTATTATTTTATAGGTTTGTTTTAAAGTTGCAGGAGACTGCTGCGAGACATTGCATAGATTTATATATCACTAAGATCTTTATTAAAATATATGTTCATGCAATAATTTTTATTTTTCGTATTCTTTAATAATATAATAATATACATGTTTCTACTTTGCATTATGTTGTATTCCAACTCAACACAGGGCTCTTGGTCTCATAGAGTTAGGGATACTTTTTTTTGTAATATGTATCTTTGTTTGAATAAATATATAAATAAATAAATAGAGCATTCTTTTACAGATTGTTTTGAATTAAATGATAATATCAACTCATGAATCACACTGGTCAATATTGTTATAAAGTGTTAGCGTTTGTTTTGTTTTAGCAATATTTTAAATATTCCGCACCCAACGGTACATCAAGTACTGCTTTGGTATTCCGATCGCAGCATTTTATCTATTATCTATATACATGCAGGCAAGATGATCAGTCTCGCGTCTCAAGCGCTAGTTCAGGGACCGTGTAACTTAGTTTTTGCCTGGCTTACTTTGTATAATGCTTATATTTACTCCAAATGGTATGTTCTTTCTTTCCGCTAATTATTGTGTGAGGATCTGAAGGGATAGTCGGCTGTGGTCGTATAAAGAAACTTTGCATTTGCTAATTAAAGAGGAAACCACAGAAAACTTATTCAGGAGAAGCCGGACTATTGAAAGACATCAGCAGACTTTCCGTTCCACTTAGACAGTGTTCGGCATTTTGTGTCCTTCATTTGTTTATTTCAACAATTTCCTTTACTATTTTTACCATCTACGATATTACCTGACTTATAGTCCTTAAAATTTAGCTTGATTAAAATGACAGCTGTCAAACTAATGGCAATAGAGATCAGAAATTACTGATCTCTGATCATGTACCGATCAAATCGATTTTATCAGTTTTTTTATGCAAATATGAAACTCTGTTTCCGAAAATTGATATAAAAACGCAAAGACAAGCCTATTATAGTGTGTTGAATACAATTATTCACCAAAAAATAAGACATTTATACTTTTTTCGTGAACATTATCAAACGAATTATTTTTTATTCGATCAAATTACATTGACCAATTTTGTCCCATCTCTACGTTTTTGCAAAATGACGTAACCTTGTAAAAACGTCGTTAATAATTAGGTTTATTTTAGTTTTTTTTTAGTTTTAAAGCTGATTTTATATATTTATGTTGATTTGTATGTCAATATAAATTAACATAAATCATATTTAAAAAATAAATTAACATACCACTACGAATGATTTTTCGCGTGTCAATATAAATCACTACTTAGACGTTTCTACAAAGTTATGTCGTCAGTTTTTCTGACAACTGTCATTCTAATCATGCTATATTTTAAGGACTATAATAAGTCCTTATGGCTTATTACGGTTGCTATATCTCCCGTGTCCTTATTAAGACGTGTACATCGCGCCTCTAGCTGCATTCGCTTTGCTGAAAAAGCGGCAATGAATCAACAGTTCAGGGACTATGAAATATTGCAATGAAAAGCCACCTATCAAATACACATTCACGTTGATCGTACCGGGAATCGAACCGTGGACCTCAGGGCATTGCCAGGCAAATGCGTTGGCTGGCTAATTTCCACTCGAATACATTTTAAATCGGACGTAAACAAAATATTGAAACGCTAAAAAATACATTTGTGTAATCTTCGCTTCTCAGTTATACCGTTTTCGCTGCATTAATGTATTTGTTCAGTTAACCGTGTTCTGAATGCATAATATTCCCTGGCAATTAACACAAGCCGGCAAACAAACGAAGCTTTCCACTTTCCAGAAGTTCACGTCTGCTTGCAAACTGCACAAACAAATAGGGACGAACCGCAATTCGCAACTCGCAGCTCGCAATGTCCGCTTCTACACGAGAACGTGCAATATCATTTATATTAACAACCAACGACATTAATTCCACTCGCCATTCCTTATAAAATAACCGATTATAGAAATACTTCGTGAATTCCTAGATTAACCGGTTTGCCATTTTTTAAACAAATTACTGTAAATTCTTTGGACACAACATCGCTGAATAACTTACACTGGGATTTTTTAAACGCGTAAAAAATATTTTTTTATCAACTCTAATTTTGTCCGCCTTATAATGTAGTGGCAAACGCGTTTGACTACCTTGGATGAGGTTACGCGTTCAATTTTTAATCTGGTCGTCACAAAATAATATCTACTTAAAAATGTGTTCCGATACAAAAAATCTTTTTTGTATCGGAAACCTAATTGAATAGCCTGTTGAATACACTTATATATATATTTAATGTTTATTTAACTACGAAAATTACAAAGGATTTAACAAAAATAAATTTCTTATCAAGTTAACTATTGAAACATCATCAGACGTCGAGGAATCTTCATAAGCACATTTGACCAATGCCTCCCAAACCCAATTCAAATCAGTATGTCTAGCTTCAGGGTAAAATATTTAAAGAGGAATACCAGTTATGCGGCCTTCTCAATACACAACCCGTGTCTATGTTCGGACTGAACTAAACCGAAGGATGAAAAGTATATTTGTAAAGCTGCTGTTGCTGCATATTATTCCCCTGCTCCAGTGAATGCCCATTCCACAACTCGCAACAAACGCGTCTTTATAGTGCCCCGGAAATCTCATTAATGTGTGAATGTCTCGTAAAAAAAAGACACCTACTTAATTTGAAATATCATTGGTATGTTATCAGTGATGTATTATATCCTTTAAACCAGTGATTCCCAAAGTGGTTTATATCGACCCCCAGGGGTCTATGACAACCTGCAAGGGGTCTACGTCAACGAAAAACAAAATTGGGGCTCCATGAAATGAAAATGGGGTCTACGATAGTGCATCTCAACATACACTGATAGTACTTCTGGCTGCAAAAAAACATACCCGTTACTTATCCTGTATTATGTAATACAGCGAGGAAATTTCTAATTTCCTTTCCGTCGTCATACCTAGTGGAAAGGGGGTTTAGCGTTGTTACCAATCTCCTAACGAAATAAAGAATCAGACTGGACATTATTGGCCGAGGAAATTTAAGATTAAACCTGACAAAATTGACGCCAAATGTTGATAATTTATTATTAAAGCATCAGGTTCATCCTTCCCACTAAAAACATTGACTTAATGCTTAGTTTATTTTATGTTACGTTTATTTTATATAACAGATACAAAATTTTATTTGGGTAGTTTTAATTAAAATTCAATTAATAAATGTATAAAACTTAACATTTGTTTTAACTTTAAGTTTTCACTTCAGTTAGAAATTTATGAAAAATCAATATCAGGTAAGTAGGGGGTCTACCAAAAACCGAAAAACATGGCAAGGGGTCTACGACACAAAAAAGTTTGGGAACCTCTGCTTTAAACCCTTGTTCTTTTCAGTACAACGGTGTTCAGACTCGAACTTTAAACATAATACCGATTATCCTGCAACTGTGCGAGCATCCCATCATCCCATCATCATCCGCTTTCGATTGCTTCGGCGTGCGCAGATGCCAATCGCCTTATCAAATAATCAATTACCTCCCCTAACCCTCTGTCTCCGCAATTAATTATACCTAAATCTCTCATCGCTAATTTGTTTGCCTAAGCAGTTTACAAAACGCGAATATACAAGGGGCTTATTTCAAGAAGTTGCTAACGTTAGCTGTATTTTCACTCTAATATTATATTTTCGCTTGTATCCAGGCGAATGAAGAATGTTTATTTATTTATTTAACACTTCATATACATATACAATTTATATACATATAAGGGCGGGCATATTGCCTTAAGGCAATTTCTTCCTACCTACCAAAAAAGAATACAGTTCTACGCGTGAAATAGTACCAAAATCCCGGATGAGTGTTTTCGTCTCGATGGCTTCTCTCAGATAAAAATACTGAAAAAGGAAACCGAGTGTAGATAAGTCCGCCTCGTCCTGACCATTCCTTCTTGACGTGCTGACGATTCCTGACAGGGTGGACGTGAACATCGGTTTTGAAGATTGTTTGAACTGCAATATTTCATTGTTCCTGGACTGGCACCTGAAGCGTAGGACTGATCCCCTGCCTTCGTGTAACAGATAATCTAAATACGCTGCATTTGATTTACAAATGCAGTGCCCTATGCACCACTGGATGCGAAAAGGGGAATGATGATAATTATGTTTACCATTATATCTTTTTAAAGGGTTTTGATGTCGTGGTAGTGATTCATGTCCGATGTTTAAATCCGCTTTCAGTATCTTAGGAATGCTTGCTTTTTGTATTAATTTATTAAATTCATACAAATATACATATTTAAAAAAATAAATAAATGATAATCTCTAATTCTATTAGGCCAAGAGCCTTGTGTTGAGTTGGGATACAGCATAAAATGGAAAGTAGAAACATGTATATTATCAAAGAATACTAAAAATATAAATGATTGCATGAACATATATTTTAATAAACATCTCGACAACACGCTTAGTAATATATAAATCTATCAATGTCTCGCAGGAGTCTCCTGCAATGGTCTCTTCCCTTAGACAAAATCCAAACTTGTAAAATAGTGTTCTTGGTCTAAATTATATGTACAAATAATTGAATATTATGTATTTTACAAGAGGCTGATTTACAGTAGTGAATACCCAACATATTAGAACTTCAAAGCTTGAAAGTAGCCAAGACGTAAAACATTGAACACATGTTAGCAGGTGATGTATTTTAGAAGCTTGTTATTTGGTAAGATTTAAACCATTTAGTGTTTATTTTTAAGCTTTGACAAGGGATGTCATGTTCTGAAACCGGGCGGCATATTCAATTTATTTTAGTGATTTTACACAAACTGAATACGCAGTTATATTATTATTTAATATATAAAACCACAATATTAGTGCTTCAAATATTGATTTTATTCAAATTCACATTTATTTATTGTGATCTCACTGGGAATTAAACCCGGAACCCTCCGTGCATGAGGCAACCGTAAATTACGAGTGCTGCCAAATTCATCCATATTTAAAAACACATACCTTCTACATATCGCCGCGAGTAGTATTGTTTGAGACTAGCATGAACATTTTTCATGAATGTTTTTAGAATTCCGGTAGCCTGTAGTTTTCAATAAAAGTATGGATGATGCGGCAAAATCTGAAAGTTAAACCCACATTTAAAGAGAGCAAAGAGGTAAAATGATTCCCAATGGATTCGTCACTCTGCACAACTTGGTATTTTACTGTCTAATATAATTATCTTGATACAGGTCACTGACTACACAGATAACTAAACGAGACTCTCGCGTCATCTTGATTTTAAATTTTATTTACGTATCTCCACATTCCTCACTGATGGTGAAAAATGTAAGTTGTCTTTCTCTTCGTTTTTTCTCGTCCAGGTTCATAAATTTTCTTCAAATGAGTGCTAGTTGTTATGAAATGCGCTAAATTGATTTATTAGCGTTCGAATTCCGAGGCGTTTCGTTGGCACGGCTTCCTGATTAGAAAAATACACTTTTAAAATTAGTTGTTTGTATTTCTCAATCTTCTCTTCAATTTAATTTCGATATTAAATCCGATGCTGTAGTAGCATCTCGTTAATAAAGTATGCGTGCTAATAATGTCCGCCTAGTGACGTTAGTTTTTTAGTAAGTTTTGCCATTTATTTTATTTTTTATTAAAGAAGGTAAAAACATGAACAGAAAATACAAAAGGAAAAATAATGAAACCCACGAAACCGCGAAACCGGCTTGTCGGCAGGTTTCTTATTTTTCCGTTACAGCGAGAAACGTTAGAGAAATTATATAAATTTAAAAAGTAATATAAACATTATTAAGAAATAAAAGCATACCTAATTTGCACACAAAATGTATTTATAAAAATTAAAATAGCTGACATTAAATGATAATCAATATAAAGCTTTGTTACACATTAACCATTTTAATATTTGAGTTTGTCCAAACGTTTGTAGACAAAATACTGGATTTCACCCCCTCGGGAGTCATTAAGATTAACAAATTACAACAGGGGTGGAGAATACCTCAAATAAGGGAATATGGAAGTCTAGGCATTTACAGGGCTTATGACCTGTCATTGGCTGGTTTAAGTGGCCACTTTACACACTGTAACATTCACCATTTTGCCTATGTTTGAACATCCATATTTCTTCAATTCTTCCATTTGTTGATTTTAGTGAAGTTAAAGAGCTGAAACCTTTATTGTTGTGAAGATATTCATCATTCATCCTTTTCTGGTAGTTACTATCAAATCGGTATCTAGTAACAAATTTGAGCCTTAGAATAGCATTTACGGACAGGCACTCTTGCTTTTTAAAAAGTTCGGGTACCTCTTCCTTATCAATTCTAGGTGATCTGTTAATTAATTTAAGAGCCGAGGTTTGTAAAGATTAATTTTTTTTAATGTTGGTTTTACAAGAAAGGCCCCAACTGGTAATACCGTACCTAATAATTGATTCTGCTAATTAATTTGGGTGACGAATCAACCCTAGTGCCATTTTCGTCATTCCGATGTGATTTACTGCAATGTTTCATGCGACAAATTAATTAGATGAGCTGCATGCGGCGCATCGATTCAGTGCCCTACAGATAGAATGTTGCCTTTTTAAACCGCAAGTATGCATGTCACGTTCATTGAGTACTGAGGAAAAAATCATACACCTACCTAGCGAATTAAGGGCGCGGAGTAGGCAAAGTATATTGTGGGCGTAACTACTGGCATAAAGTAAATTATTTTAATATTTTAGCTTACTATCAACAAACTTTCGTTTGTACATGACGTAATACATGAACACAGTTAATCATACTTAAATATGGGCAAAAAAGCTAAAAAAATAACTAAAAAAGCCTTAGCTCTAAGGACAATTATTAATAGTCTTACTTGGGTGTTAACTTTTTTTTTTCCTTAATACTGAAGATAATAACATGAAGAACATTGATTACTCCAACTGTTCCCACACTCCCCTTTATAAAATAAATGGCACAGAAATTCCTCTCATGACTTCCGTCAAAAACTTAGGTTTTGTCATAAATAAGCATTTAGAGTGGCACGATCAGGTTAACGAATCAACTTTAAAGCAGTTTGCACTCACTTAAAAGATCGCAGAATTTCTTGCCAATGACTGTTAAGCAAACATTAGACCAAAGCCTACTTCTCCCACTCCTTGATTATGCAGATGTCTGTTACCCAAATGCTAATTCTGAACTGCTTGATAAGTTGGAACGGTTGCAAAATGTTTGTATACGTTATATCTTTTATCTTCCCAAATTTGACCACATAACAGAATACCGCACGCAAATGCACTGGCTCAGTATCAGGCATAGAAGAAACATTAACATTCTATCACTTCTTCGCAATATTTTGAATCCTCCAATGAATCTAGTAATGAGAGAACCCTTTCAATATGCCCCCCTTATTTGTATATAAATTAAATATGTATATAAAGTGTTAAATAAATAAAATACTTTCAAGTATTTGTTGGGTTTGTTCATTTCATGTCTATCGCCCCTTTTTAATATCCATCAACATTTGCGTCGTTAATATTTTTAGTTGTTCTTTCGCTGTTCATTCGCTCTACAGGTCCAAACCAACGCAGCACTCCTTTCTTGAATTTGTCGTTGCTATTATATTCAAAATATTATGTTGCTTGTTTCAAAAATGTGATTTTCTTTGGTTTTCTGCTGTAATAGGGAAATATTACATACTACGAATACCGATTAAAATATATGAAATGGATTTAGAATAAATAATTGTATTCTCAAAATCAACATGGATATTGTGGAGAATTTTTTTCACACATAAATGTAAAAAAGAAATTTAATATAAAAACGTTGCTAGAAAAACGCGACGTGTTTTGCCTTGGTTGTTGTGACGTCAAGATTTGTGATAATGCTCTAAACAAATTCCAACGGCCCGGAACAAATAACAATAATCGTGACGTATTAGGGGCGCGGCCAATGGAATAACCGTTTTTGCGGGAATTCAAAATTACAAATTTAAAAATATTTTTTATGTTGCTAATAATTAGCAAAAAATATATTTTTTTACTGGACAGTATATCATATACTTTTATTTCTTTAAAAATGTAAAAAAAATCTTCATATTTCCCTATAGTTTTTTTAAAATTATTATTTGTTGTTTTACCTCTATGGTTTTTAAAAATGATAAGTACGTAGCACACACGAACACACGCGTGTTTTAAAATTAATTTCTCGATACCCCTTATGGTTCACCTTTGGTAACCAACGACACTTGCGACTATGTAAATAAGTCTTTACACACAAAAAGGTACTTCAATCCAATGTCCTTTAACTCTATTGAAGAATATATGAATATGTATTTATCATACAGTATAAATACGACCAAACTATGATAGCTGCTGAACGTCTTAATAGGGTTGACATTTTTCATTTTCCGGCCGTTACTTAGTAGGCGCTGTATTTATTTTATTAATACTAATCTTTTTCTTTGTAATTAATAATTCATTCTAATTTTTTATTAATTATAAAGATTCAATGTTAAAGTCGTGAATATAAAACACGTTTTTATTGAAATAATTATGCATACGTAAATGTCGCTAGTGTAAAAGCTTTCGCTTATTAAGCTAAATTATTGGTTACTAATATTTTTTTTACAATGAATGTTTGAGGAGTGGAAACATTTTTAAATATTTGTTATTTATACTATACAGTAACAATGTTTTACATTCCCGGGAGTTACTAAAATTTGATTCGGGACTAAAATAAGATTTTAACATTTTTAAAATAAATATATCAATATAACACATAAACCAAACAAATTAATTAAATTCTTAAGCAAACAAATAAAAATACGTGCAAAATGGTGAACGATACACACTGTGTAACATTTACCATTTGCAAAAAAAAAATTCACTCAGATTTACCGAGAAAAGGTCTAGGTAGAAGTCCTTAAGAGCCGCGCCTTGCAATTAACGCTTTTTTTTAAGTCGTTTGCTACACAATTAACGTAGTAGCATAATTAATATTAATAAACGTTGTATACTATTTTTAAACAAAAACCCATAAAAAGCTGTTAAAGCAATCGATTCAATAGTGGATTTCAAAATGGTGATGTAATTGTAATTTCGTATTAATTCGCGCTGATAAATGGAACACAGAAGAGACAGCCCTACTTCGCAGTTCGCACGACTAAATATTTGACAGTAGACGAGTAGACGAGTCATCACAGCGCCTCAGTCTAGCGAGCCGAGCGGACGTTACAGTAGTGTAGAGCCATAGTGCAGTGAACTTACATTGTGTACAAGTTGCTTTGTTTTGGCGCCTTTTGGAATTGGATTCTAGACTATTTCTTCGTGGGAGGACCGTCAAGCCCAGTGGACCATCGCGTACGTTTGATCTTATTTATATTGAGTAACGAGCGTCGAGATCTCTAGTGCCGTGCCTTGACCGCGGAATGTGCGCGCCTCACGTGTGTGGGTGCCTGATATGAATTTATAATAAAACACTGTGATAAGCCTACGCCACTCTTGTTTTTGTCCAAAATGTCGTTTCTGTATCGATTTTGGTCACGTGTTCGGATTTCTGAATACTGTTATCATAAATGGAGCCTAAAATGTAAAAATGCCTATATTTTCGTCACCGTTAACGGTTAATTTATTATTTTTCCGCATACACCGACAGCTCATTCATCGCCTATTTGTGTCAATTTCTCTTTCGACGCTTATTGAAAAACAGTTAGTTACAAAGTTCACTTCTATTATTAATATAATAGAGGCGTCTTCATTTAGAAATCAATGAATCAACATTAAATAATAAACAATGGCTCGCAATAACCGTTTAATTCAATAGAGACTTCAATGCTAAAAATGCACGGAGTTTCCCACTATCATTCAAAATATCTCATTGCCTTTTAAAACACTACCATTGTGTGCTTTGAATGTGATTGAACGGATACGAATTTCGTAATGTTAAACAGATATTGATTTGAACTATTTAGGTCTGGAAATCCCACTAACTCGTTAGCTTGGTAAAATACAGAATTACGTCGGATATTTCCGCGGTTAAAAATGATTTGAAAATAGACTGTAAAACTCCAAACTCAGTAATTTTAGTAGGGCAAGTTTTGCCAATCGATAATCCAAAATTTTGCCCCATATTTTTTTATATTTTTTTATTATCCTTGTATTGTTTTGGTTATGTTAGTTAATGCAGTTAATGGATATTTTTATGCGCAAGAATAATTATTACTCTATAACAGTCTACATTTTTTGATACTGTAAATTAGATTTTCTCTCTCTCAATTGATAAATTTGATTTGGATGACCGCAGCATGCTGTAAATACAATGTTTGCGTCCCTTTATCAAAATGTTCTAGTCTTAAAAATGTACGTCAAAATAATCACGACCCTATTAACAGTTTGAAATTGACTAAAGGTCACAGATTCGCCGCTTCTCGGATCCCTATTAACGTTACAAATGACGATTTAGTAAGAAAAGTGAGCGCACGGGCCCGAGTCAATTTAATTAAACTTTTAATGTACACATTTAACTTTCGCGGGTACAGCCTTAACCTCCCCTTCTCTCCTGCCCCCACCGATTTCAGCTTTCTCCCCTAAAGACGATTCTGATTAAAAATCACACACCATGCAATCTGTTGTACGAGCGGCTGAGCGAAAACGTTTTAAATTCGAGGCGTTTTATTTAAATTATTCATAATTAAGCTTATATTCGTACGCTTCAGAAATTCACAAAACTTAATTGTCTGCATTATATTTTTATCTTTGTATCATGAATGATTAATGTTTTGTGCATTATCATTGTAAGAAATGTACGAGTATATAAACAAAATCACTCATTTAGTAATGATAAACATTTACTTATGCACTCTTATCTAAAGTGATGATTATTATGAGGTAAATAAGACAAAATTGAGATTTGTCTACATTTTCTCAAGAATATTTTTTTTTTACCTGTTTTGACGCGAGCTTGATATTCCATTTAAAAATCCAAATGCCTGATTGTGCGTGAAAACGTGTAAAAACTGTTTGGATAAAAGTAAAAAAGATGGTGTAACTTTCCGTTGATAAGTAGGAACCAAGGTACTTGTTTATCATTGAATTCCAAATCTAATTATAAATTATATTCAAATATATTGAATTTCAGTAGGTACCTATGTACTTAGTAATGTTTGCATTCCAAGACATGAAATAATTCACTAAATGTTATTGAATATTTGTATATAACCACTTACCGACTTTTCTATGTCTACCGGTTTCGAGACGTACCCGTCTCTTCATCAGGACACCAATTAAACCACAAGCAAACCAACATTCAAAACCCACTATACACCTTCACCATAGTTGTTGCACAAAAATATAAAACCAACACGACATACATTTTAATAAGCACATGTACAGATTAGGACAAACATGCATTTATTAAATTATGAAAATATTGTATGTTGTTTGACATAATAATGATAAATAACAATGATAATAAATGGAGAAGAATTCTTTATGGTAATACTATATCCACAAATGTATCCAAATTATATCATGACTTTAATAAAAATTAGCAAAATGAAAGTCATTTTTCTTCTGCTTTTCTTGCGTTCGCGTGAATGCAAACTTGTTTATGTTTAATATTTTGTTATTAGCACGAAGGTGCTGTGTTCCGAGTAAACACATACACGAATTATATTAATATACCCTGTTTATCCTATGCGACATAAATTCTCAATCGCGTGCACAAGTCACGCTGTTTGGTGCCTCAACCCTTAAATAAATAATAAATACCAACGGCGTCGTTCGAGCCCTTTCTTAGATGGTGTTAATTCAAATTGACATGAACTTCGCAACATGTGTGCATACAAATGAAATTATAATGCAACAATGTTTGAGTATGTCCAAATGCTTGCAGACTGGCTGGATTTCCTCCCTATGGAGTTATTCATATTTAAATTTATTTCAACAGAGAGGGAAAACATTTTTGAGAACCTTATCAAAAATGTTTTTTTTTTGTCTCTGTTGAAATAAATTTAGAAATTATAAAGATTACGGCTGAATGGATAACAATGACCTAAAGAATAAAATAACCACGGCCATTAGCAAGTATTTTCCATGTAGGTATACCCTTATAATAGTTTAAATATTTTATTTAATAATTAAAAACACAAAAAACATTATCAATGAAATAGACACGTTACTAGCGCGAATAAAATAGCATTTCGATTCGTAGGTAATTGCCTTCTGTGTCTCCATTCTTTAGCGGACATTTTTCATGACTATACTTGATGCTACGCAGAAATATAAGATAAATAGTAGATAAATTGTTTTATTTAAGTACAGTTGCCAACTAGTGTCGTAAACGAGTTACACTAAAATAATATGAACTAAATAAATACATACATATCTTTTTCTTACATAAATGATTGCATGTGTATCGTGATATATATCTCTTTTGTTTTTAAAATTGTCTATGGCAACGCAATATTTATTATATTTTAAATGTTGCTAACGGGTCTATTTATTTTTCATCATTGGTAACCGTGTTTCTTTTTCAACTGTTTCATTCAACCGTCTACGTGACAAATATTTTAGTAAATAAATTTATTTTGTTTTGTAAGCTTTTCATGTTTTTTTATCGACTGACCAAAACTCGAGAAAATTTCTTCCTTAAACGGAACGAAAAATTTGGTATCCTTTAAGGAGATGTTTATCGTGAAATTTTTACGACGTATAACAAAAAAGCACCATTTCCACGTAAAAGTTGATTTTCTCGCTGATGGCGAAAAAAGAATAACGGAAATTATGTACGAGAACATTCAAATGTAAAATCGGGGATGTTCCCGGCAATATATTTCGGAATCCATAGTCACGTGCAATGTTATTTTTAGCTTTCATAAATTGGCCTCATCAATTCCAGACTAGATATATTTTTGTACCATTACCACCATATAAATCAATATGTCAGTCGCAGTTATGAAAATATTACAAGCTTTGTGGGGCTCCGTTTTATTATTGTAGATAGAGTTTCTGAAAATAGATCCCAATCAACCCAAAAAGGAAAAAAAATACAATAATTGCAAGTAAATAATGCCATCTCGAATTTAGTGCTCGAAAATTGGGAAATCTGTTTAGAATTTTGAGTCAACTTCGACACTTATAATATTGCGATATCCTTTGATTTTATTGACGAAATTTCATTAATTTGTTTAAAAAATTCGATATCAACAAACAGTTAAACTGAAATATTTAATGATCAAGGAATTAGCCCTTTATTTTTTTTCTTTTTTAAAATTTATTTTTCTACTATTAACAAAACCTATAATACACGGACAAGACATTATACTCCCAGGGATGGTATTCCAAACGCTCTCGCGGCCGTATTATCTCGTGTATTTACATACAAAATACACGGGAAAAACTGTTTTCTCGTCCCGCGAGAGCGGTTTAGAATAGCACCCCAGGAGTTATAAAAAAAACGCATTCGGGACGGTACATAAAAAGAAAACATGTTTGTGACAATACAATACAGTTAATACTATCCAAAATAGTAAGAAAACCTTATATTAGAAACATAAAACACAGTACACAAACTCATACATCATTTATATGAATCATATTAATAACTATCGCTATCAAAAAGATTTAAATAATGTTTTTTTATTGCAACACTTTTAGATAGTTAGTTTTTTTCATTGAAAATGGCCAATATTGTCCAGATACTTTTTACCGAACTTCGTAGAGCGAAATTTATATACATAAAGATTTTTTAAAGTTTCGTGTATTGTGTTTGTGAATATTATGATTAAATGTGTATTTCAAATTTCTGCGAGCAGAAAAGTTTATAATATTCAAAATAGTGTTGGTAATGTCATGCATTGTCCTTACTTTCAAAGTAAGTATTTTTGTCTGCCTGTAAATATCCTTTACACGGGAATCCCATTTCAGTCCAAGAATGTTTCTGAGTTCTGTTCTGAAGAACTTGTATCTCCGAGATCTCATTTTCGTTGGCGAAACCACATATACATAATAGATAGGATAGGTGAAAATGTATCATAGCATAGTAAACGGCAAACAAAACGGGGTAAGGGTTTGATTCTGTGATTCTGTTTTGTTGCTTCCCAGACTAAGTAAAATCAAATTGAAATAATAGATAATTGATAGAATTTTTATCATTTCTAACATCTTGCTTTTAATGTTTTCGTCCTCAATTGTATGAATCGTGTGATCACATAAAGATCCTCTGAATTTTCGGCATTTACATACCTTGAGTCTACCATTCGCTATCATTCGCTATCGCACACTTGTAACATTTACAATAAATTCCGTCTGTTTAAATATTTATTAAACGTTATTTTTTACGAATTTAAAGCGCTAAAACCTCTTTATTTGCCTTTTCTTTTGTATCTTGTCTACGAAGATATTTATTTCAAGTTCTGAAAAATGTAGCCGTTTGGCTTTCTTCCTTTATTTATTTAATAAAAAAGTATAATATTCCGACGAGTTTTTGGCAAAAAAACTCATTTAGGGAAAGGCAGGCATATTACAATATTAACTTGGTATATTCCAGTTAAAAATTTCGCCTGCCTGCTTTGATTCCGCCTTTGGAGTTGGAACTTTCTCTGTGTTTTAAGGAAAATATTGTGAAAATTTCCCGGACGTTTCTGTCATCAGTAGCGCTTTTTTTACGTGCGTCATTACTCTTTGGAGAAGTTTTAGCTAATATTAAAGCGGACATTACTCACTGACAAGTCGAGTATAATCCGCTTGCTGAAGACCATTCCACTCGAAGAATCTTGTGAAAGTATTCATAAACGACCATTTGATTATGAAATACCATTAAAATTTATTTCAACAGAGAGGGAAAACATATTTGAGAAGGGAATATGGATTATGATCTGTCACTGGCTAGTTTAGCGGCCACTTTACACACTATAGCGTTCACCATTCTGACCACGTTTGAATATCCACACTTCCTCAGTTCTTAATCTGTTGACTTTTGTGAAGTGAAAAAGCTTAAACCTTTATTGAATGTTACACAGTGTGTAAAGTTGCCGCTTAGACCGGTCAATGGCAGCTTATAAGCCCTATAAATGCCTAGACATCTATATTGCAATATTTGAGTTTGTCCAAATGTTCGTAGTCAAAAAACTGGATTTCACCCCCTCGGGAGTCATTAAGATTAACAAATTACAACAGAGATGGAGAATACCTTAAATAAGGGAATATGGAAGTCTAGGCATTTACAGCCAATGACAGGTCATAAGCCCTGTAAATGCCTAGACTTCCATATTCCCTTATTTAAGGTATTCTCCATCTCTGGTGTAATTTGTTAATCTATATTGCCTTCACAAAAACGTTCCTTTCTGTTGCAACAATGTTCATTGTAAATAACTCGCTAGGAAGTGAATTCCAGCCTTGTCTACAATCATTTGGACATACATAAAATATTGATGAAATTTCATATTCGTAATATTTTATGATGAAATTATTTTTTTATTATAATTTATCTTCATCACACACACCATTTGTGAAATGCGTCTGTATAAGTTAACGAATTATATTATATTTCTGTATCTTGCGAATCAACTTATATTAACAATTATTTTTATTTCTGTTTGCTCATTTATAAATCTGCATTATTACAACAAACACTAAATCTTTTTTTTTTTAAATCAATAAGTTTTCTTTAATTCTTCGTCCTTTCGGGAATCTCATCATCTTTATACATTAGGCTATTTTATAATTTTGCTATGAAAATTCTAATGTAAATACATCTTTTTAAATAAATATTTTATGTCGCGAATCGATTACAAGACCTCTTGCCTGACAACGAGGCGGACAAATACAATGCGTCATTATTACCGTAAATGCCTTTACTTTCATATTTCCTTCTCAAACGGGTAGTCCACCTCCGCTGAAATATCTGACAATCTAACCATTAGAAAATGATTATTTTTTCATGTATGTTTCAATATTTGAAGGTAGGTAATTATTTTCTACTGGATGTCTGAGTGCGTGCAGTGTCCGTCGGCGGCGCCAGGACGTCCCGACGCCTGGTGACGTCACGGCGCCCTACCGGCTCGGCGCGCGACGGTAACCGACCCGGAGTATTCTACGAACCCGCAACTGATTTACCGCTACGGGGCGCCGTTAGCGTGCCACTGCGGATACATTTACTAGAATATCATTTCGCAAATTGACGTAACATTGTTGATTTTGTCATATTTTCTAGAACTAGAGAGCCTTTTTTTAGAAATACCGTAATTATTTTGTTATTCAGGTTCAGTGCCGAAATGCGGCGTTTATTGGCAAAAAAAAGTATACACATGCAATACAAAATAAGTACTAGATTTGGAATTATTATTTTTATTATTCCTTTATCGTCTTGCTTTTATACGTATCATAAAACGTATCGTATTTTATACGTACCTATTGATATTTATTTATTGATTTATTTATTTTGTTCATTAACGCCCAAAAGGCATTTACAAAAAATAAAAATGAAATACATGCTAACATACTAAATAATAAACAGAATATACAGAAAAAAAATGTGAAATTAGTTAAAAAGGATATGATAAAAAGTTTTACAAAGTAAAAAAAAAAACAATTATAACAAAGGTATGCAAGAAAAAACAGTAAGCATATAAACAAAAAATGCAAAGATATAAGCTTATGAAATAAATTATGTAAAGCAAACAATAAATAAAGTGTTACGGTAAGCAAGAAAGACATTTTTAAGTTAAATTAATAAACAAGCAAGCAAATATTATCACGAAAAAATAAGAAATAAAAATATGTATCTATGAAATGCGTATTTGCCAATACTACAATGCAATTTGATATAATAGTAAAAAATAAAAAACAAGTATAAGGTAATAAAAATAAACAAGTATTTTTTTTAAAATTTATGAAATTGAATTGTCAATAATAGTTTGACGAGCAGCTACAAATATATTTAACACGCCCCATAATTAAGTTAAAAATAAATTAAGACGGATTCTTTCTGGCTGCGATACGATCCCACTTGTTATTTAATGATGCTCACACTTATACACACCTGACCACTTACTCCCACATACACACAAACTCACCTATACTCTAAATCTCATACAAATACACATAAACATACCCTTTTGCTTTACCGCAATTTTATTATGTTATTATTTATATTTCTTTTTATGTTATTATATCATTGTCGATTGTTTGTTATTATATCATTGTCGAATGTTTGTTTCTGTAAAATAAATAAATAAATAATAATAATAAAATAATTTATTTTTTTACCGTGCAACGTTCATTTTTACACTTTTTTACTCTGAAAAGTTATATTGTTTTAATCTTCAGTCCCTAATTTTATTTAAATTTGTAAAAACCTTGAAGGTTAACTGGGTAACAAAAAAAATCACGTTGTATTTATTAAAGTTCAAGTTGTATAGGCATCATAAAGAAAGTTATTTTGTTTAAATATTCCTGTTAAAAATTAATATCGAATTTTCATGAAATTTTCGCTACTTAAGAGCTATTTTATTTCATTCCATGGACAAAAACGGTATTTCAGCGTTGAAATTTATTGCAACACAGAAGAAAAACATTTTTGATCGAGGAATATTGAAGTCTATGCATTTTCAGGGATTACGACCGGTCATTGGCTGTTTTAAGTGGCCACTCTATTTAACAATCACCAGTCTGCCTGCCTTTTGTGTAGTAAAAGAGCTGAAACCTTTATTGATGTGGGTGAGATTCATCTGACTGAATTATTTCACCCACTAGGCCTAACGCAACGCTTGAAAATACTTTTTATTTTATAATTTTTATACTTCTTTTTTATACCAGTTAGTTGAATTAACAATCTTTTGAGTATGGCCAAATGTTTGTAGACAAGTCTGGATTTAACTCTCTGGAGAGTTATTAGGATTTAAATTTACTGCATCATCGTCTTTAATCTTTTTAAAAAATGTTTCGATAGTATTTTAAAATATTAAATAAGATTTTATGCCATTGAATACAGCTTTGTAGTTCATAAAAAGAAAATAAAATCATATTTTTACAATATTTAGAATGATAATTATCGTTCCGCCCTGACAGCATGGGTATGACTAAAACACCGCCCGTATCAAATTTCACCATTATCAATGTTAAGTTATGAGAGCATCAGGCCTCTTAACTTATTATAATTCACACAGGTTTTTTCCCATTGTATTTTTAAATGTTTCCGAGTAGTTCGTCCCAATTTTTATAAACAACTACATACTGTATTGAACCGTCTAGAGGGATCCTTATCAAATAGATTACTGATGTCTGAATAAAAACAAAGTGTTTTTATATTTATTTTTCATTCCTAATATTTTTATAAGAAATTTTCGAGTACTTCGCATTTAAAGGATTTATGACTTGTCATTAATTGGTTGGTTGCTTTTAGTAAGAACCACAAAAAGTTACATTAAAAAAGTTTTTAAGTTGAATAATAATCAAAATAATAAAATAAATAAAACAACTTTGTTTTCAACCACTAATTTTTATTTTCCAACGACCGGTTTCAAAGCAAACGAGCTTCTTTGTCAAGGTTTACGTAACTAATGAATTGATTCCTTTTTTATTTTTATCATGTTCACTAAATACTACACGTGGACCTAATAAATCAAGTCGTTTTTTCCTTACACGGGTGTTAATTTGATATAATTATTTTCGAAGTTAGACAGGAGAGGACTAAAAGAAATATTGTTAATTTGGTTATTAATTATTGTTGTCTTATTATTAATTATTGTTGTCTTATTATGAATCGCTTTTTTAATTTCTAAGATTTCTAAGTTGTCTAATTTTAATATTTTATTTTCAACATGAAGTACTTTTAATTCAGTATCTTTGTTGAAGTTAATTGAAGCTTGTTTGCTTTGAAACCGGTCGGTGGAAAATAAAAATTAGTGGTTAAAAACAAAGTTGTTTTATTTATTTTATTATAATGAATAACCACAAAGTAAGTGCTTCAAATATAAACTTTATATGAATAATAATCGTTGATATTTTGGGAAAATATCAAAATGAGTTTATTTTTTGTTTTATCTTTTTTATGCAGTCCGTTTTGTCCATTTTTACAAAACAACTAACTCTTTAAAAAAATATATACAACTGGGCTTAAAATAGCCCAATAAACTGTGAAAAGGCTTTTTTTTTATTATCGTCTAATTTATTTATATTTAAATAAATATAGGTATTTATCTACTCGTTACTCGTGTTTGTTAACAAATCAACAAATCTGAAAATCAAAAATTAACAAATCTGTAGGCAATGTGATTTTGTTTCTAACCAATTAATTCTAACAGTCGCATTGTACTTATGTTACGAATTGCTGACAAAACTGGGTTATGCAATAAAAATACAAAAGAAAAAATAAATTTTCCGAAACAGTCCGTTTTATCATCCCCGTAATCTGCGCGGGGGCGGGGCGGGGCGGGGGTCACTGCTAGCGTTAGTCAGCGCGCGGCTCACTTCACTCCGATCTGTAAGGTAGATAATACCTCCCTCTAATTGCGTCTGCCGCCACCCTTCCTTTATCACCACGTACGCGAGAATCCTGCTGAAAAATTGGCTCGTAACACCGCCAAGTCCACTGATTCGCACAATCGCGGTAATGACGATGCCGGAAAATATTCCTATCCCAAACCATTCCCAAACCACTAAATTTCTAGAAAATATTCCTATTGTACATTTTACACTAAATTACATTAAAATATAACAAACCGTACAAAACACAAAATTTCTAGAAAATATTCCTATTGTTCATTTTACACTAAATTACATTAAAATATAACAAACCGTACAAACCACTAAATTTCCAGAAAATATTCCTATTGTACATATTACACTAAATTACATTAAAATATAACAAACAGTACAAACCAAAAAATTTATGTCTGGATTGGATGTAGTTGTTTTGTATAGACATTTGTTTATATTATTATGTTTTTTTCCTTCTGGAGTGGCTGCGATCCCAATCTTTAACTGGATGACTATATTCCTTCCATGTTATATAGATAAACTAGAATAAGGTGAATGTAGTCATTGTGTGTATTCGTCCGATTACAAATGTCTGAAAATGAAAGCTTTTAACGTTTTATTATTTTTCACGGTTTGATTGTAAAGAAATATTAAAGTTAGAATGAAAACTCTAATCTATTATTAATAAAACGTCGGTATACTGAAAAAACCTCAAAGGAATAACACGCCACTGGCTAATAGTTAAATTAAAAAAAACACTGGCTTAAGCTAAAAGTTGCCCGTACGGACAAAACCCATTCTATGATTATCAACCGCAAAGTTATCTACAGGTTACAGCAATACAACGGGCCGTAGGTTTTGAGGTCGAGAGTTGCAAGCGCAAACCGATACTGTCCTTTATACGTTTCTTTTTAAACTAAAAACCGAACCAAAAACTTGGAACACTTGTTCTGCGATATGCAATTAGGCTAAAGGGCTTCTCTAGTGAATTATTGCTCTGAGGATAAAACCCTCTAAAAGCAGTTAAATGACATTTTTGAAGCTTTATCAACTGATAAAATCGTTAAGTTTCAAGTTAGCATGTATAAAAACCCACTAAAAGTACATATTAAAAATATTTTCCGGTGAAAACCGTTAATTCCACATACCACTTTTTTTTTCTAAATTGCATCTATTAAAACAATTTAAAGGAACTAAGGTGGTTTCACGAGTTTGTATCATGACCAAAATATGAATAAGGGAGACCAGAAAAGACTTTTGTTGAGTCAAACATTTAAATAGATTTTTCTCTGTATAGGCAAAAGTGCATTTAGAGGGTTTTATCTGTACACCGACGATAATTGTAATAAAGCCATTCTGTGGCAATGAACTTACATTCTATAAACTTTTTAATCTTTTCGATCTTCATGACAAATTGGCTTGCATTTTCACACTGAATTAGCGGATCGAGCTTTGTTAGTTATGCAGACTTATTAATAGTTCGACCGTTGGTATCAAACCTGAATGTAGAAAAACTGGATCTATGGCCTTGGAGAAGTTGGCGCGCGTAATATTATTTTATCTTGGAAGACAAAGCAGAACACTCGATGGAATCCCACAATGCCTAGCAACTAGCAACTCAAGGGCCCATGGTCCATTGTGATACATCCAATAGCTCGAGTATATCGCACCGCTTCGCTTGTTCGATTTATCCTTAGTTCTTAAGTAGAATATTGGTCTGTAATTTTGCAAATGTGATTTTTCAAATAAATATATGTATCAATTTTGTATAATATTTATAAATAGTAATCACATTTTTCCCAATAATGACCAAGTGAAGCTACTCATTTTTGCTGGTTAACATAATTTTGTCGATAAATAACTTAAATCATATAATTGTAAGCGATATGTAAAAAAATACACAATATACGCGTGTCTACTAAAAAAATAAGTATGTTGTGACGTATTTTTTAGCGTTATTTAAACTGGGTTTACGCCAGGACGATACAATAGACGAGACCTTATTGGCCTGTCCCAGCTCTGTGAATAGCCTCGACCGCGTAGAGCAGGATAATGTGGCAATACAAGGATCCGACCGTAGTTCACCCGCGGAACGCAGCGAAAATGAATACACAACGAAGTGCGTTACGAATGAGCGTACAATTTATTTTAAAACGAGATGTATTGGAGGACGAATTAAATCATTTAAATCCGCGGGAGCGATACGCACGCCCTGAGCAAGTGGCTGTTGTCCTACTATCATGTTTATGCGCTTTCACACGAGGACAATGCAGCCGCGAGCGGTGGTGAGGGTAATTTATTGTCCAGCGGAAATAACCCGTCCACCCCTAGGATAATGTCTCTGTCCTCCAATTTCTGTTCACACGAAGAAGACAATAGGTCCGAAGCTGAGACCGGCAGTATTGTATGTCTTTGTGCGAATGCTACTTTACGCATCAAAATTATCAGAAATTGAAAAGAAATCGATATTTTTACATAATCCTTGGTAATGTCAGTAGTTTATATATCTATCTTAATCTGGCAAAATTATTTCGCTCAACTCAATGAATAGGGAATTAACCTTACCTTACCTTACCTGGCGATTTAACTGTTTTAATACCAAAAATACGGTTACGTACCTAATTAAAATGTAAATATTTGGGAAAGATAAAAACTAATATCTTACTAAAAAGGAAATACATCTATTTTTTACTGCATTATTTGATTGTGTAACATACGTAAAGAACTTAAATTATAGCTGTTCGTTAAATAAACTAATTTAATATCAAAGTCGTGTTGTGATTTTCATATATATTATTCAATAGCAATGTGTCCCACCATCCCACCTCCTACCGTTAGGCAAGTATTCAGGTTAATTATCATTCTTACTTGTTCTTGCCATGTTTTGAATGATCCTGCGTAGAATACAGTTATATATGTGTATAGTTATATGATAATATATTATAGTGATGACCACAAAACTTCGTGCCATTGCATACAAATTATGTGATATTCCCAATGAATAGCAATGAGTGATGATGCCATAAATTATTTTGTTAAGGCATTTCCGCGATAGATCCATAGCATCAAACATTTTGCAAATCATTCAAATAAAACTCCATCGATTCGTTTCTTGACCTTCTTAGCGGTGCGCGTTGATTCGATCTGAAATATTTTTATAAGCCCAAATAGTAGTTTGTATTCATGATTTCTCAATATTTATATGTCTAGAGTTTTACGTAAGAATGTCGTTGCCCTTTCTATATTTATTTTTACAATGTAAACAATGTTCCTGATATCTGAAATTTACTGATGATAGTTATTTATAGGTTTGATGTATTTTTTAAATAAAAATTACAGCGATTGACAAATTTTTAACTTTTTGAATGTTACATGAACGAAAGAAGGTGATTCTTATAGATATTTCCTCCTTATTCCGGATCCGCTTTCCAAATTTTTCCAGCACGTTAGGTTATAGAGAAACTTTCAGAAATTTGATTTTTTTAAAGGTAAAATGTGTGTACATAATAATATGATTTATTTACGAAACATATTTTTTTCGGTTTAGCATTTATTTCATCGCTGGTTTTTCTCTTTTAAGGCTCCAATAGTAAGTTCGCAAGCATGTATTCGTTCTATTTTTCCTTGTCGGGCGATTCAATATGGCTGATATCTTAATAAAATCTCAACACGTGGTAAACAGCAGCTGATCTCTTCTAACTTTACACCCAAACTACAGTTCATAACTTTTTTTGTTAATGGTGGCGTTATTTTTATTTTTTGAGGCTTTAGTCACTTCACCACACACGTAACAAAAGTTATCGGGACTATTTACATCGGTTGTGCGGTATTGTACATAGTTTGAGTGGTTTAAAATTCTGTTAGTTAAAGTGTGATGTCCGCCTCGTGGTGTAATGGTCCGCGCGTCTGCGTCTGCCGACCATGCAAGAGGTCTCGGGTTCATCGTCATTGTTATAAAGGGTTAAAAAAAAATCTTTCGGGCTCTCCTGGAAATTCGGATTTTTTAAATTTTGTCTCAGTTTTATAAGAAGTGCGATTTACTCGTATGTATTCCTGTTTTCACCCAGTTTTAAAGTTTTTTTCTTCTAATAATTGGTTCTATGTAATATGGTGGCGGGCGTTATCGTGAATTATGTTTGTAAGCAACACGTAATAATATTGGGTCTAAAAGGGCCAATGTCGGATTTCATATTTTTCTTTCTAACGTTTTGTATAGGGTCGATGTCAATAAAAAAATATACGTATTTAACGAATTTATGTACACACATATGCGGTAGTGTTTTTATTTTATTGATAATAGTTTCACACGCCTCAAATAGTTTATTATATCGTCACAAAATAGCTGTAAAATTACTCTCCTGTAATGTTGCGACATACGAGATTGGCCCTTTTAGACACAAACCTCAGATTTACTTTGCCAATTTCGCTTCGTTAAACTGTTATCAAAATGGTGATTAGTTTTGTTTGAGTGGGAAATGTTACCGTCGCGTCGTAAGTGGAAACTGACACATTTTTTCACTAATCTACGTATTCCACGTTAATGGTCACATCGCGTTTTTTGTCATCCCTTTTTACTAAAACAATCTAATCAAAGTATTTGATTTATACCTGCGGATATTCGGTATTGTTCAAACTAGTATGTGATGGGTCATTAGCCCTCAGTCCCAAAGTACATTAAACAAAGTGATTCGTGTCAAAAAAATGACGAACTCATTTCATATTTTAATTTTTTGTTTAGCTCCATTACGTTATCATTACAAATACTCGATATGTAGTTTTCCTTTATGGAATAATCATAGAACAACAAAACATCCATTTATTTTTATGATAACATTCCTGTCTATAGAACAATAGGTTGGCAAATACTATTGAACATTACAATTTTATACTCATTATATTGTATCGAACTCAAAATTATAGCTGAATCAAAATATTTCGATTATAGTCCATTATTGTTGTTATTATGATAATTTGGAGCATAATTTTAAAAGTTTTACTTGACCATAATGTTAACCAATCGCACTTACTGACGTATAATTTACACTACTGTGTAACTGTGTATGAAAACGATTGTTATTACAATTAATTAATTTTAGTAAATAAGTCATTATTCTTAATATTTAAAGCATGGACAAACATTTAATTAAATTTTGTTAAATATTTGTATATAACCACTTACCGACTTTTCTGCGTCTACCGGTTTCGAGACGAAGTAAAGACGTAGAAACCGATAGACGTAGAAAAGTCGGTAAGTGGGCATACACAAATATGTAACACAGGAGCGGCAGATCAAACTAAAAAAATAATAAAAATAAAAAATAAAATAAAAATATTTAAAAAAATATTTTTTAGAAAATAGGAGCGGCAGATCAAACTGTATTAACTCCGTACATATCATTTTTGAGATAGAGGCTGAAATATGAAAAAAATACATTTTGAAGTGCCATTATGATTGGATTTAATATTGTTTGATTCGTTCAGCAGATTTTGATATATTTTTTAATACATTAAAACACGGTTTGATTCGGTGTTCTTGGGATACGTATAGAAAGAACTTTTTTTTAAAGAATCCGCTTAAAACCAAATTATTTTTAATCTTTTAATTTAATATTTTAATATGTTACTTCCGTCTATCTAAAAAATCAATAGATTATCTAAGTGTGTGTGAAAAAATACTTTTACCAGAAAGTGGCGTTATTATTATATTTTTCAATAATAAATATTGAACAACGCCTTAATGTCATTGTTTATTTTTTTAAATAAAACGGCTCTTTAAATGTCGAAAATAAAATTTCTTTTAGATTCAGTACACAAACAATCCTTGACCACCTAAAAATATTTTTCTGTGTGTTTTATGAAGTTCGTATACTTGCAACTTGATAGTTATTTCAATAAAAGAAATCAACGTATTCTAAACTTTTATTTTAGCTAGAATTCAGTAATAATGGTTTTCAGATTAAGATGTTACCGACTGTTTTAAAAAGTCTTAAAATACGATACGGTTGCGAATAAAATACTAGACATCTTTTTTATTTTATTGGGTAAACAAACAGTATGTACAGATATATTGACAATTTGTATATTAGTGTAGGACACTCATGCATACACCCAAAAAATGTTTACGCTTAAGAAAATAATTTTAATTATGTTATAAATAACAAATGTAATAGAGAAGAAATTAAAAATATGTAAATTATAATAAAATTAGTTAAATATCTCCTTCTCTCAATATTTCTACATATTTTTTTTGCTTAAGTTTTTTAAGCATACAGCCAAAAATATCAACCTCTTGCTATTTTCTATTGCTCGCATATTCTAGGTATTGTAGATTGTTTTAAATAGTTTTTTAACGCGTTGTCTGTTAAAAACAGAAGATTTTGTCTTGTCGGTCTAGATGGCACACTGAATGGGGAATCAATTTTATTATTTATTAATTTGTATAAAAATAACTGGTGGTATTCGTTTTGTTTTCATGTGTACTTTCGCCTTATGTATTCCCTTTGTAAAAAAGTCATTTATTAAACATGTTAAACAACAAAAAAAAATCTAGGGTGTGAGAGATAAATTATAAGTCAAATTAAGTGTATGAGCTATTTGTGCAATCATTTACATTTGGTTCACCTACAATTTTTTTTCTCTGTCCCAGTGGATGAACAATACAGTTCTATTTGTAAAACAGAATCAGAACCTTGGACGAGTGTTTTTGACTAAATTCAATTCAATTTATGTATTTAAATATGTTTTACGTACATTGTAAAATATGCATTTCAAGGAATGCATAACTCGAATAAATTAACACTACAAAAAATAGTAAAATAAAAATACCCAGTAAAAGGAAGCAAGCATCTCTGAACTTTCTGATTATTTGATCGGTTTCCTTCAGGTCTGAAAAGTCAATCCTGAAAAGGGAAATCGAGTGGAGATAAGTCTTTAAACATGGTAGGCGAACGCTTTAACTACTACATTATGAAGTTACGGGTTCGATTCCTGGCAAGTGAGATGTGTAATATCGATTTTAAAAGTGATTCCGCTCTGCAATATTTATTGTCCCTTCAGTGGCATCTGAAGACATTATAAATTGAACCAGTTGCGTCCAGGGTACGAATGCATTGCCCTTTGCACCACTGGATGGAGATTGGTAATTTTTCCCAATTTTCGTAACATTTATACCAAGTATTGACGATTCCTATTCACGCAACAAAAATATTCATTTACTCTCCGGCCTTGTACGATAAACACCAATATTCATAATACTGTATTCTTACTATGGGAATCTTCACTTTCATTTTCGTCCATGATGCAAATAGTAAAATTATAATTACCTCTCGACTAATGGTAACTTACTCGCATAATATTATGATATGATGTTCACGTAGCGTAGCTTAATAAATTTAAAACATACGCTATTAAGATTCTTTGGCTTGCTTTCATTTTTATGTGGTCATTAAAAATGTGGAATCGCGGAAATAATGTCTACCGCCCGACGGGATAAAATCCCACCCCGTCCATTATAGCCTCGTCCAGTATCACCTCCGTAAGTCCGTAGCAGCTCCGGTCTAATAAAAGTCTTATAAACGCTATCTTCTAAAGCACTTTTAATTTATGCTCACACAATGAAAGTCTATCGGGAAATTGATTTTGAAAGCATGTTTAAAAACCATAGTTTAATAAATGTTCTATTCATTTTGTATTTTGTATAAAATACCAATTTGCTATTCGTGTTTCTGCCTATTGTTTTCATTCGATTGATGGTTCTTTTGTTGTGCAAATGTATTTTAAATACTCCACACACACATAATTCAATGACAAGTACAGTCCATTCGAATCTTTAATAACCTATGCTTTATGTGTGCGTAATTATAAATTTTCATATAAATCATACTAGTGTGCCTACTAACACACAAACATAGGTTTATTAAACATTCGAATGCACTGTAAATACCTATTTAGTTATCATACCCGTTTCCGCACCCAGTAATGTATAGGGCACTTCACCATCAAACCAAATACAGCGTATTTCTATCACCTGTTACTTGAAGATGAGGTCATTCTTACTACACTTTAGGTGCCAGTCCAGGAACAATGTAATATTGTATTTAAAACATTTGTTCAAATCAATATTCCGATACTTTTCGGATTTCAATTTCCTTACTCGGGACTTTTACCTGAGCAACCTCGAGTCGAAAACACTAGTCCAGGATTCTGGTTCTATTTCACACGCAGAACTGCATTCTTCATCCGCCTGGACACATTCAGCTGTTACATATTTTGTAAAAATATAATGCTTATGAATTTTGAAAGTTAACATAAAGTCTACTTTGTGAATTTTTTAGGTACTACACATTAATTCTGATTTTTTAAGTGTGGCTTTTTTCTTGGTCTTTTTAAACCCATGGATTTTGAAACATTATTTGGACGTTATAATATAATTTGTTTTAGTATATTTGCTTTGTATCAGTGGGGCCCAACGATTTATTCTAACTTATAATCACAAAATCACATTAAACAATTGTTTTAGAAAAGTCTTTTGAAAATATGTTACGAAGTCATTGTGATACTGGGAGTAAAAACCGCGTAATTAGTTTTTAATATGCTTTAACTACACTATTATGTATTTATAAAAGTACTTTTAATTTATTAGGTTAGGTTAGATTTAAATATTATTAGTAGAATTTTATAACATATATTCACATAAGTTTTTAGTATACTAATTAACCGAATATTATATATTTTACTAAATGACTTTCAATTTGATGTTTATTTCTTAAATTAGTCTATTTTTTAAAATTTATGAATAGTAAGATTTTGCTCGCGATCGACTATATTCAAAATATAATCAATTAGCCCATTTCACACCATGGTAAAAATCCACACGGCACGATAAAATAACATAGGGCAGTGGATTGATATGTATTTATTTCTTAAATGCCAGGCAAACACAATAACCTGTATACCATGACACCGACAAACCTCCACTGAGATTTGCCGCCAAACATTTTTCAAATTAATACAAAATAATAAAATAAAAGTCTATCCTCCCTTATTTTCCCGTGCCTTGTGGATTTAGACGATACTTGCGAAATGGCCCATTCTCTCTCTTGACTTTTGACTGTGCAGTTTTTAATAAATTTTTAGTCAAATAAACATCCTCGTATACGCACACACATTCAATAATGTTTTTTTTTCTCTATAATGACGTTTGAGCATTCCACTTGTGAGTTATTGAATTTCCTAATCGGACGGTCCGTAATGTTATTATTTAAGGTCATGGTGAAGTGATTGCTTATTACGGTTCAAACGAGTCGGGACGTACGTACTAGCCGGTTGAATAGTACCAGTTTAATAGCAGCCACGACTAATCGATTACGTAAAACCAACGCTCATTTTTTAAATGCTATAACCATTAACTGGAGTCGTCGTTTTTAAAATAGATGATGTTAATTTTTTAAAATATATTTTATACTATAGCAACTTATAGAAACATAAGTCAAATCAGATGTTTGTCCTTTTTCACTCCAATGTTGTTATGAAAAACAAAACACGCCCAAGCTTGAGTGAGACAAATCACATTTGATTATTGTTTTCTCGCCGAGAATTCATCCTGGGTACGTATTCTGATAGAAAGTTAAAATTTATCTTCAATTTTATCTACAAAGTAAAATAAAGTTTTCTGTATGAAAAATAGAATATGGTAACAATTTTTTTTTCTAAACATGTTTAATTATCGGTTATCGACGAAGATACTTTGAATTTTTTTTACAAATATACACACTTTCATACATAAATATCGATGTTAGTTTATATTGGCTAAGTGTATACCGATGAAGATAGCCGTCCATAATCGCGGCCCTGGAACATGTGTGCGCGAGACAAGCGTATTATCTATTACATTACATTCTTAGGTGCCAAAGACTTTAAATATGTTTTTTTTTCTTTAAGTATTTTAAATACACGTTTACCTAAATGATAATATTTATAAGCCAAAAAAATCAGTTAGATTTTTTAAGGTTATGAGATTGACTACTCAATTTTTTAAGTCTTAATATATTATGGTAAATATATCATGTGCAATTTGGCAAAAAAAAACCTAACACCAATAAAATAACATGATTTTTAGTCAAAGTTCTAAAGAAATCCTAAACCTTGTTTTAAAATATAATATTTCACTGTTTATAAACTGGCGTAACACTGATCACTTTACCTTCGTGTTATGATCACAGATGGTCAAAATAAGCAGCGTTTGATCTACCAATGCAGTGCGCAACAGGGTGCGGAAACAGGGAGATGATAGTGATGATTTTAAACGAATGTTTTTTTTTTTTTACATTTTGAGTTTTATTCCCCCCCCTCTAGATATTAAGATTAACATACGAGAGATGGAGAACGTTTTTTTTTGTAGCAGGGAATATGGCAGTCTAGGGATTTACAGGGTTACAGTGTGTAATCTGGCCACTTAAGCCATCCAATGACAGGTCAAAAGCCGTGTAAATGCCTAGTCCTCCATGTTCCCTTCTCTAACATGTTCTCCATATCTGTTGTATTTTGTTTTGTTTTTATTTTTGAAGAAATATTTGCATTTTTATGATTTCATTACATTCGTCTGCCTTGTGCTTTCAACTGTGTTAACTCTGATTTCGCTAAAATTGAGTTAAGAATGCAGTCTGTCGGATATTTCAAATTATTTTCGATATTGGAGAGATTGATCTCCTTTAGCCTCTTTGGATTTAAATTGTTTACGTAGACGAAGCACTAATAAAAATCAACCGCCTTTTTGTTTAATGCTGTGAAAATATATAAAGGAACTTTTTTACGTTTCTTGTAAATTAATTAAGTTTATTGGCGTTTATATTCAGCGGGTTATTTCAGAAATCATTTTTTCCTCAAATTATTCCATAATTTATACTCTCTCGAGGGCAACAGTAAAAAATTATTTAGTAATTTTGGTACAAAGTACCAATCCAACTTTCTTCGCTTAGTTTTTTCTTATTTATTATTGAAATAACTAAATCAAGTAGTTTCATTTTTACTTTGAAATAAAATAAGTATCTATGGAGTTTTAACAACGAATATCTAAAAAATAAACATAATATTGATTTAATGAGATTGAGAACCTCTCGGAGAAAAGAATATAGAAGTCTAGGTATTTACTAGAGCTTATGATAACCAGGCGGATGAAGAATATAGTTCTTTGTGTAAAATAAAACCAGAACTCTGGACGAATGTTTTCGGTTCGATGGCTGCTCTGGGATCCTGAATAAGGAAATCAAATAAACAAAATTTTAAAAATCACCAAACTTCCTCCATTCTTGGTGGTTTATATTGTAATTCGAGTGGAGACAAGTCCGCGTCGTTGCGTATTGGTTGATGCGTTCGCCTACCATTCCTGAGGTCCTGGATTTGATATCTGGCAGGGTTGACGTGAAATATTGATTTTAAAGAAAAAAAAATAACTGCAATATTTTATAGTTCCTGGACTGGCATCTGAAGCGTAAGCCTGATCACCTTACCCTCATGTAACAGATGATCGAACTACGCTGCATTTTGTTCACCGATGCACCGTTCCCTCGTGCATCACCGGATGCGGAAATAGGGAAGATGGTAAAAGTGTTTTAAAAAATTATCGTTTTGCCAATGACTATTCACATTTTTTCAATTCTTTCATCCGTTGATTTTTGTTAAGTATGTATACCGACTTTTGTTTTTGTTTAATGATGTACCTATATACACACTTTCCATCTAGTTTTCATTTTTACTTTATCACAGGAAGTTAACATTGACAATATTACAAGTTTGCGCCCAACACACAGTCCTTGTGAGAATGTATGCTTAGCCTAGTTTGTTTACCCCAGTGCCTCGTATTATTCTGACCGCTAGACTATTTTCCGCTGAGTGCCAAACCTCACGTTTTCGTGTCCATCTATTCAACTAGACAATGTTTGCAAAGTCGAGGTGCTACGAGGCTATATTTGACATTGGTTTGACATACTGAACGAACGATATTTGCTTTAGATCCTCTTCTAAATACTTAATATTGTATAATATTTTTCACGCATTCACCATATTTAAGTATAACTGGTTTACTACGTTGAACTCGCCTTCGCACTGCGTAAATCGGGCAAATATTAAATATGCAAACACAGAGGTGCGAACACGTTGAATTCGTCGTATGTGTATTAATAATAAGGCAATAAGCCCGCCAATGTACAAATAACATTATGTACAAAAAGTTAAATAAATAAATATATAAAAAGATTATGACGGGTGTATGAATTGATTTCGTGAAATATATATTCACCTTACATAGTTTCGAAATAACACGGTACAAAAAAGAAATAAAAAAATATTTGAGCATTGATTTAACAAAGCGTTAAAGTAATATAATTATACTCTTCGTGTTTGGTATTCCCTACATCGCTCTTTGGCTTACTAGGGTCGTAGAGATATGAGCAAGAGAATGGTGATAGTGAATAATAATTGTGACCGACCGAAATTTCAATTTCGGCTAGTTTCGATCAATAAAATGAATTTCAGCCGCGGTCGGGATATGTCGAGCTGCGTTCGGCTGTACTCGGGTGCATCTTATGGCTCGTAACTCGCCCACGTGACCCGCGATTTGTTGATTGTACTTAGTAGTTCTAAGATCTTTCATATTTATATTTTTTCAATTCATTTATAGTTAATAAGTTAAAGTTCTTATAACATACATTAAAGAACTGTTACATATTATTAAACGTTATATGCATAATATAACAACGAACCAAAAAGCGCTAAAAAAAATAATTTGCTTGTTAAATGTATGCCTTTTATTTCATTGTGTGTTTTATTTCACACTTATTTTAACGAACTCGTAAGAGTCAACAATAAAAAGCCTAATTTCGGGCGTTTTGAAGTGACCTTTAACATATTTAAATAAGTTTCGGTTTCAGCCAAAACTTAGAACAGAAACCATTAATAGGTTTCGGCTTCGGCTGAAAATCTAGTTTCGGTCGGTCACTAATCTTTGTTACGATTTTTAAAGTATTTAATTGACATGTTATACTTTTAGGTAAAATTATAGTACGATATTGATATTATTATAGAAGCAGACATAAACATATGTTTATGTGGCCCCTACTTCAATATTAAAAAAAAGAACAGAAATAAAATATTAAAAAAACAAATGATTTTTATGCATGTCTATCCACCATTGTTATTTTTTAGTATACTTTATTACACAGTACTGCAAAGAACGTATCTCGCGTTTAAAAATAGGTTTCGGAGTATATTTTTTCACAATTCCTCTTTCTGGACCCATGTCGCGGACGCAAAATAAAGAAATGATCAAGGTTGCTTATTATTATTTTTCTACTTTTCTGCCTCTGTTAAATAAATATATTTTCTTCGTATTCCGTACTCACTGCAATGCGCTAGGTGCTAATTTCACTTTCATTAGGTACGGTGTTGAAATCCCAGCCATTGTTTCATTCCTTCTCTAATGGATTGCACTTCGCTGTGGTGTCTCGTTATAGGCTTGTTCGCTAGCGGGCCATGCAACCGGCTTCTCATCTCAGCTTGCTACACACCACTTAATACAACTCTTCACTTAGCTGACAGGTGCGACCTTGGAATCGGAGCACGATCCAATGAATGCCAAACAATGTTGACCTATACATGCCTCGCGAATATTAAATTTATTAACGCGGATTATTAAGACTTCTTTATCTCTTGCATATTCTTCGCATATTTAAAATATGAAAATTTTGAATTACTGAGCGCGAAAAATTATCTCCAACTAAAAAGTGAAATCACGCTTCATCTCGTTTATTGAGAAATTTGCATTAAAAAATGAAAAATAAGTTTGTTTTTGACCATCAAGTCGAAAGCATTCTTCCAGGGTTTCACACTCAAAATATTATTCTTCATCCGCTCGGTCAGAGTGCTTTCGACTCGATGGCTGCTCTCAGGTAAAAAATCTGAAAAAGGAAATCGCCTGCCTCGTAGTGTAGTGGTTGGCGGTCGCCTACTATATTTGAGGTCCTAGGCTCGATTCCTGCGGGTGGACGTTGAAATATCGATACTAAAGGTGGTTCCTCATCTTACCTTCTATGTAACAAAAATTATTAAGATACGCTGCAATTGAATTACAAATTTAGTGGCCTATGCGCCACTGGGTGCAGATAGGGAAATGAAGATTATTGTTTTTGGCTGTTGTGGGTAAAAAAAAAAGCATTCAGAAAAATTGAAAAAACACTTAAATTATTTGACTTATTTATGCGTTTTACGGACATTCATTTTTAGTGTACAATGTTCTGATCAGTTATAGCTTGCCTTATACTAAATGACGTGATTTTTCAATTTAGTAAATGTGAGAGTTAAGAGTTTGGGATAATTTTTTTTTTTTTAAATGTCAAAAATTATGCGGTTTTACCAACCGCGTGCTTTTCACCGAATTTCCAACAATGTATTCAAAATATCATGTAAGGAAGGAAAAAAAATTTTATTTAGGTAAAAATAAACATTTTCGTTCTTATGATTTACCTACCCAAATATTTCAATTTTTGGGGGCATTTTCAACGAGTTGTAAATAACTAACTATTAGAAAATAGGAACCAAGTTGTGGTACAGAAGTGTGTCAACCTCGGACCTTTGATCCGTGAATCCGCGATACTAGCCACATTAAAACGAATACTTATAAAAATAAGCACTTCCAATTATCATAGCAAATGGAAACTGCTCTAATTGGAATTGAAGAAGAAATTATTAATATAGACACTCGTTTTCTGGTCTTAACAGTAAACCCGTTGATTCTCTGCTATTTGAATCAGAAAGTTTCTTAATAAAAACTTGTTAATTGCTTATTAATTACAATCTCATCACATTGATACGACTCGTATCGTTGTTCCACTGTTATAATCCTTTGTATTTTAACAAGGCACGCCTTACAATAACTGTCCAACCCCGCACTTGGATAATGTAAACCAACCTCGCTCCAGTACCCGCCAGTAGTGGGTCGGACAGTAAACCTGATGAATAATTCTATTCGCGTATCTCCCACTCGACAACTCGACATCGCAGTACCACCCGCCAATATATGCACCGACATTCCTCCGCACAACTTAGTCACTACCGCTACGCTTCCTTACTCAACTATGTCCAACCTTAAGGAATAGTAGACAACGGGTTCGCCAAACGATTTTCCTTAACAAAAATCAAAATGTTACAAAATATTTTTAGTAGCATGTACAAGCCCTATCTGCCCACTAAAAACAGCTGTAATAAAAAAATATTTGTAGAAAAACGTTAAAATGTACAAATTATGACCAATTTACGCACTAGTCTGTTTTTGGTTGGTCGGAAGATGTCGGTTCTAGCAAAAAGCCCGCTGAAGTGCATTTACTATGTACGAGAAGTTAAAAAAATAAACGCAGTGCACGTTGATAATTTATTACATGCACTATAGGTTAACCGCCGTATTAAAATGCAAAAATTTAGAATGGGTTAATCAGCAGATTCTAAACACGCTGAACAATTATTATGATGTTTTAAATTGATATAACAATATAATTTAAGTTATTTTCGTTTAATAGTTTATAATTAAGTAAGTACATCTCCACGGCGGCGTCGAAAGCTGGACTCTCATCCGAGCTTATCACTAAGAGATTTGAAACATGCAAAATGTGGTGCTATAACTATGGATTACTATAGAAGAAAGCTTAAAATATCATGAGTAGACAGAGTTCGCAACGAAGATGTATTAGACGCTTGAAAAAGAAAAGGAAAAAATAAATTAAATTAAGAATAGAAAGCTAGAGTATTTCGGACATTTTATGCGGAGAGAAAATTACGAAATATTCCCTATCATATTACAAGGAAAAGTTGAAGGAAACGCAGTGTGGGAAGAAGACGTACCTATCTCCTGGTTTAAAAACGTGAGAGAGTAGTTTAACTGTAGCTCCAGACCCTTATCAGAGTGGCTACGTACATTGCCAGGATGATTTTCAACCTCCACCGTGAAGTGGCACCATAAGAAGAAGTAAATAATAATTGTCAAAAGGTATTATATTTTGTATTCTTTTCGAATAAAATGTCCCTACACTAAGATCTTCTCTATTCTTAGTCCTAAAGTTATCCACCATATAGGAAACTTCCTGTGAGAATGAAGCATGTAATTTTTTAGTCCTTGGTTCCCTTTATAACCCTTCGATGTTTCCTTTTTTTTAAATATCCCGGAGTTATCTCCGTTTCCATATAATTACAATTCTTAAATAAATCTTCCCTCTTTGGATGAATTTACAATAAAATATTTAAAAAATAATAATCGGGTTCTGGTCCCCGTGGCTAGTATCGTGGACTCGAGTATCAGAGGTCCGAGGTTCGCACCCCACTCTACCATAACTTGGTTCTCATTTTCTAATAGTGAGTTATTTATAACTCGATGAAAATGGCCCCCAAAATGGATATATTTGGGTAAATCATTTTTCTGTCGCGGTCCTGATATCGGTTTCCCCTATTTAAACACCTAAGAGAAATTATTGATTCAAAAGGAACGATATCGCTAAGATGAAAGTTTTAAATAACTTATCACAATCCGGTGGGAGCACTCTTCTCCGATCTTTTCATAAAAAATACGCTCATAATTAATTTAATCGCCGCACATACCGTATACCGTACAAATCTGACGACTTACATGGAAGGTACGAGTATTATGGCACGACGCACGACACGCTGACCGAACACGGTCGCGTAATTCCTTTTAATACAAAATCACATCGAGTCAAGCTGTTATTCCGCGTATATGTGTCCATTTTATACCAGATGTTTCTGTTCTCATAAAGCCAGTTGAGATTTCAATTTTACATAAACATTTGTTGAGAGTATTTACATAACATACGGAGTACCCACACATACATCACACGCTTGGCTACTGTGCAATTATTAGTACAAATACGTATGTTGATGTGAAAATACTAATCGTAATTAAGTATTAAAACAAACCATCGCTTTGGTAACTATCAACGGACTAAAGCTAAGTTTACACGAGCTTAGTACCTGTTACTTGCACTTATACCTTGCGTGTAAACATGCTGAATTAGTGCTTAGTATTGAAGTGTCAGACTGAATGTGTCGGTGCAAATTAATAGAAGCCGATCCAATTTACTTAGCGACAAGCCGACTACCCCCAAGACAATTTACTGAACACTTGTCGCTTGCTGACCGTGTGAACAGCAGCTGCAAATGTTTAGTGAAAAATTGAAAACAGCAAGTAATACACCCATATGTTTAGGTTTATTTACGTGATGTTTAAGTTTATTTTGTGATTATGGCGGCGGAAAGGTAGAATTCAGAAACAACTATTGAATTCATCCAGGAATTTAAATCCTATGAATGTTTATGGAACCAAATTTCTGCGCAGGAACCACTATCTTGTCCACAAATGTTTTTCTTCAAATATTTATCTTTCAAGTTCGTCCGTCATCGTTGATAAAATAATGTTTGAATGGTGTTTGGACACACTGCGCAAAATAAGGCGAAGGTGGTGTTCCATTTCGAACGCATGTCGAATCACTAATACCTTTCTGCCAATACCAACGTGTAAACAGTTACTACTCACTTGTTACTAAGCTATTAGTACTGATGACAAGTACTAAGTCCGTGTGAACTAGTCTTAAGCCAATAATGTATGCGAGTGAGTTATGTACATAAAAAAAGCACACACCAAATAAAAATTTAAATAAATACTTACATAATCAAATAAATTTTGAAGATGCACATTAAATCTCTCTTAGACGTTGATTCTCACCATTCAAATGTTCATTTCGATAGTAAATCGCAGAAATAATTTAAGGTAAACTGATAATTAAATAATAATAAATACAATATATATTTTCTATATAAAACTTCTCTATAAAATATTAAAATATAAAGTAGATACTAACCTCCTCAATAAAATTCAAATAAATGCGGGATTGAGAACACTCAGACATCGAGACATATTTAAACTACCTTTTTTTGAAGTAATGCTACATACCACACACCTATGGCCCGCATGTGTCGGAAATATAATATATACTGCCGAATTAACGAAATTTTTATTTTTCATGATACTCTCCCAACTTTTGCGAATAATCTTTTAGGAATAAATCTTAGTCAATAATTACGCAGTTAATATGTATTGTATACTGTATAAGAAATTAAAAAAAAAAAAAAAAACAACAAAAAGTGTAGTTCTATAATTTTTGCATGTTGTATCGACGAATACCTTTAAATAGTATGTTTTCTAGTACGTATTTTTGTTAAATTACCTTATAAAATAAAATAAATAAATAAAAACAAATATCAACATAAATGAAAATTTTAAGTAAAACTTAAAATGAATTCATAATTAATAAAATCATTTTTAAATATCAATAATAATTTAAATCATTACTGAGGGTATTGTCTACTTGCAAACCCGGCAAAATCCAAAATCTTAAAAAAGGGAGATATAAATTGAAACTTGTTTAGAATAAATTATTTACAATAATCATAACATTGTCATTCATAAAATATGGCTTTATTTGTGAGAATCTGACTTTCAAATAATTGGGTTTGTTACAAACATGGTTACCTTTACTTGAATATTGCGAAGTTGGCAATCTCCAAAATTAAATTAATTATTTCACTACTGTTTCTCGACATATTCATGATTATTTTATCACAAATTTCTTATAAAACACTAACTGGTTATAATAAAAATTTGAAATAAAAAAACACATTGAAGCTTTTTATTGTATAAGTTTTTTGTGATTTGCTCAAAATAAGGAAAGATGGATTTTGCCGGGTTTGCAAATAGTAACCTCAACTGTGAATCATTTCATTATTTACAAAAAACGTATTTTAATATCAATATTATTATTTTTTAATACGATGTACAAAATAATCTAATAAAAACAAAAAAATATAAAATAAATTAGCGATATAGTTGAAACGTATTTTTGAAACATTTGTGGTGTGTATATACTTATAGATCCAAAACCTACCTTCAGCACACTACCCGAGGCAATGCAGACTAAAATTTATCTGTTGCTCTGCAATAAATGCATTATTTTCAATTATGCACTTATCTTACATTCTTATCAAATGTCTTACTTAATTTGGTAAGTTATTATACTATATTATTCTTATTTCGGACAGTTTCTAGTCTATATAGTGTAGAGTCTAGACGGAGCATGTTTTTTCAGAGTAAAGTCTCCAGACGGAATAATTCAGCATTGAACTGTTTTCGATAATCATAAACATCGCCTTTCAACTCTTTGTTTGATACTTGTGAATGGTGTGTGGCGTGCGCTGGCTCCCTGCCAGCTGCCAGCACCGAGTAACGAGCAGCTAACCGTATCGGTTGTTGAGGAGGTGTAAACCGATACGCGAACTTCGTTCGTCGAACGACTCGAACGGTACCCACCCACTGTCAGATTCCTGGTTCCTAGAGCATGTGCGAAGTCATCAAATCGCCCAGTCGTCCATCTTTCCTTGTATGAAACAGGCGCGATAACAAACAAATCAGCTTGTAACCAGCCCTTTAATCATGAATAGATTTATACTTTTGTTTTGATTAGTACGTCGACCGGCTTAACTTGCTCATAATATACAAGGTTTATATTTTTAAAAATAAGATTTGTCTGCTATTACATTACTTTATTTTATTTAAACTGTAGATCAGGAAGGATATTCTAATGTAGGCCAATCAGGTACTTCTCAGCATTTGCTCATGTAGAGAGGGGACCACTTAAAATTCTTCAGGAGACAGTCAACAGGCCTTCCGTTCCACTGGAAGAGTGTTCGGCATTTTGTTCCCTACTTTGGTTAATTTTACCAATTGCCTGCACTATATTTATCAAGTATGATACTACCTCTCTTTATTACCTATCACCGTTGGGATGTCGCATCATCGGGACTTATACTAATTTAGAATTACTCGCGTCACTATTTATATAATAAAATATTGAAAGAAAAGAATAGAAGAATAAAATAAATAGAGAGAAAGGTTCATCGGTTTATTTTTATAAAGTAATAGAGCTGAAACCGTTATTGATGTAGGCAAGATTATTATTAATCATTTCCAATATATTCGGATTCATTGATCGAGAGACTGATAATTAAATTTCAAATTTTCTCCGTCAAAAATATGTTTACTACTGGGCGGATGAACTCCTCGCAGCCCTTCTTTGGAGTAATGTTGTTTGTGTCTGGAGTGATAAGGTTTGGAATCTGCTAGTACCCCCAGAATAGAGGATACACATACATGCATGTACATTAGAGTGGGCCGATGATGTATGAGGTTTTTTATTTTTTTAGACATCAAAGTGAAAGGGGTCTAAAAAGTTGCATTTTGGATCACGTTGAACGTAAAAATTATTTAAAAAATATTCCATACTATTTTTGGCCCTTAACCGAGGTTTGAAGTTTATCACTGTCTGAACAGTTTGTTAATTATCTATATTGATAAAATTATTTTGTGTTAGTAAAGAAATAACTTAATCACATTAAAAATTCGAACGCGCTTTAAAACTACCGAAATGGAAAAAGTTTACACTCCGCGGAACTAATTCCGTCGAGCGCCAGGCTAATATTGTCGAAAACAATGCTGCCCATTTATTACAAAACAAAGTGCAACTCACGCCCTTAGATGCTTATTTAATAAGATTTAATGCACATTATAACATTTAATTAGACTGATTTTCTGACTTAAATACGAAATGACAGCCGGTTTACTCCAAAAAATCGACTTTTTCGAAAACTTTAAGCTCTGGTTGAGGGCCAAAAGTAGTATCGAATATTTTTTTGATATTTTTTGCATTCTGAGTAATCCAAAAGGCAACTTTTTAGACCCCTTTCATTTCAAAATTCGGAAAAATATATATCGGCCCACCCTAATGTACATACACACACACACACACATACGCATGTGAAAAGAAAAAAAAAATCGAAATATAGAGAAAAATTGAAAATAATAATACAGTAAAACTAATTAAAATGGGAATGCTGATTTTACTCGGGTTCAAAAAATTTATTTAAATTTACTTATGAATAATAAAAATTATTTCAAAAATAACATAGAATAATAATGGTAATTTTGTGTCGGTATATTGTTTTTTTTTTGTTCGCTTGGACAATTCAATCATTTTACTCGGTCTAGGACTGCTAGGGCCCGCCCCAGTCATGAAACATAGCAGAGCACAGTAGTGTTGACTGTTGACCGGCTACCGCTTTATAGCAGCCGCAGCCGGCAACATGACACGGGCTGTCGCATGTCGTGCGCCGTCATCAGTCATCACTAATCCTCTCGGCACATTCACTCATCTTATAATCATTTGTTTACCTTGTCGAGTAATAAATATATAGCGACATTGACACTACCATCATTATCCGTAGTACGTAGTACCATCATTTTGCTTTACTATTCTAGAAAATAATTATGTTGTAACGGTGACGTAAAAAGTCCTTTTTGATTATATTAGGCATATTAAATATAACCAGCCCAACATGGCAATGTAACTACTTTCAAACCATCGTCAAATTAAAATGAGTGCGAGTAAGTTATTGATATTATGGTACACTTATTACAAAACATGCAACTGTAGTTTTTAATGTCTTGTTCTAATAATATAACGTGCGTACAAGTAAGAGCCTTATATTGAAAAGGGCTAGAGCTAGTAAAATAATACTTTTTTTTCTGTCTTGGAACAGGGTTACTTGCCAATTAGGGTAGTTGGACAGTCAAAGTAACTTATATTAATTTTATAATTTTATAATTTTATTTGTATATAATAGAATAAAAAATCATTACAGGCGCAAATATAAAAAATATGAACGTTTTATCCGATTATACTAAATCATGCAGTGTACCAAATAATTTATTTTAAATGATCTATTTGTGTGAAAATACACTTCGATAAATGCACCGCAAACTATTGGAACGTGCTTTGAAATGAATATTTTTAAATAACGTATTTAGTTTGTGAAAAATCTGTAAAATTTAATTTAATTTGACGACCGGTTTCAAAACATGATTGCTTCTTTATCAAGGCTTAAATATATGTTTTTCTTGTTCTAAAACCTCTCGGCTTATTAAATTTATTTGAGTGATTTTACACAAACTTAAAACACACGTAGTTATATTATTTAACATGAAAAATTACAAAGTAAGTGCTTCAGATATTAATTGTATAGATTTTATTTCATTCATTATATCATTCCTCTTCTACACCTAATGGTGCATAGGGCACTGGATTGATACACCGATCGCTACGTATTATGATCGTATTTCGCACATGAAGGTAAGATGTTCAGTCTCACGCTTCAGGTTCCAGTCCAGGAAATGAAATATTCAAGTGTAAAAACACCTTTTCGATTAAATTTTTATGTCAACCGTGTCGGAAATCGATCCTGAGACTTCTTGCATGGTATGCAAACGCGCTGGCCATTACACCCGTGGCGGACAAATACTTACATATTTGCGAGACTCCTTATTACTTTCACCTAATGTTTTGTTTTCTCACAAGATCAAGGAAAAAATCATAATGTTTAATAGTTTATGTTTATCATTATACGAATAATAACACTAACGCATCGATTGTAAACCCATTAACTTCTCGAAATTAGATTCGTGACAAGTGAAATATGTGTATTCCTAAGCTGCCTGTTGCGCGCCTCATGACACAAATAAATCGAACTAATATTTTTCCGGGCGAACTGCACGGAAACGGGGGCCGAAGATGCGTGGGTCCCGATTATATTGCCTCGTTGACTTGTAAGCTTTTCGTTTCCTCGTCGTTAGCGGGTCTGCCATGCCTCGAATATGTGTCAAGCCTAGCAGTCATTCAGAAGTAGTATTCAATGGAATAATTAGCATTGATAAATAGCGTAAGTGACACAAATGTCTCTTTTCCTCTTCGGGAAGAAGAAAAAGGGGATTTGAGATTTTTTAAAAAGAAATACAAAAAAACTGCGGATAAAACGATATCGAAAAATTTCAATTAAAACCCTCGGAATTTCAGAATATAATTTAGCAATTGAATTCAAATTCCTTATATCGGCTTGTGATCCTGTAGCTGGATTAACGGTCCGAGGTCCGCACTCCGCTCTACCACAACTAGATTTCCATTTCCCAATAGTGAGTTATTTATAACTCGTTAAAAATGGCCCCCAAAATTAAAATATTGGAGTAAATCACTAAAACGCAAATATTTGTTTTATGAATAAAAAAAAAACAGTATTTAATATTTTGAATCACTTTTTTTGCGCGGTCCCGAAATTGGTTTCCTTTACTTAAACATCTTAGAGAAATTATTGATTTAAAAGAAAAAATATCGCTAAGATGATAATTTGAAATAATATATCACAATCCGGTAGCAGCACTTTTCTCCGATCTTTCCGTAAAATATTTACAAGTCGCTGAGTTATTTTAAAGTCGTTGAAAATAGCTACCAAAATCGAAATATTCGGGTTAATCGTAAGAACCTAAATGTTTATTTAAAAAAGTACAATAATAATAACCTTTTCTTTATATGTGCGTAACAATAAGTTTTTATATAAATCATTCCTACTGGTTCACCGACAGGCACTAACACATAAACATATGGTTATTAAACATTTAAACGCACTGTTCCCACTGCAAATATCGCTAGCCCATAGCAACAGTGAGATAAACCCGAGATTTCCGATTTTGAGATACACATGCAGATATGTAAATATAGTATTTATAATCTACTTGAATTCCGTCAGACCCTTCGCACACCTCAAAGTCCGATTATCTGAGAATATGTTATACGGAGATATCTCACTGTTGCTTTGGGCTAGCGATATGTGGACTGAATGTTTTTTGTTAAAGAAATAGGCTGATCGTTTGTTTAGAATTCTTCATGTTTTATTGTAAATTTACAAAAGATTTACTGATTACTTTACTGGTATAATTATAATTCAATAAAAATAGCGGGTATCTTCACGTGGACCAATAATCGTTTAAAATTAAGGTAGGTACTTTAAGCTTACGAGAATTTGCAAAAAGAGAGCGTGAACGGCATCGCGCCATCGCGCGCCCTTTTTATTGACGGATTCACTCCGAACATAGAGGCGAATTCAGTGTACTCAACACAAGAAAACACAATATTAAATCTTAATAACCTGGTTTACATGAAGTATTTTTACACTGAAATATTTTTAGTCTCTAGGCTAACACCCGAAGCGCAAGACTGATCATCTTACATTCATGTTTTAAAAAAACTCTTCGGCTGTACCAATACCGTGCCCTTTGCACCATTCGATGCGGAAAGGGATTAATGAATCAATGAATTAATTTATATTTGTAGCAATAGGTTAAAATATTTTTAAGCCTTGACAAAGGAACAGTCATGTTCTGAAAGCCGTCGGCATATTGAATTTATTTTATTGATTTTACACAAACCAAATACATACGTAGTTATATTATTTAGAATGAAATTCACCCCAAAATCAATGTTTTGTGTACCTTCGTATTCTAAATACTCGTATTTTTAATAGCGATTGCAATACATACAACATGGTGTTCTATTTCGGTTAGAATGCTATTAAACATTTAGAAAAATCCTGATCACTAGTCAGAAGCCAGTCTCTCCCGTCACATGAAATATGACTTCTCTTAACGAGTTCTCGATACACAAATATCTCGGATAAATTAGCTCTGCAATAATATTAAGTGACACGTGTGTTGGAATGTTTCTATTTCTCAATGATATTCCTATTGGTTCTGCGAGGGCGGACGGTGGCGCGCGTAGGCGTGAAATAAGCTACCATTCAATACAGTAATAAATTAATTAAAGCGTTTTTAACATTGCGTATGAATTAAAAAACCTATTATCCTTTTTTGTATTCATATATCATGAAGCTTAATTTAACAATCTATAAACAGAGTTATCATCCATCAAATTTTCTTATCTATTAACCATAAAATGGGAAATTTGTATAATTTTAGCATACCTTCGTACCTTCCAATTATCATATACTCGTATAATTACACAATACAATTTTATTTCATTTACAGTGGTAACACGCTCAACTGCTGACAGTTGTATGTTTTTTTTATTCGGTATAAGAAAATCTTTACTTGCTTTGGAAAACGCGATGAAGAAATATTATGTTGCGTTGATTTTATACTTTTCGTTTTTGTTTGATGTAAGTTTCTATGAGACTTCTTTAATGTTTAGCCATAATTTCTAGAAAATTTATGATTTTTGATCGATAATGTCAGTAAGTATGTATTTCTTTGTTATTTCGTTAAATAATAATTTTGTTTTTAAAACCGTCTTATAAAATTGATCAATTTTGTGTCCGTAATCAGTATACACTCTAAATTATTATTTTCATCAGGAATGCGTAAGAAAAACATAAGTTAAGCATGCCTATGATTAACTCCGCTAAAAAAACTATTCATCAGTCACATTCGCCGTTATAGGGATGCCTGCCACGCGCTAGTATTTTATTTCAAGTTTTCGCGACATAATTCATGACTTAAATTAAACAGTCGCCGTCGGTTCGTAACTGTCGCGGCAATTATCTCCAGATCCGATCATCCTATAACTTAATTACATGGACTCCGAGTATGGAGCGTAGCGCACTGCTTGCGCCTCTGGCACTTGACTCTCAGTATAATTTATTGGCCGGTGGTTTTATTAAGTTCTAATGTGTTCATAGTCCATTGTCTGGCAGTGTTTGGCCCTCCTCTCGCCCGCCGGCCACCTGTCCAGTCCCGTCCTTAGAATACATAATAGCGTCACGTGGGAGGTAGGTGCTGTCCATTTCGTAGATTGCTCCAAATATTGTCCATCAAATCGGATAGTAGGCGCACGACTAACCAAACAACGATCGCTTTGTTCAGCTGTCAATTCTTTCAATATTATTACCCGTAGATCCTCCGCGCTACTAAGTGACAATAGAAATACCTCAATTGTTTAATTATCCTCATCTATTGTGGTTTTTTATTTATTTATTATATTGAAGAACAACAGAGCAACTATATAATGTAGCTACACCTCAACTTTCGTCACTGGTTTTTTCTAACGCAAAGTTTATCATTTTTTTTTGTAAATTTTACATATCTATCTATTGAAGCATTATGGTTTATACACATCAAAGGTCCAGATATAAATAAATCTTCTTCGTCGTCTTCCTCAATGCCGAGCCTCAAAGTATCCAGTTCTTCTTGCGGTTAGTTGCCGATTATGTTGTATTTTTCATTTGTTGAATTCAAACTGAAAGTGCCTAAATGATATAAAAAAATATTTGTTTTACGAATATATATTAAACATGCAAAGTAAGTTATGTCTTGTGAGGGTATTTCGAAAACTGTATTTATCATATAAATTTATATGAAATTTTATAAATAAACGAGCGTGGGTTTTGAATTTTCGCATTGTAAAATATGTACTTGATTGTCAATCAATATTGCACATATTCCCGAAGCCTACAATGCCCTAAATGAGTCATTCTTCCCTCCTTCGATATCTACCTTCGTAACTTTGCAGTTGAGAACAATTACAACTGCAGCATTCCTATTTCGTGTCTGGTGCAGTTGAGTGCATATATCCTTCGAATCGACCGTGCATGGGTGTGAATTATTTATCTCTATTATATTATTCTGCTACCTCTCGCAAGACTGTTGCGAAGAGCTTAAACAAAGAAACATCTATCTACTGTTATGCAGCTTCTATTTACAATAAATATAAGGAAGCTAGTCTTGCATCAGTCAGTTGATCTTCACAATCTGTTGTGACAGAGTGAACCTTTACTTGCAAATAGTATAATGATTAAGTCCTTCTGTTTATATTAATCAGTCGAATACAAAGAACTGAAGATTATATTTTAATTGAAAATAGTTTCTCAATATAATAACTTCGTCTAACCTTAGTGGATCTTTTAAGATGTGGAAAGATCGATGTGAATCGATTTTTTTCCAAGGTATTGTTAATTTTCCTACCCTAATTTCCGTATAAAAAAAAGTTATTAAACGTTTTAAGTCCTCTATAAAATAGATCTCCGTTTTTATTTTCGTTTTGTTATTTTCACTATCTCTCTATTTTATTTTTTAACTGTCGATTTGCCTTTTTTCTCAATTTGGAAGGCAAAATATTATTCTCTTTGCTCTTCGTGGATTAAACATGTTTACAAAAATAATACTAAAAACTTTTTTTATAGTTAAAGGCAGTTTTATCCATTCTCGCTTTCCCCCAACTGACCAAGTTTTTACTTAGATTTTTACAAATTTTTATTTTCCTTTCTGCCATTATGGCAAAATAAAACAATCCCTTTTGTGCATGTTGTAAATACTTGTAAACTTTTCGATTCCCCTGAAAGAATGTTTCAGTCTTTACATTTTTTTTTCTTGGAAACAGCGTATTTTAACTATTTTAGTGATTTATTTGTCAACTCGAAGGCATTTAGCGCATCCATTACAAAATAATCAGTTGGTACTTATTCGTGACTCACGAGTATGTTGTACGCCATTTGTGTGCATAATTGTACACTTTTGATGTTTCGCTTCAACAGACCTTGATTTGGTCGTGAACATAACGAATCATGAATTTCTAAATTATGTAATCTTCTATATCCGAAGGTAATCGATTTCACGTTTGTTAAAATTCTTTTCCATTGTAATTGATACTTGCCATGAAACGTTTGAAAGTATTTTGTTTGCTTATTTACCCGTCGAAAGAATCTATCTTGAATCGAAAAATCGTCCCTCTTGAATATAATGTCATATGGCGTTATATTATTCGTACGACGCATCTTTTATTTATGTTTATATCATGTTCTAAATGTCACTTTGCTTTTGCGTTTGGTATAAATTATGTATAGCACAAACTCGAATTAACTGTGTTTAAAATAAATTTCAAGTATTTAGATAATGTTATTATTAAAATGTAACCTTTTTAATTATTATGAACTATCGAATAATACATAATAGATTCGCATAATAATCACTGAGACATCGAACTTAATGTGAGTGCATTTTCTTCCTCCCCAATAAGTTTTCATTCATCCAGTTCCGGCTGTAATCTCTTACGGTTGATTACGATTTTATATAAAGTTTTTTCTTTGATATCTTTCCTGTTTAATTCATTATTTTCAAATCATTTAAACAAATTTTACTTAAATACTTTGTACTTATATTATGAACCTATAGTCAAGGTCTACAATCAAGGCGCACGGAAGGAATGCAGTAATGCGTTTTGACGCTAGCATTACTGCGTCCTTCCTTCCTTGAACATAGACCTCGACTACAAGTTAAGTCTTAATTTTAAGACGCGTAATCTGTTCGTCGAAAAGTAATTATATTTTAGTTATATAAAACTTTTAAGTAGAAAGTTGTTGTATCTTATGCTTATTATAGTTATTTCATAGATTGGCACTTAAAAACGAAATCGCATGACTTTGAAAGACTACAGCCCTCTCACAAAATACAAATATTTATATATCGAAAATAAAATTGGTAGGTATGATTTGTTCAAACGGTTAACTAAAACATTATCAACTGTTATTGCTTTATCCAATTTAGCTATTTATGGAAATATTTTTTATTTAATTCGTGATAGTTAAACTTGAATAATTATTAATTCGTGTTTTTCTGTTCCTACGCACTCGTACTATTAAAACACCATTAAACGTAATACACATAACATTTAACTACATAAATAATTCGACTGATTTATGAATATTATTATTTACCCATAAAATTAACATAAGGCATATCAGAAAACTAAATGTATGTAGGTTAATGTTTGTGCAGAGCAATAACTATACACTTGCCTAAACTAGGCAAGACTGGTCATTTTACTATTGCTCTATTTGTCTACCTACTTCCGATTTTGTATCCTTCACCAATTAAACCTATAAATTGGTATTTATGCCATGTCACAGTTGATAATGTGTCATAAATACTTACACAACCCCATTTATTAAATATTGATTTCTTTTGAGTTGTCAAACAAAAAAAACTTTTTCATCTCTGTTGAAATATCTATCAATCGTAATTTAATATTATCTAAGATTCCTTATTTTTTTATTTGATTAATATTCTAATTTTGCGACGCGTAGACTTGGATGGCGTAAATAGATCATGCTCTTTAGAAAAAATCATTCAAAAATATTGTATTTACTTGTTTCTTTGTGAATAAAGGCTCAATCAAAATAAGGACTAAATACTTAGGACTATATATTGACTCTCAACTTTCATGGAAATACCAATATGAACATGTTAAATCAAAAATAGTACCCGTAACTGGCGTTTTGCATAGACTTCGTGGTCTGCTTCCTCACTCTGTTTTGTTTGCCGTCTATTACGCTATGATACATTCTCACCTATCCTATTTATGCTGTATTTGGGGTTTCGCTAACAAAAACCAGATTTCTGAGATTCAAGTTCTTCAAAACCGAGCTCTGAGAAGCATTCTTGGTTTGAAATGGGATTCCCATGTCAAGGATATTTATCGTAACACAAAAATACTTCCTTTCAAGGTAATGGCACTGTATGACATCACTAACACTATTTCAAACATCATAAACTTTTCTGCTCACACAAATTTAAAACTTACATTTAATCATGAAATTCACAACTATAATACACGACATGCAAAAAATCTTCACATTTCTAAATTTTGTTCCACGAAGTTCGGCAAAAGGTCTCTGGAATACATTGGTCGTATACAATTTAATAAACTGCCTGATGACCTTAAAAAGGAAATGTCGAGTGGTAAATCTCAAAGACCAGAAATGAAGACCTATTTCTTGAATCTTTTTGAAAGTGATAGTTTTTAGCTCAGTTTCTGTGAATAGTCTATATATTGTGTTTTAGGTTTAAATGTTTTTCTTTTCTTTTTTTAATATTAAGTTCACAGAATGTTTAAATGTTTTTATTTTCTTTTTTAATATTAATTTCACAGAATGTTTAAATGTTTTTCTTTTCTTTTTTAATATTAAGTTCACAGATTGTTTGAATGTTTTTATTTTCTTCTTTAATATTAAGTTCACAGATTGTTTAAATGTTTTCTTTCCTTTTTTAATATTAAGTTCATAGATTGTTAAAATTTGTTAAAATTTTTATTGTTTAAATGTATACTATGTATTGTTACAAGAAATGTACTATTTTTTTTATGTACCGTCCCAAATGAGTTTTCTCGTACAACTCCTGGGAATATAATATCATGATATTCATGTCTTATATGTTTTATAATAAAAAAAAAAAAAAAAAAAAAAAAAAAAAAAAAAAAAAAATTATTTTGCCTTTTCCTGCGGGAAGCAGGAAGCGTGATGGTTTATTGTTATTGACTATGTTTCTAATTGAATGCTTTTCATTTTGCGCAGATTCAGTAAGGAAGCGGTGTCGTGGCAATCGTGCCAGCTTTACCATTGAAGATTACGAGAACTCCCCCGCCGTGATGAAGCGCGACAATGCGTACGACAACAGCGAAGGAGGAGGGCCGCAGAAGCGCTACCGGCGCGGGGACGTCAACGTCCGTCTGCTCATCCCCAGCAAGGTAACTAATGCAAACATTCTTACTTCTCAATACACTTCTCCGAGACGAAAGACAGCTTCGGGAAGAATAGGTCTATTTCGGACGGTCGTACAAATCCACACGGCACGAGAAGATTACGTAGGGAAGATTGATTTTAATGGCAGCAAAAAGCACTTAACAGTATACCATGAGGTCGAGTAATCTCCACTTGATTTCCTTCTGCGTTCTTTTTACTTTAGACTAGCCACTAAATCAGAAAACGTCTGAATTAATTACAATGTTATAAAAAAAAAGATTTTTGTGTAATATTTATAAGGTAGGTAAGGTAAGACAGACTAGTTGTGGAAATTTTTTGTTTTGTACACCTAAAACTATTTAATGTAAATTTATCCACCCTAATATTAACGTGTCGTGTGGATTCGTACGAACACGACCGATGTGAAATCGGACATATTTTTCGAAAGTTTACATTCCAAAATTATATTTAGGTTTTTTTTATTAAAAAATAAAATAAATACGTGGTTGATATAAATCATAATTTTGAGAAAAAAATCTCTCAAAGACGTTAGGCGTGGCCGGCGTGGGCCGTTCTGTTTTACAAAACTTGGTTTGCGGAAACTACACTATATTGATTGTAACAAATACCATCCCAATATAATTTAGGTCCTTTTCACAAAATGCTGTACAAAACAAAAAATAAAATTTGTTACAATCAATATAGTATAAAGTTTCCGAAAACCACGTTTCGTAAAATTTCCATTGAAAATAAGCATAAAAATGTCATTTTTCGTTTAGAATCACTTTAAATGCACCATTACAAGCTAACATAGGTACCTACGTATATGACTAAAAACGTAGTTTTTTTTTTTTATATTTAAAAGAAACTAAATAAATAAATACATTCCAGTACTAAAACAAATCTAAAGACTGATAAATCATTACCGGATTTTATCTAAGGTACGAGACCGTCGCGTGAAACTGCTGCTAGACGTTGCATACGCGTATTTATTATTACAATGCATTCAGAAAAACACCTTCAAATAAGTACCTAGGATATGTCCTTTTGTTTAATATAAAACACGGTTTTATTTCAATACTTCATTATATTCGCTTAGAAAGATTCGCATGACCTTCCGCTTTGTAGGTGAACGAAATAATAATTAGTTTCCATTACTCATATTATGTTTGAAATATTATGACGTACATTTTACTTCAATGCTAAGTTTTGTCTTGCGTTTTTATAGATGAGAAAACATTTTATTTATGAGAAACTATTTGTATGAATGCAAATCTGGCGTCGAATCTTGTTCAAAAATACACCTTTTATCTCAACATAAACACTGCTTTGTTCTTATTATAAAGTTAGTTCTAGAGCTTGTTTATTGTTTACTTTCATTTGTCATTTTATTGTTTACTTTCATTTGCTATTTATAGAAAGAGTTTTACTGGATACACCGCTATTTATTTATTACGCACTTAATTTGCATTTTCATTGCGCTATTACTTCTCTATGGTACCTATGTTTTATCTGAATATTTACAAAATAGATTTCCCGGTTTGGTTTCCCGCTAAAACTTGATGGCGGAAAGTAGTTAGACAAGTTTATCGATTTTCGTAATTTATTTGTATTTTTTAAATATACGAGGGCGGGTTGAAAATGAAGCTACCTAAGTAGGAAAAAAACTTAAAAAAAAAAAAAAAACATTTATTTCTCAACATAGTCTCCTTTTACTTCGACACACTTAGTTAGACGATATTCCAACTTTTTTATACCATCTGAATAATACAATTTCGGGAACCTCTCAAAATACGCGTTTGTTTCGGTAATCACTTCTTCGATTGAGCTGAATCTTTTTCCAGCGAGCCATTTTTTCAAGTTTGGAAACAGAAAAAAGTCACTAGGAGCTAAATCTGGACTATAAGGTGGACGATCAACCAATTCGAAGTGTATTTCACGTAATTTTAGCATCGTATCTAATGCCTTGTGAACCGGTGCGTTGTCTTGAAGAAAGAGCACATGTGGTCGTTTTTCCTCGATTGCATCATTCAATTGATCCAATAATACACGATAATACTTTCCTGTGATTGTGGATCTTTTTTCAAGATAATCGATGAGCAATATTCCGAGTGCATCCCAAAATACAGTGGCCATAACCTTGCCAGCCGATTTCACTGCCTTTGCCTTCTTCGGAGCACTTCCACCAGCTTCCACCCAATGTTTCGATTGATTTTTGGTTTCAGGTGTATAGTGGTGCATCCACGTTTCATCAATAGTTATTAATCGACGCCAAAAATCAACAGGATTACGCTTTATCAGGTCCAAACACTGCTGTGAAGTGGTCTCTCGAACTCGTTTTTGTTCGACACCGAGCAAACGCGGCACCCATATTGCCGATAGCTTTTTCACATGCAAATGTTCATGCAAAATGTTGAACACATGTTCATATGATATTTACCATTTCAACAATCTCACGCAACTTCACTCGGCGATCATTCATAACTATATCGAGGATTTTCTTGATATTTTCTTCAGTAACCACCTCTTTTGGCCTTCCTGTTGATGGTATTGTTGCAGTGCTTGTTCGGCCGCGTTTAAATTCAGCAATCCAATATTTTACCATGTAATCTGACGGAACAGACTCACTGTAATGTTTATCGAGCTTTTCTTTTGTCTCTTTCGCCGTTTTCCCTTTCAAATAATAGTGTTTAATCACTGCACGAAATTCGTTTTTTTTAATATTTTTCAAGAAATACAAAAGTTGTTTACTTCAAACGACTACAACAAATAAACTAATCGATGAATTTGGGTGACATTTTAACAGCTGTCGTTTGACAGATCGCAATTTGGAAAAAATAAATATTTTTTGTGTTTGTGCTGCTATCTAGCGCTAGGTAGCTTCATTATCAATCCGCCCTCGTACGGCTCTTTGTGCCTTTTACATGTAAGGAGAAATTTATTTTAAAATATACATACACGTGAGAGTTAAATTATTTGTAAAATATGACATTTAAAAATAAATTAATATTGACAGTTAAACCAACCAAAAAAGTGTGAAAAGGGTAATTAGTATAAAAAAATAGATATTCATGAAATTAGAAGGGAATCAGATAAAGGAGCAATTGAAAAATACTCAAAAACAGTACACACTTTAAAAGAATATAAAAAAAGTTAACGAAAAATATTGTGTATGATGTGACGCATGTAAGAAAAATATTGACAATAATATGTCATTTTGTCGAAGAAAAACCACGAAATTTCGTTTAAGAATTTAACCAAAGCTTTGAAAAAAAATTCTGCTGTTTTTATTTCTCCGTAAAATTGCAAATTTGCACGAATTACGCGATGAATCGAATAAATTTAAATACGAATTAGGTTTTTATATACCTATGTTGTTTTATTGGCCCTAGTCGCCACTTGGCATGCTTAAGAATAGAATTTTCTCAGTTTTCACTCGGTTAACGTGGTGGTTATTTGCAAACTGCTGGCTAAGCCTGATTGATAACGTCATCTTTTTGGTTCGTGTTGTGGACCTTGATACTAATGTTTTATTTGGTTTACTTATACTTAATGGTGTCATTAATGTCATCAGAATTGATTTCTTTTATTGGATTGTGGTTCTTAATATTACTATTGTATCATTTGTCATTATTATTTATTTTAAGTTACTATATATATATACTATACACATATATTTTTTCTTGTTGATTATTGTAGCTTAATTCGGGCACAGCCTAAAAAGCCATAATAAGTTAGTTAATGTGTAAACCAATGTATTTTGGATAAATAAATAAATCTTAACTTTTATAGTAACCGTTCTATAGTTGTGATAAATGCACGATGAATTAAAGGTTTTTTTTTTATCTATGTCTCAAATTTAAAACAACTCAAAAAGAACTTCATTTTCCTGTAAACGTTAACTGGATTATAGCCGTATGGGCGTTTTAATAATTAAATAAATAAATATATTGAGATTTAGATTAAAAAAAATGGAGTACCTATATAATTTGTCATTTGTAAAGAAAAGTTGTCCGAATCCAACTTTGTTTAGTAGAAGTAATAAAGATGCCATTTTTGTTTCCAAGCCAAAGTATGTTTCAAGGGCGAAGCGCGTAATAGCCAACACATCAGAGAATATTTTTCCTCCAAAAGTAAATGAAAAGTAAACCAAACAAGTTTTTTACAATGATATTTTGCCCGCGACTCAAGCCGAGGGAAACTTTAGTCTTTAAACTTCGTACGGTAAATAAAAGCATGTTCTATCTATTTATTGTGAACAATTTAAATAGCGCCATTTTTTGTGAAAATCACCTCAAGGGCGCTGTACAGTAAAAATCCCAACACCTTTTGCAGCTACATAGCGCATTAAAAAGGTTGGGATTTAAGTTTCTGGTTTCCAATTTATAATTTAATTTAATAACAGATAATAATGATAGGAGGATAATAACAGGATGTTACATAAACTTTATAAACATTTTTTCTCTTAATAGGAAATATCCCTTTTTAAAATATTTTTTAAGTAAAAAGGGTCCATGAAATACTGTCAAGAAAAAAAAATGGTTGCTATTTATTAGTAGCATACATTTTTTAATTTGTAATTTTGAATTCCTGCAAAAACAGTCATTGCATTGGTCACGCCCCTAATACGTTGCGATTCATTATAATTTTTAGCTTTGTTCCAAACAATTAAAAAAATTTTAGAGCATCGTCACGAATCTCAACGTCACAACTATCAATGTCAAACATGTCGCGTTTGTCTAGTGACATATTTTTTATTTCTTTTTTAAAGTTATATATGAAAACATTTCTGCACTATATCCACATTGATTTTGAAAATACAATTAATCATTCTAAATCCAAGTCTTAAATAATTTTTGAAAAATCACTAATCGCTGCAATTTTTTTGAAAATACCAAAATTTCTTTTGAAATACACAACAATTTTAGTGACGCAGAGTTATTTTAATAATCCTACAGATAGATGAATAAAGTCGTAACTTGAAGATTAATATACCTGTTTTCAATATATTGATTTTCTCTGCTTTCACATCTTGACGGAACTGCAGTTTATTTATAATTTTCACCAGCGACCATCATTATATAAAAACATGATTGATAACCCCCATTTCCACACATATATAACATAAGAATTTGTTTAGTCTTCCACCAGTCCGACGAAACTCGGTCTCTGGTGATATTTATAAAGTGGAATAAAACTAAATACAGTATTTTAATTATTATAGGCAATGCCTATTTTCAATACAATTTCACATTCTGAGCCAATGATCTAATAAAATAAAATTAGCTATAATTCGCATCACTAGTCCCATAGTCGGTAGTAGTCGCGTGTTACCGGTGGATCGATCGACTACCGCCTGGCCCTGAGGGGTTGGGAACGCTTTTCACGAGCATTGAACCGACCAATTTTCCATTGAATCGCTGGAAAATCGACATCTTACAGCGCTGTTCTGCCCTCCACCTATTTATACGTACAGTAGGGGGTAGGAATTACGAATTAATGAAATGCACGATGTGAGATTAGTGGATAACATATTGGTGTGCTAAAAAATCGTGTTAATTTTTTTTAAACTTTCGTTTTCACCGTTTTCAAACTTCACTTTAAAAAAATATGATCACCAAGGGAACTGTCAGGGACAACGTACATGTTTGGTAAACTTACATTTGAACAGTGCGAAAACTACGTATTAGAACAAATGATTTTTAACTTAAGAGTACGATACGTTATTTTATTTATTGACTTCTTGGTGGAATTTCATTGTACTTGGATAAAACTTATTTTCAGATAAATTATAAATAAAAATACTTTGTATACTTTCACTTATTTGAAAATGCCTTCCAGTTAGTGAAAATTATCTGTGAAGTTCATTATAATTTATTATAAAAATAAAAGACTAGTGACATTTAAACCGACAATTTAATTTTTTTTAGTATTACTAGTCTTTTATTTCTTTTACGACCAATAAGGCTAAAAGCGTTAAGTAGAAGTGCACAAGTATTTTAATTTATACATTTCACTAATATATAAGTTATTACGTAATAAATAATACAAATATAAAGTAAATAAAACAACACATCGTTTTGTCTATGTATTTGTATGTGTATTGTGCGGACAAAATTATAAAATAGATATCACGTAGTCAAAATAACAATATTGTTAAAGTGAAGATCATAATCATTATATTTCGTAAATATTTAAAAAAAATATCGCACGCATCTTCACATATGAAATATTGTCCAGTTTTAGCTCTGCACCTTTGAAAACTTATTTTAGTCAAAGAGATAAGTTCAACAAGATAAGATAACAAATAGTGTCTAATACAATCTAAGCATAGATTAGTCTGTCAACTACCTCAAATGCAGTTTTTTAAGTTTTTTTTTTTTTGTTAAAGAAATATTAGAGTTATTGTTCACCCAAATATTTCATTTTTCAGACCATTTCCTAAATGCCGTAAATAACTTGTGCTAGAATAATGAGAATAGAATTGTGGTAGAGTGCGATTTAAACCCCTGGACCTTTTATCCGTGGGTCCAAAACACTGCCACGGGACCACAACCCGGTTCGAAATATGATGTTAGGTTAAACTAAAACTATGCAAATTATTTTTTATTGTAATTTTTTTGCTTTTGCGATTTTAAACTGTGCAGTTAATCGGTGGATAATCGTGGTTTTACTTTGTTGTTTCAGGTTGCTGGATCCATTATTGGAAAAGGCGGTTCCAAGATAAGCAGCCTCCGGAGCTCGGTCAGTATTACCTCTACCCTCTCCCTTTACTAGGTCCCGCTGTACCCGTTACTGTCTCCTAGCCTCTAACTCGGCGGCCTGTACCCCTACGCTCACGTCACCTGTCTTAACCCTTCAGCTCGCGGCCACTAATCTCCCAGACCGACTTTCTGCGCTGATCTCAAAGAGCGATGCTCGCCGATAGACTTCTCTGTCTCTTAGTCCCCAACAATTTGGTAATACAGATTTCCAATGTGAGTTGTCCAAACCGTGCACCTTTTAATTTTTGTCCTCTTGTCCCTTCGTGTCGATTATTTTAAGAAACCCATTATTATTTATTCTTAAATTAAACAAATAATTACATACACTTTACTCTTTGTCTTAATGTCCTCACTTTAGGTCTTATCTTTTTGAATGATTCGACCCTTGAGTACCCTTTTCCACCAAATACGATATTTTATCTTGTCGCGGGATTCGGACCTCCGGGTCCTCCGCGGGGCTTCCGTCCCCCGGCCCCCGAGTGAGATGAGCCCTAACCTGTGTTGTGTGTTTGCCGCCGCCGCCCGCCGCTGCCGCCCCCGCCCGCCCTCCGCCCGCCGCCGCCGCCCCCCGCCCTACCGCCCACCACACGCCGCACCAATGCAGTACAATGCCTCTATAACAGTCCCAGATTGCCCCGGCCCCGAACGGTAAATAGCCCAAATCCTCTCACAAAATTTATAATAAACTTGTCATTTTGCGCCTCTCTCTTCGCCCACTTTTGCGGAGGACGGACAGCATTCACGGTGCGATCTTTCTCATGTTTTTTTGCAGCTAACACTCGATACGAGTTAATTTCCCGCCCTGACCCCCATGTCACCCCCACCAGTTTCGTAGTCGTACTAAACCCATCGGACGGTTCCACCCCCCCCCCCACAACCCTCCCTGTCCCCGCCACGCTATCGCACCTATCGCTCGAATAACCGTCGTTCATTTTTCACCCGATCTCACAACTCCATTATTTTGGCACTATTTTCCAATAACCCCAAATATGATTTCCAGCTTGGTTCTAGGACGTCATTAACATTCCTTTCATTTGAAATTTCCCCGCTTTGAGTCGAAGGGATAAAGAAACACTTGGAATACGACGAAATGTTTATTTTAACGTGTTTTGCGCGTTTTCCCACCCGCACCCCCTGAATTTACAAATAAGGTGATAGTAAATCAACCCCACCACAAATGTATGATGTAGCGAGTGTTTGCTGTTTTTTCGCAATGGTTTCCAACCTTTTTGAATCAATCAGGTGACAAACAATTCTCATGCCGACATTACATATTTTTTGAAAAATCCGGTATACCTACGCACGTAAAAGAAACAATCTTACTTAAATTTTGAATTGTCACAATAGATTATGCCTTGCGAAATACATGCAAAATATATGCAAAATACCAAAAAAATAATTTTTTTTATACCAACTTAATTTATTACCCTGTACGTACATTAAAATCAAATATTTAATTTTTAAAAATTCGTTCTTATTCACTTCAAACGTTGGCTTAAATTGGCACTGAAGTTAATCAATTCTTTTCTTGTTTTTATTATTTTCGATTGCCCGAAACTTGTGAACTACTACATTTTTTGGGAAATATTAAGTAGTACGCAGCTAATTGCATTTTTTAAATATTTTATTTACTTAACTTGCTCTGGCAGTTAGCTGTTTTTGGGACACTTAAACGAAGTAGTGGTACATAAATAAATCACCCGCATTATGGGTCTTCATTTCCTATGATTTGAGTAATGTTTTTTTTTTTAGAAAAGGCAAACGTTTTTCATACAATTCCCAAATGTAGTATTTTTACTATCATTAAAAAAGTATATTTCATTAGGTTTGCAAGGCGTTACTTTTAAAAACGGTATCGTATACAGGGTTAAAGGTAAGGGCATGTTTTGTTGCTCGTACAAACGAATTTAATCTGTTTTTGTTTTCACATTTCTTTTCCTAAATAGTGCGGATTGTTTTGCAGCTTACTTTCGATGTCATCGGACCTGGATAGCATCCTGAAGATTGTTGGAGATGTCGTCCCCAACATGGAAGAGGTAAAATTATATATATTTATTTATTCTATTTTTTTTGTTCTGTTCTTCTGAGTAGCATTAGTATAATTATGTTGAAATATAACCATAATGACTAATCGTTCAATTCAATGGGGAAAGATAAAAATGCAAAAGGATATTTCTGAAATATATTGTATTAAAAAAATATATTTATGAAAAAATATTATGAGGATGCCTTTAAAAGTAAATATTTAAAAAAAATCATCCTTTTATTCTGCTGGCGATATTTTAATAAATCCTGTTGATTCTACAATAATGTTTTAAAATGTAAAACAAAATTGGACCACAATTTATTAATTAGTAAAAAAAATGTATCGAACGAAACCTAGGTTTTAAAAATATTTTTTCAATCGAATTAATTTTCATTGGGATTTGTTAATACGAATTTTTAGTCGAATATTTCCTAGTTTTATTATTTATTGCTCTTATCCGTGACTTGATCATTTGATTTATTCCAAAAATATCTTTAGACTTTTTTTAAAGCCAATCGACAAGTTACAAAAGCCCTTGTGGATTGGCATTACAGGTTTATTTTCATTGTCTTAACCTAAACAATCTCAGAAACTATTTCAATTAAGAGTAGGTATGGTAACATCGCCTGCTTCGAAAAGTAGCGTGGATGCTTGGACTAGAGAGAGGTAATTATTCTTATGCGGATATAGAGTCAATCTTAAGTATTTCTAAAACATTTAAGTTTGTTAGTGAAAATTCTCGATGGAAGTTCATTGTAATTTATTTTATAAATAAAAGACGAGTGATACTTTAATCCACAGATTTGGAATATCCAGTGACCGGTTAAAAAAATCTTTACCTCTGTTTTGTATAAATACATTGAACTCCGTAATAAAGATATCAGTCTCGAAGATGTCGCGAAAGCGATGAAACCGGTCACTGGATATTCCAAATTTGTGGATTAAAGTATCACTCGTCTTTTATTTATAAAAAAATTAAGTATTTCTAGTCTACAAAAACGTAGAACTAATATTGATTTCATATATATGTTCGGCATACTAAATGGTATAATCGATGTTCCATCATTACTGGGACAAGTAAAACTCAATATTCCAACTCGTAGGTTGGGAAACAATGAAGTACTATTCGTCGATTAGCATAGAACAAACTATGGCCTTAATTCTCCAATGATCCGTCTTTGTCGTGTTGTTAACTCAAGACAAGATCTGAACTTTTTTGGTTTAAGTTTACAGCGATTTAAACAAGCACTAAATAAATAGTCCAGATCTTGTGTTGATGTCCCTTATGTTTGTCAATGCTTCTTTTCTTTTTTGAAATATTTTTAACTATTCTTTTATTGTAATATTTAAACCCTATAAATTGTATGAATGGACAATGTCCGTTAATAAATAAATAATAGCATGATATTGGCAGACATTGCAGGTGTTTAAGCCGAAAGTTATAACACCGTTTGTTTCTTGAATGCTTCCCTTTGCCGCAGAAACCCATCTACAATGCTGTTTATAGATTGTTTTAAATGTTCTAAAATTTTCTAAGTTTTAAAATTCTTGAAAGAGGTGAAAAGAATCTGTCGTTGATTCTAAAATTTCCAAATACAATAGCATTGGTACACAAACTGCGGTGAGGTACATTAAAGTTCATCTGAGCGAGGATATCACGGACGTCTACATAGTTTGATATGTTTCTGTACAAAAATATTAAACCAGCCAAAACCCTTCTAAATTCTGAACTAAAAATGTGAAAGTATTCTAGACGATCATAATAGTTGATTACAAGAGTATTAGCCCATTTCACGTTAGTACCATTTCTAAATATTAATGATTTCCACTGATTCAATCGGCATTATGTTAATATTATAATTATACGTTATTTATTATACGAATTCAAGCATTTCAATCAATATTGTTTCTTTATCAAATTCACCCCTGTGTGTTGGATAACTCCGTCTGGCAATCGCTACATTTTCAGTTGTTTCCCAATAAAAAAATCCCTCTACAAAACAGTTTCGATTCCCTTCCGCCGTCGCATTGAACCCCTAATGTGTTTCCGCGTGCAATTCGTCAGTTTCGTGCAGTAGTCGCACAATTTATTATTTACAAGCGAGAGTTCCCCCCTTCAGAGTACTGGCGCCTTGTAGACAAAATGAGTCGTAGACTTACAAAACCCGCTTTGAAATTTAAAAAAATAAAACGAAATGCCGTTTTATTTAATTGTTTTTTATGTAGGCGGATTGAGATGACTGAGTCACAATATTCTGTTAAATTTTAATTTGTTAAAAATCGCCCATTTAAACCTTTTGCCTGCCGGTTTCGGAAAATTTCTGAATCTATGTTGATTTTTACGCTTTGTCAAAGTAACAGTTTGTTGCTTATCGAAACTTAACAAACACAAAAAAATCATGTTTTCACCGTTGAGTATTACAAAGTACTTTGTGAATTATACAGGTGAATGCTTTGTGTATAAATCAGAAATAATACAATAAGTCATTAAACCTCACGGCTTATGTAGTGTTGTGGCTAATGCGCTTGCCTCTAGAGCAGGAATCCCCGGTGAGATCACGATAATTCAAGACTAAATGTTGTTGGATCACTGTATCGGGCTATTTAGCCCGTGGCCTTACTCTGTAACTAATTCGTTTCGTAAATTCATTCGTATCGTATGAGAGGGAGCGAGAGCGAAATACGGTTTTCATTGCGTCAGAGTGAGATGGATATATGAAGCCCACTGGTATGGTTTTAAAATAAGTTACAGTGAATCATATATTTTGCACCCCCAGAAGAACACTGTCGTAAGTCTAAATTTAGCTGTTTTGAGTAATTAATGCAGTTTAACCATTTTTCTCTCTTAGGAGAACACTAACGTATCTCTACGTTTTTTAGTGAGATATACAACTAACCTCAGTATTCTTTGAAATCAGTTGAGTAAAATATCGAGAAGAACACTGCAGTAACTCTCATATGTTTACAGTCAAATGAGCTCACACTACAAAAAAAAACTTAGCGTATAATGTCAATGTACATTAATTGATTTACGAAGATTAACAAATTTTAGAACGTTGGTTTTGCTCTCCTGCAAAATGGCAAATTTAGACATACCACAGTGTACTTCTGGCGTGCGGTTTATTTTCATGCAGATAAAGATTATGTTATAATACGTGATTTTGTGATTTGAGCCCGTTAGTAATGTTGTGGTTAACGTGTTTAGCTTCGATTCGCGACATGTTTACGTTCGATATTGAATGTGAACTTTAAAATCAATCGTAGTTAAATGCACCATTGAATTTGGCTAGACGCGAGTCATGGAAAAAGCCTCCAGAGTGGGTTTTGTTACCCAACGGCTCAAATGAAAAGGCAATACTCGCCCTTCCCACCCGGGGAATACTGTATTGAACATAACTTACATACCTTCGATGAGTATTGTGTATCCTATTTTTGGTGAAGCACTGGTCATGTACAACAGTACTAACTGGTCCAATCAATAATTATTACAACTCCTAACAGTCATTCCAGTAAGAATATAAATTGTTTTTTTTTTTATTACCCTATTTTTTAACTCCGTCGAAAAAAAATTCGTAGCGATAATCAAGTACGAATCAGTATCTACCTGCTTTGAATATTTAATTTAATTATAAATATTACAAATTAAATTCCAACAAACAATATTTAGAATGCTGTACTGTACCTTCATAGTTGATGTTATACGTTTTTTTGGGAAACATTTCTATAAGCTGATTTATGGAAGTTTATAATCATAATGTACTGAAAGATATCAGTTTGTATATTCACAATAACTGTACTAGAGTGAGATCTCATGTACTGTTTTATGCACCAAGAAGCCGATCGAAGTCAGAATTCATCATTCATTAAAAAACCTATTTTTTTGTTCGTATCGGCAGTTTAACAGCTAAATGCTTTCTATTCCTTAAAGTAATGCAGGCTACAATAATTGTCCAATAAATCAATAAAATAATATTTCTATTTTCATTCCTGGTTGTACATCTTACCAGACTTAATTTTCCCGCATACATTATTTCGTTCTTGAATTTTAAGTATCGTCGGCGAAATCAAGAGGGAAAACAATGTTGAAAAAAAAAGGTTATTCTCGTTTTTGTTCATAGGTATATGATAATATATGTGACGCTCGCTAAAAAACAAACGTGGCTATCTCCAGCCACCGTTATTTCTGAGATTTTTGGTAAGCTTATATATTATTTTACAAAATAATATTTAGTTTAAACATAGCCATCTCCTCCATTTCTGCTAAGAAAACAGTTTAAAAACAACAGAAACTCATATGGTTATACGGATCGATCGAATACAAAAATTAGATTTTCTCAGTTTCACTTAAAATGGACATAGCCACGTTTGCTTTTTAACGTCACAAATATTGTACAACAAAAAATAGTACATTATTTATAAATTATCAAAAACATTTTTTTTCTTTCATAAACAATTTACACTTTTTTTTTACACTTGGTCTTAAGATGACGGCAGAAATTTTAAACGCCGATCATAATTTTATTTTGATTATGGTGCTAACCAATTAATAAATATTGTGGATAAAATATTATACTTATTGTAAAAGTACATTAATTTACACTTGGGGTCACCGATGTTATGTAGGGAATGTATGGATATCTAATAATTAAAAATATTTTTATTTTTGTGAGCTTTTAAAATAATGTTTACTTAAAAGCAACAGAGTACCTAATATTCGATGGCATATTATAAATTGCATTATAAAGTTAATATGATAATATGTAAGTTTATTATAATGTTATTTCATTTCTATTAATGTACCTTAACTTGAAAAAACTAATAGCTTTAATCGTAATCCTCATTGTGTCTTGTATGTAAAGTTCCGCTTGTACAAATATTATTTAAATTGTGGAACAAAACATGAATTTCTCGTCCAGTCTTAGTGGCTAAATTCACGGAGACATCCGTAATTTAAATATGCTTTATTTGGAAATACGTGTAAGAGAATTTGAGGTAGCTTACTTTTTTTTATAATGCGATTGGCTTTTAATTTTTTTTAAATCTAACAATATTTTGAGTCTATCAAATTTTTTTTCAGGCAAGATGGGAGTTATTGATATTAATATGTTACAACAGAGATGAAGAACATTTTATAGACTGGAATATAGATTTCTTGGAATTTAAATGGCTTATTACCTGTATTTTTACCTGTCATTAGCTGGTTTAAGCGGTCACTTTATAAACTGTAACATTCACCATTCTTCCTGAATCCACCATTCAAAAAAGATTTCAGCTCTTTAACTTCACAAAGATCAAAAGGTGGAAGAATTAAAGAAATATAAATTTTGCTTACCTTGCTTAAAATAGTTTTATTTCATTTTTTTAACTAGTATTTAACCTAGAATCTAAAAAAAAAAACAAAATTTGTGTTTTAAAATGCTTTTATTTCTTTCTAAAACAGATTTTTTTTTTTTACCCACTTGAACCAGCCAATGACAGATCATAAGATCTGTAAATGCTTAGACTACTATTTTCCCACCTATAAAATGTTTTTCATATGTGTTGTAATATATTAATTTGAAATTTGCATTTCGGCAAAATTGCCCTAAATGGTTTATTTAAGTCCCTTTTCACATAAAAGTCTATTCCAAGTACTGAAAGCATGCCCAATGTTTTTAATAAGTGTAAAATATTCATATCTCTTAAATAAATAATCAAGCTTAGTAATTATTATTTTATATTTATTGATTTGTTTTAAATGATAATTAATATTATTTTATAATTCGTTTCTGCCATTCAAGTGTCATTATGTTAGATCAGTACCCGTATTTTACTGTTTAATTTCCGTTTGTTGTACCTATTCAATTTGATTAATTAAATACGATAGTGTCAATCATCTTTGTATATAGGTATTATGTCTAAATACGGGGGCGTCACGTAAACACAACACTATTTTTCCAACAAAGCTATTGTAAATATTTTGTGATTACGAACAACACCGATAAAACATATTTTCAATGGAGATTTCCACCGAGAATATCTTTTAATAAATTGGTTGTGTTTTTTAAATATAATAGATTTTATTCTGTGTCCAACTAGAACAAGAATATAGTTCTGTCTGTGAAATAGAACCAGAATTCTGGACGAAAGTTTTCGACTCGATGGCTGCTCTCAGGTACAAATCCTGGAAAGTAAAATCGAGAGAAGAAAAGTCTGACTCGTAGTGAAATGGTTGCCCGTTTGCCTACCTGCGTGGGGTCCTGGTTTCGATTCCTAGGAGGGTCGGCGTGGAATATTTATTCGTATGGTGCTTTTCACTGAAATATTTTATCGTCCCTGGACTAGTACCTTCTTGTAACATATCGATATACAGTGCATTTCATTTAAAAAAATCAGTGCCCTATTCACAATCCGGGTTTGATGATGATGATTGAAGAAATATATTGTTGCAAAACAATTTCATCATCATCAGCATTCCCTTTCCGCACCTAATGGGGCATAGAGCACTGCATTGGTACACCAATCACAGTGTATCTAGATCGTTTTTGTTACATGAAGGTAAGATGATCAGTCTTACGCTTCAGTTGGTACCTGAAGCGTAAGACTGATCATCATATTTAAAACAAAATATTAAAATTAAACATCCTGGAAATTTTAGAAATTAAAAAAGCTATTCATAATATGAAAAAAATATATATATAAACAAATAAACAATATTTTCTTTAGTCTACTTCCGTCTAGTTTTAAACATAGTATCCATCTCACTTCACACTTCCCATCTTTACAAAAAGACTCGACTTATTAGTTCCATATGTATCGACGCAATATTTCATCATCATCATTCCCTTTCCGCACCTAATGGGGCATAGAGCACTGCATTGGTACACCAATCGCAGTGTATCTTGATTGTTTTTGTTACATGAAGGTAAGATGATGAGTCTTGCGCTTCAGGTACCAGTGCAGGGACAATGAAATATTCTGGTGTGAAAACACCCTTTTAAATAAATATTTTATATTAACCATGTCGGGATAACCATCAGATAAACCAAAATCTTAAGTCTGGTCATGTCAAAAGCAGACAGAACCGAAGGGCATGTATGACAAGATGTATGAATGTGGAAGAGGCTAGGATTGTATGCCAGGATAGACGTGTGTGGCGGTCCATTCTTCTGCATGGGGAAATGGCGTGATGGTAGTAGTAGTAGTAGTAGGGAATTGAACCCGAGACCTCTTGAATGGTAGCTGAACGCGCTGACCATCATGCCACGAGGCCGACATAACGAAAAAATTCATTTAATATAAATATTTTTTAAAAATACTTATATCTTAAATATACAATATTTTATACCACTTTCTTTCAGCTAGTACTTGTAAATACAACTCCTGTAGATTTTTTAAAAAAAATCGTTGATTGTAGTAAGGTTTTTTGGTGCAAGTCTTTCTAGAATCACTAAAATAGACCAGATCTTGTATCAAGGACGTTATTTCTTTTTTGTCCTAGCTTTAATTTTTTTTCACTTTTATTTTATTTCAATCGTACCCGTTTATTAAAAAAAAAGTATTTTACTGTAACTCAACGAACTGCATAAGTATGTTAATAAATAAATATTAAATAACGGGGATCGAACCTCTGATATTTGATCAAAGCCCTCCACACTACCACGGGACCACAAAGTTTGTCATTTAGTAACGAGGATAAGTTATACTGCCGTCATAAGAAAGAAGGACGTTTCTATATACAACAAAAAACGGAGAAAATAAATATTTTGTAACTCGGAGATTGAAAAATTCGCTGTGTGAAAGATTATACATTTAAAAATTAACATTTCCATCTTCTTTTTAGTAAAAAAAATACAAGAAAATATGTTATACTTCAATGAAAATACGTTTCTAGCTAGAAACGCCCTTTTTATTTAGTAATTAAGTAAACGTCTTTCTTTTTTAGTGTTAATACGAATATGCCAATTGATTCTCAACTCTCGACTCAACTAAATAAAATAGACGTTATTGGCCATTTACTGCTTTTCAAACTAGTAACGCCAACCTATAAATCAATTAACTTCGAAATTATCAGCAGATCTTAAATGTTATTGAAAACGAGTATGTACATTCGTTTCAGATGTTTTTAAAAACGGAATAGAAGAAAAAATAAGTATTTCAATCAGTCTTTTATAATTATATAAGTCAGAACAGCCCTTTTATATTTAGTAATCTTCAAGACTTTTTGCAGTTTAGTCTTATTTTTTAGTGAAAATAATAGGGTTGTGGTTATTTTAGCAATATAGATGTATTTTTAGTAGATGCGTATTTTTTTCCTGATTCCGAATATGTATTTAACTCATTTTCGAAAAAAATGTTAGATGCGTCCTTCTTTCTTATGACGGCAGGATAAGTAAGTTATAGGTATGTAGTAGGTTCCTAGTATGATATTTATTACTGAATGTATTTTGTAATCCGATTGTTTTCGTGCACTTTTAGGGGTTTGTCGCCACCTACTGTATTTTTTCTTGTGTATTTTAAAACTATCTCAATATGTAATACATCGTTGACAGAAGTTTCTAATGCTATAAAAAACAAATAGTACATAAGTCAGAAGATATACGCTAAAAAGATGGTATTAATCAAATATGCTTATTTCCACTTTATTTAACAACTAAACGAGGTGCTGGATTTGATTTCATACAATTTTTTTTTTAAATGATTTTTTCACCACGCATACAAAAGTATACGTATATCAATCTTATTGAAGCGTTAGAATAATTATTTTGTATTGGTCTTAAAATCAAAATGATATAAATGTGTCTTTAAATTGATGGTACTGATCAGTGATTTTTGCACCACTAAGTGCGGATGGGGGGGTTGTGAGGAGGCTGACTACCTCCAATAAGGAAGTTAGTGCCAAATCTTTTTTCAATCTGGAAAATAATAGCATTAGAAATATTTAACCAAATTTTCAACACACTTTTAATATTTCTTCCAATTCCTCCTATTAGTTGGCCATGCATGTAATATAATATAAAAATAATTCCTGGTTTACTTGCAATAATATTACATTTTGCCACCCAACAAATCAACTTAACCTTAAACATGGGTATTTTTAAATCGTGATAAAAAATTAATTAAAATCAAACAATTACTTTCTCTTTTAATATGGTATCACTGAATGTCTCGTTTTATTTTATTGTAAATATTTATTTATTTTCTTTTCAGTTCACAAACAGTAAAAGATATCACAATATAAATACAATTTATAAAATAAAAAAATAATAACACTAAACATCTTTTACCAGTTATATGTGAACACCAATAGTAACAAAAGAAAAATTTAAAATTGTATATAGACCAAAATTTAGTTTTCATTATATGTTATTAAAGCAGTTTATTAGAATTTGTACAAGATTAATTTTAATAAAATTTTATTTGACATAGATGCCATTTATTTATTTTATTTATTTTATTTTATTTTATTTTATTTTATTTAGAAAACATACAGTCATACAAAATAAGTACTAAAAACAACAATTTTTTAACATCAAAAGACCAATTAAGTTTTCATAAATTAAAAAGATATAAACATTAAATGTGACAAAAAATAAATAAGAATTTTAAGTGAAAAAAGGATATGGGTAATAAATTAAAATAAATAAAAATACCGAATGTACACTTCGAGCCATCCACGCACACACATGAACGCACATATAAAACATACACAAACATATACATTACATGCGACACACATACATAGCATAAACCGCTCAAGATGTACATTCAGCAACTATCCCAAATATACAATCGAATATAATTTTACTAGATTATTAATAAAGTCTCGTAGTAGTAATAAGTTTTTTTAAATGTATATCAATAATTATAGTAATAATAATCACAATAAAATAAAATAAATAAAAAACAATGCGTACTCTTATGGACTACGTGCTCTTAGGCGTAGCTCCCCTAATATATTTTTGGAGAGATAGTAAATTAACTTGGTAATCGCCCTGTGGGCGTCCAAATGTTTACATGTTTAAATTAATACATTAATAAAATAAATTATTCACCCTGCCAATAGGGTTGTCAACTTTGAGCTTCACAAATAGGTGGATGGGATAGAAAAATCGGTACCTACCCCACTTCTGTCTGCTGTCTATGACTTCCTCTTTAATGGAGCCGGTTTCCAGTTCCTATCTCCGCTCGTGCCAGGATTATATTATATAATATGACTACATTTATACAATTCTGCCGTATCTTTCTAGGGACATTTGCATACCTTGCTCGTGATTTTTACGACAGTTCAATATCCCTTTTAGAAAAAGGACGATAGTAAATACTTCGCGTGATATTCCACTGTATTCCAAACCGCCGCGCCGACCATATAACTAACAATCACGCTATTTCAGGGGTTTCACAAAACGTATTCCGTGGAACCCTGAGGTTCCGTAGAAGGGCGTATTGTCGTAGAAAATATTAAAAACATGCTCAGAACTAGACTGAATCCGCTCCAGATCTTCGTATTCAATTGTCGTATAAAACTTCATTTTTGTGATATTATATTTAAAACTGTGAAAAAAATCGTTCTTTTAAGAAGTGCAAAATTAGTTGGATTAATGGTTTCGGTCCAAAGACGCATCATTTTATTGTCACGGTATTCATGTATTGCCAGAGAGGTTTATTAAGGATAATTAATATAGCGCTATTTTTGTGAAAATCACCTCAAGGGCTATGTACAATAGGCATTAAAGAGCGCATAGGCGGTTGGGATTCTAGTTCCTCATTTCCAATAAGCTTAAATTTTAGTGTAGAACAGCTAAGCCATAGGCCATCGACCGGATTAAGTGATAATCAGAAGAGGGCAGATCTGGCGAATACGGCGGGTGCGGTAGCAGATGCCACTTCAGTGTTTTGATGGTGTCCTGGACGATGGAAATGCGATGGCACGGAGCGTTGTCGTGCTGCATTATCACTCGTTTGTGTCTCGTGTCCCATTCTGGCCGTTTTTAGAGCAATGCACGATTCGAATTGATTAGTTGTCGGTAGCGATGCCCATTGACAGTTTCACCCGTTTTCAGCAGCTCATAGTACACGACTACTTTCTGGTCCCACCAAACGCAGAGCATTGTCTTCTTTCCGAAGCGATTTGGCCGTGACGTCGATATTGATGGTTCGCCAGGTGGGAATGACTCATTTTACGAGTCATTCCCTTTGGAAATCCCTTGTCGAGTCATGTTTAATGCCTCGGCAAGTAGATCATCTATTTGCATATCATCTTTGTTATGGGGTGGCCTTGGTGGTCTTGTAGTAAAAGTCTTCTTTTTACTTAGTATGGTATATTTACAAGATATACAGAGGAACAATAGTAACAAGTGGACAAGTGTCTACAGAGGAGGCTAGCTCAAGAATGCCTGTTGGTCTAGGTATGTGGGGGTACCTTGTGGCCAGTAGGTAGGTGTTGTATCGGGGACAATACAACCCTTACCTACACCTCTTACAATCTTCATCCAATAACGCTTTCATATCAGCGTCCTCAATTGTTTTTGGTCTTCCGGAGCGCACCTTGTCCTCAGTGTCGAAATAGCCACTTCTGAAGCGTTTAAACCAATCTTCACAGGTAGATTTTAATGCTGCATGTTCGCCGTAGGCCTCCTCAAGCAAACGCATGCTTCAGCTACACTTTTTTGCTGGTGAAAGCAGAAAAGCAAAACTTACCGCAAGTGCTATTTATTTGGCACAAAATTCGACATCTTCGTTGTTAAAATAAATATTTTTGCGTTGCGATATGCGTTGGTATTACGACTGATTATTGTTGACAGCAATTTAACCTATAATAGAAACACAACTTCTGACATGTATGTTCTCTACTCTCTAGTTGTGGCAGTTTGGCACAGTGTTCTTCTTTCCAAATTCTATTAAATTCAATTTATTTATTTTATATGTTTATGTACATTACAAAATATATATTCAAGGCATACATACCACGAAAAAAAAAATAGCAGTACAATTTGAATAAAAATACTCAGTAATTAGAAATTAAACTTTCCTCTCTGAACTTTGTTTCAGTAACATAAAAGATGTCGATATCCTAAAAGATCTTCCTACTTGCATTACCGTTTGCAGGATGGTTCTGCAAGCAGGAAGATAAAACAGCTTAAATGTCACGCTTAACTCAAAACACAGTTTGTTTATGATTACTATTTTATATTATTAACGGCCACCGTAAGCCAAACGTACTCGTAAATATTTTCTTTACTTTCACCTCTTTCCTTACTAGACTTTGAAAAATGTAAACTTTTTAAGTCTAGTCTAGTAAGTTGACCGCGCTTCTGATAAGTTTGTGGACCACTGACCTAAATAATATTTCTAAGAACGTTTTTGCAACTAAGTAAATGATTGAAATATTAATAGTAAATTTATTAATAGTAACTTCTTCAACAGAACGGATCCCGCGTAAACAACGATGAACTTGACATTCGTATGCTGATTCACCAGAGCCAAGCAGGCTGTGTCATTGGCAAGGCCGGCTCACAAATCAAAGAACTCAGAGATGTAAGTACAAATTTATTTTCTTTTTCTCCCAGTTTTCCTCTAACTACGCGATACCTGACAATACACAGGTGACGTCACGAAGCGTTCAAATTATGTGCATTTTTTACCTACTATACAAAAAACAATGGATTCTCAATACTTTTTGATCGAATGCAAATACAAGTTGATTGTTTATTGTAGCGCTGGTGGCTTAGCTCTCCCCAATTTAACGTATTTTTCAGACTATAAGACAAACTTTTTTGCTCTGAAAATTCAACCAAATTGGGTTGCGTCTTATCGTTCGATTAAGTGAATGAACACATTTGCGATCGTTGTCGATATTACACGCTACATATCTTATGCATTGTTCGTATTTCGCTAACTAGTTCGTAACTGAACGAAGTCGATCAAAGTCCGTAGGTTGCCCAAATTTTAAGCGAAGATCATTCCTCCATGTATATAGGTAAGAACTTTCTGTATAAAATTTATTCGGGCGTAATTATAATAATTTTGACCAATATTCTTTTAAAAAATTAATGGATTACATTACACGAATATGATGATATTATTATAATACGACAGTATAATAATGTATTTTGCCCAGTGCAAATCATTGGCAAAATTTTTTCGTACTAAAAATCATAAACTTTGCGTATGACTCATAAAATGATTCATACCTAAAGTATTAATATTTCTCACAATCTTACCTAGACTAGTAATAATATTATCTAAGTGGCTATTTATTTTTCTGCAGCCATTTTATGTAAATCCCCATCTAATTTAATGGCCCTCGAGTGGGAAGGCAATTTGTACCCTAGTCACTAACAGTCGTAATCACATTACCTATATTAAATGATCTTGCTGAAGGCATCCGAAGGACTTTCCATTTACTGCTCTTCTCATTACTTACCGGGGAAGAGTTTCTCCTACAATTTTTCATCACTGATTTATTTCTCTGGAATTTCTGTAGATCGTTAGTAAGCGTTTACTTAGAATCCGGAAAATGGACTAAATGCATATTATATCATAATATATATAGTAATTGCTTGCTAAATACGGCCTGCGTAAAATAAAGTACATTTTTAATTTTGTTTGTGTTCATTGTTATGTACATTTGTGAACAGTTTGAAACAATGAACTTTCTATATTCGTTCTCTGAGATGATTAGTTATTTTTCATAAACAGTCTACCTCGGTATATTATTCAAAATAGAATTGAGATGTTCTAAATCAAATCCAAACAATTTTTTTTTCACAATGTTTAGAAATTTATGGGACAAATCATATGCGTACTTAATTTTAAAGTCTATATTATATAAAAGTACTCGAGTCGTATATCTATATGATAGATTTATTATGTGCATTAAAAAGTATTTTAAATGTCATGATTATGTAACAAACGCGAACGCAAACAAATATAAACATCCATTATTTAACCTATCAATATCTGTCAATTATTTTACTATTTAACTCGCATGCAAGTTCCGCTTTAATATGAATTTTATTTCTATCAAGTTGGAATATGAATTTGAAACCTAAATTGTGTATTTACTATAAGAATATAATAAAGAAAAGAAAAAAGAAATTCCGTACAGCCGTAACGAATTCAGGTCATCGAGCTTTGAAGTCTACAATATAATACTAATGTCGACCAGTTTCAGAACGTAATCTTTAGCTTTGTCAAAGTGTTTTCTACTAAACCACTAACCATTGGGAATGAAAAAGGATAATGGAAGACACGAGTAGATGAAGGGGTTATGCCGCAAATTTTCATAAATATTCTTAGCCCAGCCCTTTCATATAAAACAAACTACACCATCAAGAAGTAACAGAAATACAATCGTAAAGGTGAATGAAAGCGTTGCATTATCAATAATTGAACGTAGTTATGCAGAATGCAGCCAGCCATAGAAAAGAGAAACTGAGATAACAGCGCTTTTATAAATATAGTGAATAATCAAATCTACACGACAGTGGGAATGTTTTTGACTTTGACAAATGATGAACAATGAATACATTTTTTTTTATATTACAAACAGGAATCTTATTGAGTATTTGAACAGTTTTCATGATTTTTAAAGTACCGTAAGATTTTTCTAGTGCTGTGGGTGTTTTCTGCAAACTAAGAAATGCCGTTTTTATGATCGACACTATTTTAAGAAGGTGATTATTACAGTTTTTTGTTTGAAAGCGGTATGGCTGTTTTTAGTAGAACATAGAATTGACATCACTTTACCCGATAACACCAATATATCATTTTTTCAAAATTGTGGACTGGCTGCTTTCTGCATAACTACGTTCAATTGTACTGGTGTTCGAAACACCAGCCCCAAATATCTCTGCTTTTTGTTACTTAACTTGTAAATTCATTAGCGGCTTTTGTGTCGTGATGGTAGACACTTGCGTTACGCGCGAATGGTTATGTTTTTTTAATTATCAATTTTAAACGAATTTACTCCAAGAAAATGGGAATCAATTTGTGGTAGAGACCATTGATCTAGCAACGCTACCACTGGATCAGACCACAACCCGATTTAAATTCCCGGTTCGAATACCGCTGAGTTCATAATAATTCAATCTGGGTGTTCTGTGCTGTAATTCACTACTTTTGTTGAATCCGTTAGCTTGTCGTGGCGCAAACAGTAAAATGAAATATTTTTTTTAAGACTCGACGGTAAAAAAATTACTCCCGCTTTAATATTCTATAAAATTTTATATTTTTGTCGTTTAAATATTTTGAAATAAGAATATGTTCATGTTTTTTTATGTTTATAATTATGTTTTTTTACAGCTGGGAAATAATTTTGTTACGATTCTCAGTATTAATATGTTCCTTACAACAAAGCAAAAGGTATACGAAAGTTTGATATTCTCTAGTGCTCTGGATGAAATGTGTCAGGGCTGTACAATCGCGTACCCCGGCCAAGTGATGCGCCCGATAATTTGACAGGGAACGCCACCGAGTAGCTACTCGACTTTAATAATAAATTTCGTTCGTGTCGTCCCGGGAGCTGTTTTGATTTCTGAAAATGGTGGGTATTTCGGAGAAAATCGTTGTAACTCCGTATTTCCAAATATTTTGTTAATAAATATTATCTATTTATTTAACACATTATAAAATATTTCATGTATGCCCACATTTTTGTGGACAATTACTGGATTAGTTCATCGGAGGAATTTATGTAAAGTATTTCGCATATTTTTAGCAGCGTTCAAACATTTTTTCGAAAAGAAATATAACTCTTTTACTGTTTACAGGTCTTGTGACTTGTTTGGTTTAAGTCAGCATTTCTTAAAGTGGACGATACATCTAGTGGACGCTGAAGGAGCGGAAGAAGGCTCAAAATTAGGGGACGTTTAGGTGGTTTGGGGGCGATATCTGATTTTTAAAAAAGGCAAAAATTATGTTTGATAGTTCAAACTAAAATTATTTTTATTCTTATTCCTACCCTGTTTTTGTTGCCTTTTCCACCGTTTTCTTAGTCCGTGTGCCGTGTTTGTAGCCATCAAGTTCTAATAAGCTTTTGTTAAACTTAATGATATGAACAAACGCGTTAAAATGCAGCAGAGTCATCCTTCACATTAGATAAGTTTTTAAATGCTTCGTTTTAATTGCTCTCATTAAAAGGGCTCCTTTAAAATGTAAGTTTAAACTCAGAAATAGTTTATGATAGGTTTAAAAATTGGGGGCTCTAGATTTTTTTTTCTCAAAGGTGAGCGAAAAAGTTTAAGAACCTATGGTTTAAGTGATCACACTACACTCAACATTCTCTGCGTTTAAGCTTCTTTTTTAATATTTTAAATGATGTAAACCGGGTGTGTCTGTGTATTTGTATGAGAGTAAGTGTAGAGGTGTGTATTTGTGTGGGAGTAAGTGTTCAGGTGTGTGTAAGTGTGAGCATCATTAAATAGCAAGTGGGATCGTTTTGCAGCCAGAAAGAATGAGTCCTTATTTATTTGTAAATAAATCAAGGGGCGTGTTAAAAATATCAGTATATAAAAAAAGCATCATAGTAAGAGCAAGAACGATAGAGGAAAGAGTGTTGTGAATAGTTAGTGCTACAAACTGGCAGATGTAATAAATATATGTAATAAACAAATAAATAAATAAATAAATATGTAATAAGAGTCTTGGAAAATTTGACATTTCGGATGCGCGCCACCCAGAGAAGCCACAAAGGACATTTGAACGATGTTATATTCCATACATAATGGCTTCAATAGACCTTTTAAACGAATATAAAATTTCGATGATATCTCACACACACTTTGTTTTATTAAAATTTAATGATAGGAAGCGCTTAATGAAACACCCTGTAGAACCATTGGATATTATACCAATGAGCAATGAAAGAACTATTTCAGTACGAAAACCGAAATAATTTTTTAAAAACTTTTTTAAGCAATAGTACAATATCTAGAGATCCATAAACAAAAACTTGTGTAGGTATGACACACACAGGTTTTATGCTTTAGAAACAATTGACATACAGTGTTTATACTTTTAATAAGTCAGGACATAAAAAAAATATAATTGTGCTATGATAAAATTGTGTATTTTGCGCATTAAATAAATAAATACTTATAATTATTTACAGTTTTTGTTTAATTTGCTTAAAGCTGATAAATACTAAAAAGTGTCTAATCTCAATATATAACTTTGGCAAATAACTGGCTTTTTGCATATGACGGCAGTATTGATATCTAATACTTTGTAATTTATTTTTAAAATTAAGTCAATAAAATGGTAAATACTTTTCATGTCTTTTTTAAAAGATGACGATTTCTCGCTTCGGCTACCACCATTTTCCGGGCCAACAACTCTGTAGATGTGTGTGTCGTGTTGCCTCTGCGACTTTTTTCTATGGCGCACACGCGATCCAATCAAAAGCGTGCTTCGGTATTAATTAAAATTCAGAGAATTCAAAGAAAGAGTCACACATTACTCCCGTACGTTTTTATTAGTACTTAAAATTAACCAGCTAAACGAAACAACCAATAAAATAAAAAAATAATTGCCCCTTTTCAATCGTGAAACAAGAACACGTTATTTCAGCACGATAATCAAAATCATTAAATAATAAATATTTTCCTGCAAATGCTTCGTTTGGTGACATTTGAAATAAGCTTTTTTTTTTCTTATTAATGTTTTTTTATTTACTTGTTACGATCGTTAAATTTTTGACACCAACAAAAACTGTAATTTTCAGCACTCTTTCTACCATTGACGTATAATAAATAATAGACTAAACTACTTATAAAATTTTGCAAGAATTGCGTTGTCTTTAACAGTTTTGAAAAGGGATAGCAAATCACTATAGCAAGTACCTAGGCCTCGACGATCCGGACATGCAGAAAATAAGATCTTGGCGGATTACCAAAGCAAAAGGGGATTGTGATATGCAGTACTTTAATGGTAATAAAAAATACTTGTTATTTAGAAATAAAAAGAAATTGAAAAAGACAACCTCGAAAATATTCATTATCATCCCCTTTCGGCACCTAATAATGCATAGGGCACTGGATTGATACACCAATCGCAGCGTATCTTGATCATTTTTGTTACATGAAGGTAAGATTTTCAGTCTTACGTCAAGTACAGTCGTAACACCACAAAAATCATCAATTTACACTTTCGTTTTACACTCACTGTGCGACACATGAAATTTAAATATGGTGTTTTAAAATTGTATTATGAATTGTAAACCAGGGCTTCCATTCTGGACGCTCTCGCGGCCGTGGAAAATGCTTTTATAGCGCGTATTTTCGTTCTGGTTACTTTTATTATTCCCAAACATGTAAAAAAAAAAAATGTGCGCTCTTAAATTTAAGATATACATTTACACTTACAGTATAATATTTCATTTATTGTATTTACAAAGCTACTTTTTACGGATAATTTTTTTAATATAATAGGGAAATATCACATACTACAAATACCGATAAAAATATATAAAATTGATTTAGAATTATATTTTCAAAGTCAATATGGATATTGTGGAGAAATGTTTTCATACATAACTTTAAAGAAGAAATTATACAAAAATATGTCCCTAGAAAAACGCGACATGTTTGGCATTGATAATTCCTAAAGATGTTCTATAAAAAATTCAACACTAGCATCTCTTACATCGTGACGTATTGGAGGCGTGGTCAACGTAATGACCGTTTTCGCGGGAATTCAAAATTATATTAAAATATTTTCTTATGCTATCAAGTAGTGAAAAAAACATTTTTTATTCGGCGGTATTTCATAGTTATTATTAATTTTAAATTGTAAATAAAAAGTGATATTTCCCTACCGTCGTCGAGTTAAGATGCCCTGGCGGCACGAGCCAGGTGCGGGGCAGGTGGGACGACAGCTGCCACCGTCTTGGAGGAGGGATGGTCTGGACGGGGGAGGGGGAGGGGGAGAGGAAGACGTCCCGACCAAATTCTACCATTATAGCTTCTCCATACCATTCGGTGCGCATGAGGATAGGACGAAGTAAAATACAAACTTAATACGGAAAATACAAGCTAAACAAAAAATACACACATGATGTTGCCATTCTGGGTTCAATTCTCGATGAGATCACAATTTTATGTGTGATTTTTTCGAGCCAAGGTGTTCAGCGCCCTTTTAGCCAGTTGGCATGCAAAAATATTTTTTATAAAATACGTACTATCTTTTAACTCTCATTTGGCTTCAAATTCCAATAGCGATCCGAAACCGTCCGTTACACGTTTGTTATTAAACCTAAAATCAAACCAAAACTTTGGCGAAAGGGCATCTCTATGAACGGGGGAGAATTATTACTGTAAAGTTTGGCTGAGTCAGGACAGGTTCTGGGATACTGAAATTATGCTGTTTTGTGTCTGTGCTGTATAGCCTTTTGTTTGCATGTTAACATCAATAATAGTTCCTTAATTGTCTTTATTAACAAACAATTAAATTATCACCCTTTTCCGCACCTAATGGTGCAGACTGCACTGTATTGGTACACTTATCGCAGCGTATCTTGTTTTTTTTTTCTATACGAAGGTAAAACGATCAGTCTTACGCTTCAGGTGCCAGTCCAGGGACTATGAAATATTCTAGTGTAAAAGCACATTTTTAAATAAATATTTCATGTCAGTCACATCGGGGAGCGAACCCGAGACCTCTTGCAAAGTAGTTACAAATAAATATTGCATTATAAATAATAACATCTCACCAAACGATATTGTTTTTTTAGTAATGCCTTTATTATTTGTTAATTATTTTTAATGTTATTTTATTTTGACTGATGCAAATTCATTATGTATTTTAAAACTTCGAACATAATAAAAAAACGAATAAAAATTAACGAACCTTCATTAAATGCCCATTATTTAAAAAAAAAATATCATGTTTAATTTGTCCAGCAAAAAATATGCGTGAAATGATTTTCTGGCGTGTCCAACCCAATGGAACGTTACCTCCACGGGCCTGTTCGTCGCTTCAGTTCGTTTTTGTCCAACAGACCAAAACACAAATCTGCAGAAATAGAGCTTTAAGTTATTTTTTACGAAATTGGCATAAATAATGACTACAACTTAAGACAAAATTCGTAAAAAACCCCTTAAACAATTTAAAAATATAAATTTTAATTTGAATTTCATAAATAAAAGCATTCTCAGAACTCTTGTACACTTATCTCAATAAAAATAGTCGCTTGGACAAAAACGAACTAAAGCGACGTATTGTCGTCCTCATACAAGGTTCGGTCCTTCTGTCAGTGTCTTGTCTACTCTCTACCGCTACCTCTGCCTTTAGACAGTCTAGGCTCTCTTTTGTGTCGAGCAGCTTTTCAATCAACATCTGCTGCCTTTCGGTGTGTTGCGCATACGAGTCTGATCCTTAGTCTCGAGACTCCGTTATAATATTAAGCAATACCACATACCAACCATAAGTTGGTAGTAGATCAATATTTTTCAACGGTAAGAGTATATTTTTTTTGTTATCCTGTGACGAAAACAGCAAAATTTTGAGTTTCGAGAATAAATACTTTCATAATCAACTATTATGATCGTCTAAAGTACTTATCTTTAATTCAATTTATTGCAACAGAGAGGGAAAATATTATTGAGAAGGGAATCCCTCTCTATCCCTCTCTGTTGCAATAAATTGAATTATGAATAACTCCCTAGGGAGTAAATCCAGCCAGTCTGCAAGCATTTGGACATACTCAAACATTGTTGTACGTATTTTTAGTTTAAAATTCAGAAGGATTTTGGCTGGTTTGATATTCTTGCACAAATTAATATCTAACTGTATAGATGCCCACGATATCCTTCCTCAGATAAACCTTATTGTACCTCGCCGTAACTTGCGTACCAATCCTGTCTTTGCTGTGGGAAATTATAAAACTAACATCGGATTCTTTTCCCCTCTGCCAAGGACCCTCAGAACAGTGAACGAAATCTCACTAAACGGTACTGTCGATGTGTTCCTACAGCAAGGGCAGGCGTTTAAGAAGCAAGCGGTGATGTCTCTCCTGACTCGCGATGTCACACTTGCCATTTGCGCCTAGATTATGCTATATACATACCTTTTGTAATTATACACTTTGTTAATTTAAGTAGATTTTAAGAATGTTTAGATTAAGTACTACTCATTAATGCTAATTTATTACGGCTTAAGCCTGTTGATTGGCTAAAAAAAAAAAAAGATGACTAAGAATCTCGGGCGTGTGCGGTGCTTCGAATTCGTAAAGAATAAAAAGAAAGGACGGAACAAACTCCGGTGACAACTGTCATCGAGCGGAGGCGATACGGTTGGCTTGGCCTTAACCACGCTTGCCTACCTTACGAGGCATCAGGTTCTCGACGTCCTGGACGTCCACTGCTGACTGTTCGTCGGCATTTCGCGTCAGAACTACGGGACGCGAACCTGACTTGGGAGGATGCGCGGGAGCTGGCAGCAGACAGAGATACTTGGAGGATCTTCATGGACACCATATGCTCCAACTATGGAGCGAACATGGAATGATGTTGGTTACAAATATCTGCGATGTGTGTCTGACTAACTAATTTGACGATCTGTATTCAAGTGTACGTTTATCTTAATATGTTTTATAAGAGTATAAATTATATTTATGTGACAATTTATGTAACCAATTACGAGGAAGCCTCTAATTGAACTTTATAAATAAACTTTATGGACTTCATGAAATTTATTTTTAATATCTATCTTAAGATTTTATAATTGTCTGTTGGCTTTCTAATAAAATAATACAAAATTAATTTTAAATTAAATTAAAATAAACATGTTTTTTGTCACATGGAAACCGATATCTTTTACAGTTCCGTTAAATATTTTCTGTATTTAAATTTAAAATATATTTTAGGTGACCACATTTTAATCGCACTAATACAGATATTTTCAATGAAGTAATGCAGAAATATGTACCGCCATCTTAATCAAAAGTACCTACGTCGTTTTCAAATCATTAAAAGTAAAATTAATTCAAATTTCAGATGACGATAATAATTAGATAATAATACATAGGAATTGGGTTGTGGTCCCGTGGCTAGTGTTGCGTACTAATACAGATATTTTCAATGAAGTAATGCAAAAATATGTACCGCCATCTTAATCAAAAGTACCTACGTCGTTTTCAAATCATTAAAAGTTAAATTAATTCAAATTTCAGATGATGATAATAATTAGATAATAATACATAGGAATTGGGTTGTGGTCCCGTGGCTAGTGTTGCGGACTCACGGATCAGAGGTCCGAGGCTCGAACCCCACTCTACCCCAACTTGATTCCCATTTTCCAATAGTGAGTTATTTACAACTCGTTAAAAATGCCCCCAAAAATCGATATATTTGGGTAAATAATAAGAACACAAATGTTTCCTTTTCTAAAAAAAAAACGAATTTCCTTTGTCAATTGTCTTATTATGGGCTCATTGACAGTTATCATTGACAAACATATAAGGACTCTTCTAAAAATAGAATACATCATCCCTCATTCACTTCCCTTCAGTACCAATTAATATCGTAAACAAATTATTTAACAGGGTCGCTACATTTAGGGGCTGTTATATTCGTGGATATCACGTTTTTGTACAATTGGAAAATAATGTCAGGGTACATTTCCTACGCGGCTTGTTGACATAAAAGCCCCCCTCAGGCACGCAATCAAAATTGACCCTTTCAATTAATTTGATGATTTATCCGGCTTCCGTTATTACACGCGATTAAAAATAGACTGCTCCCACGGAGTTTTTTTGTTTGGATTATTGATGTACGTGATGATTTTAATTTAATCCAGGAATTACCATTAATTCGCTACCCTTTTTAAAACGCTGCGTCGTATTTAAATATCTAGTTATAACTTCATTTTCATCCCGCTTTCCACACCCATTGGTGCATAGAGCACTGCATTGGTAAACCAAATGCAGAGTAGTTAGATCATCTTTTACATAATGTCTAGGTGGTCAGTTTTACGCCGGTGCATGTCCAGAAACAATGAAATATTGCAGTTCAAAAAAACCTATAAAATCAATAGTTCACATCCACCGTGTCGGGAATCAAACCCAGGACCTAAAGAATGGAAGACGAATGCATTAACAAACACAACGAGGCGCAATTATCTTCATTCGATTTCCTTATTTAGAGTTTATTTTCCTGAGAGCGGCCATCGAGTCGAAAACACTCGTTCAAGGCTCTGGTTCTATTTCGTATACAGAACTATTATCATCCGCCTGGACACAAAAAACTCGATGTAATGAATTGTAAAGAATATTTCATATTCATTTTTTTTTAAAAGCACTAAAACCAAACACATTTGTGCATGCTGTGTTAACTTTTAAAAAATAATTTGATACATTATTAATCAAATTAATTTGAATGTCACATTACTAACTAAAGGCAAACATTATAACAGCAAAGAGGCAACTTTCTTAGAAATTCTTAAATGTCTTATGATTGATAAAAAATTCACGAATTTTTAACTGTTTCAGGAGGTGTTAATTTTTTTTAAGATATGCAATTTTTTCATGTTATAAAATTTACTACTAAATTAGCATGGATTGTCAATACTTAAATGTATCGATTTAAAAAAAAGTTTATTTTTATTGTTATAAATAATATACAGGTATGTGAAGAAAAATTAAATATAAATATATAGTGTGTTGAAACAGTGGGTAATATTGTTTTGATTTTTAGTAAGTTTTATGCGTGTATATAAAGTTTTTTACGTGTATTCTCATTTGTAAAAAAAAGTCTATGTGAAGTGTCGGCATGGGTTATCCCAGCGAGGATACATTATTTTCCCATGCTTTTATAAAAAGTAGAAATTTATTTAAAATATAATATTTTTACTGTCGTGACGTTTTCAATTTCAGACATCACATAGGGGGATGCTATGCATATGTTTGGTGCCTCTTTTATTACCCGGCAATTTAACTGCCCTCTAATTGAAGCTCTAATTGCTATGTAGTACGTGTATCGCCAATACCAAACTGACGTAATTTTTAGGTGGAGACCGCTATACTTACGTATATTCGAACGATAGATATAGAAATTCTAAAATTACTTAAATAATTTCATAATAATTTTAAGCATAACAAGCCAATATATTAATTTAAGTTATCACATCATACATTGTTTTGCATTAGTCATTCTGCGCATGATTAAACATTCATATTTACTCTTTTTCAGTTTCAGTGCTGCAGAGCAGCGTTTATTTTATAATTAAAAATACATATAATAATTTGTTACCCACTAAGTCTAAAGACTTTTCGGTTTGCTTTGCGGAATGCTTTGATAATAGCATTTTGCGCATTTGCCTACCACGCAAGAGGTCTCGGGTTCGATCCCCGACAAGACTGACATGAGATATTTATTTAAAAATGTGTTTTTACACTACAATATTTCATACTCCCTGGACTTAAGACCTGAATGTAAGAATGATCATCTTTCCTTCATGTAGTAAAAATGATCAAGATTCGCTGCGACTTGTGTACCAATGCAGTGTCATATGCACCATTAGGTGCGGAAAGGGAATGATGATGATGATATTAGCATATTAAGACATGTATAATAGGGTGGGCCGATAATTTTTTTTTCCGAATTTTGAAATGAAAGGGGTCTAAAAAGTTGCCTTTTGGATTACTCAGAATGCAAAAAATATTCGATACTACTTTTGGACCTCAACCAGAGCTTGAAGTTTTCGAAAAAGTCGATTTTTTGGAGTAAACCGGCTGTCATTTCGTATTTAAATAAAAAAAATCAGTCTAATTAAATGTTATAATGTGCATTTAATATTATTAAATAAGCATCTATGGGCTTGAGTTGCACTTTGTTTTGTAATAAATGGGTAGCATTGTTTTAATAGGCCATTGTTTTCGTCAATATTAGCCAGGCGCTCGACGGAATTAGTTCCGCGGAGTGTAAACTTTTTCCATTTCGGTAGTTTTAAAGCGCGTTTGAATTTGTAATGTGATTAAGTTATTTCGTTACTAACACAAAATAATTTTATCAATATAGATAATTAACAAAATGTTCAGACAGTGATAAACTTCAAACCTCGGCTGAGGGCCAAAAGTAGTATGGAATATTTTTTTAAATAATTTTTACGTTCAATGTGATCCAAAATGCAACTTTTTAAACCCCTTTCACTTTGATGTCTAAAAAAATAAAAAACCTCATACTTCATCGGCCCACTCTAATGTATAATATTGTATTGATAAAATCCCTCATTTCTTTAATCCAGTATGAGCAAAAATTGAGACATTCGTATCCAAAATATTGCTTGTACAAATATTTAAAGTTTTGTATTGTTCGACCAAACGAAAATAGAATGAATGCGCTGTCTGTGTCTACATAGGTATTACGTATGTCAACATACATTTTGAGAAAGGGATTTTAAGTTGTTGCTCCTGTGTATACCTACTACAGCTGAGTGTACCCAAATTTAGCCGCTGAATACAGTACCTAGTATACTTTGGCAATATGCACTAGAGGCGCTTAATTACTTAGGACGTTTTTGTACCCTCAAACGGCTCGGTTTTCCGCTTCATATTTATTATGGCGGAGAGGAACCCAACTACCCGACCCACCCCCTTGTTCCGGATATCCTGTCTCCGTTTGATTACTCGCAAACTGGGACCTTATCACGGGACGTGATTTTAGTGACAAAAAGCGAGCTCCTTGAATGGTCGAATGAGGAGCTTCAGCCCTACGGGAAATTGAATAAATGTTTTCTTGCGCGCGGTCAAAATTAGAGCATTAAATTGTACGGCAAAGTTTCTTGAAAAATAATAAAAAATATTTTAATAAAAACGAACTACTTTGAACGACGTCCCTTGTTCATATGAATCAACCGATGATAAGAGAGCTGTAAAAGGTATCCGGTTTACTTACCGTCAACGGTCCGATCGGCAGAACTGACCGAGAATAAGTGGAAAAGAACCTTTGACGTCACATGCGGAGTAATTTCAGATATACAAAAAAATCAAAGCGCTGATAATACGATGTATAATTTTTTTTTAATGCTTTTGGCTTAGTTTAATAGTCCATAACAAATTGTTTCAAAACACTGAATTTCCTCGTTGCAAATGCTAACGAAATGTAGAACTCGCTGACCGCTGATCCCAGGACCTCAAGAATGGTAGGCGAACGCGCCGACCGCTTTACAACGAGGCGGGCGGATTTATTTCCAATCTATTTCCTCAATCGGGATTTTTACCTGAAATCAGCCATTGAGTCGAAAACACTCGTCCAGTATTCTGTTTTTTTGAATAAGTTAATCATTTACAATACTTTCCACACAACTAACGCGTAGACTCACTAATTTGTCTTACTCAAAGTCGCGATTATATCAACTTTAGGATCATACATGAAATAAATTATTTTTAATGTGATTTTTTTCTTTGGCTTGCGCATCGTGATTAAAAAAATAAAAAGCTGAATTTTGTATCGCGATTTGTCTACGAAAATGAAAAAATTATAATGGAGGGAATAATGCTGTTGCTTGGATCTGAAAGGGCCAATGTCGTAAATCGCAATATTAGAGGAGAGTAATTTTTCAGCAATTTTGTGGTGTTTGTTATAATGAACTGTTCAACGCGTTTGAATCAAATATTAATAAAAAAACTGTTTATATAAAATAGTTAAATTCATTTATCTTTTAATTGTCAAATATCGTCTTGAAAATGTAGACAAGAATAAAAATTAAATCTGACATTGGCTCGTTTAGATCCAAGCCAGAATTTTTTTTTATTATATATTTTTTCTCAAGCATGTTTATAACATATCTTTTGTTTTCAGTTATAGTTTGCTATTCAATATATTGCCATATTTCGACGTATCAATCTATGTGTTTCTTTATTCTTCTTGAATTACGTTCCGTAATAAGGTCCCCGAGTTAGCAAGCCGACCGACCTTCCAAGACGTTTCTTTGCATACAATTTCTTATTTGGTAAAAGTTTAAGATCAACAACTCTCTTTACCGGCCATTTTCATTTAATCGTCTGTATGAAGCCCGGTGAAGTTTTTAAAATAAATAAAATACTGAGAATTACGCTTAATATTAAGGTTGATCAAAAAAGTGCATCTGTAACCAGTTTTCACCACGATAATGACATAAAACTAGATATTACAACAATCATCAGAGCCCTGATTAAAATGGGAAGTTAACAGAGTTATATTCTACTGCCTATAAAGAAAAACCGATAATTGTGTACAGAAATGAGTATATTTGCATGAACATTTAAAGTATCTTCGTCGGTAACCTATAATTGAACACGTTCAGAAGAATGGTATGCATATTCTGCTTTTCATACATAAAACTTAATTTTACTTTGTAGATAAAATTGAAGATAAATGTTAACTTCCTGTTGTAATCGGGGCCCAGGTCCGTATTCTAAAGCTCGGGTTTCCTAGGACATTAATGCGGTTGACAGCCGTCGTAACGGTGACTAGAGAGTAGTTTCCTATAAAAATGGTGTTGATAACACCGTTAAAAAATAAAACCACTCTCTAGTCACCACTACGACGGCTGTCCACCGCATCACCGTTCACTACGGCCGTTAAGATACGGGCACCGCTGTCCTAGGAAACCCTAGCTTAATAGGATGTTCAAATTTATTTTAAATTTTATCTACAAAGTAAAATTAAATTTTCTGTATGAAAATTAGAAGTTGTTTACAATTTTTTTTTCTTAACATGTTCTATTACAGGTACCGACGAGGTTATTTTGAATTCCCATTCAAATATACTTATTTTCTTACGTAAATATCGATGTGAGTTTATACCGTCTCGATATGAACCGATGAAGATAGCGTTCATAATCGCGGCCCATGACCTATATTATTACAATAAACCGTTAAAATATTTATATGAACATTTACTCGATTTTTCACGTGAATATGGAATATGATATTACGAATGAAATTATATCGTAAACGTGATTTGTCTATTTAACTGATGAAATCTATTTAAATATTATACCTACGAATATTCAACATTTCGGGGTCGGAATATTTGAGTTGACTATTTTGATAAATGTCGGTAAATCTCATACCGTCTAATTGTAATTGAAAGTCAGTGTATAACATTTGGAAACACAGTTCACTGTTCTGCGGGTGTGTTGTCTCAGATGTTTCCGCATTAAATGCATGACTTCAATTCTTCAATTCCGTATCGTTAATTTTCCAGGGCTGGTATTCTGAATGGAATTACGCGCGAAGAGATCGCTCTGTTAGCGTGTATTTAGTATGTAAATCCGCATCAAAAATGCGTTTTCATTGCATTTCATTTCACATATTTAAATATGGGCAGAATGGTGAATGTTACATAGTGTGTAAAGTGGCCACTTAAACTAGCCAATAACAGGTCATAAGCCCTGTAGATGCCTAGACTTCTATATTACCTTATCTAAAATGCTCTTCATCTCTGTTGTAATATGTTAAAACAATGCAAGAGTTCGGTTGTGCGCGTGCGAATGATTAAGTATTGAAGTCATCAAAACCAAACTAAACACAGCAGCGCCGCACAGCTGTTTGTGTCTCACTCGCTCGGCTAAACTCAGCCCCCCCGAATTTACCCGAAAGAAAGTTTCACATCTAAGCGTGACGGATCAGACTCGCTCACTGCCCATCGAAACGTGTGCACAAAAGGTGTACTATTATTCTCGGTGAGCCCATAGAAGTACAAACGATCAGGTGTAAAAGTTGCGAATTTTATGCATTGCCCTATTGGGTAATATTGTACTGCATATTTCCTTATAATTCTAACCCTCTGTCCCATTTAATGTGTAGCAGAACTTACAAGGGGATGTAGTATGGGTTGTCTGCTAATAGCGAATATAATACAAGCCGGGAGCATAGTTATCCGAGTTATCCCGCAATCCGAAGCCGCAAATTGGGTATATTGTTGTAATCTGTAGAGAAGTTTGCCCGGGGCCACTCGGGCAACTCCGTATCCCGAAGTTTGCGCCCTCTAATCGGTTTATCGTCGGGTAACTGATATTGTCCCGAACAAATTGTAAAACTATCGGATATCTAAGCCTGTACTCAAACACTCGGTATTTACGGTAGCCATTATATCTTTAGGGTGGATCGCCAATCGCCAGCGATGCCCTTCCGCAAAAATTGCTCTGCAATACTTAGTTATGTAATATAAATTTACTGACAATTCTTGGTGAAATTTTATTGTAATTATAAGTTCTTCGTCTTAGTGTTGAAAAGAACCGAGCCACAATGTCAGTTGTGAAAAAAAATACTAGTCGAGTAGTCAATAAAAAATACATCTTTCTGTCGTAGGACAGACGTTTTTCGAAACAGGATCTGGACTTTTTTCAAGATTTCAATAATCACTAAAATAGATCAGATCTGGTCTCTAGGTCTTTTTTTAAAAAATATTTTTTTGTCTTGACTTTATTTTTATTAGTGGAATTTTTTTAAATCTTTCCTGTATATAAAATATCGTCATCATCATCATCATTCCCTTTCCGCACCTAATGGTGCATAGGGCACTGCATCGGTACACCAATTGTATACATATATACTTGCCCTTTATTTTCAAATCACTCAAGAGTGGTGAAAAGGCCTAAATGAAAAATATCGATTATCGATCCGTTAACATAATTTTTCATAACGTTTTCTTAAGCATTTTGTACTAATTTGGTATTCGTTAAAGAACATTTCCTGAGACTGTCGTTAACCTAGTTGAATAAATTGATTTATTTACGGACTCATTCAATCCATTTAGGTACAATAAAATATATATATATATATTTCATATGGTGGTCAGCGCGTTTGCCTACCATGCAAGAGGTCTCAGGTTCAATTTCCGACATGATTGACATAAAATATTTCTTAAAAAATATGTTTTTACTCTAGAATATTTCAAAGTCCCTGTACTGGTACCCGAAGCGTAAGACTGATCATCTTCCCTTCATGTAACAAAGATGATCAAGATACACTGCAATTTGTGTACTAATGCAGTGCCCTACGCGCCATTAGGTGCGGAAAGAGAACGATGAATAATAAACAGATGGCAGAAAAAGTAGCTTCCAGAGCTAACAGAAGAAAGCGAGTATTGGCTTTATTTATTTATAAATGGGTTGCTTATATACGGGTGAATAAATAGTAAAAATTAAAATGTTTAAATATCAGTAGAATTTCGATCAAATTCGGTAGATCTGTAGGGTTGACAATGCTGATGATATTTATTATTTTACTAAGGATTTTGCTCTCGTGATAATACTTTTTTAAAAATAAAATTAAGGTACGTTTTTTGTACAAGCAAACCTATCCGCCATTGTTATTTATTTTATACTTTTTTGTATACTTTTTTTACACGATACTGCGTAAATATATCTTAATATCCCCTGTGTAAAAAGAGGTTTCGGTGTGTTATTATTTATTTATTTAAAACCTCTAGTACAAATAATAAGTACTTAGGCGGACTTATTGCTTAAAGCAATATCTTTCAGCCAACCAAAAAACAGACTAGTCAGAAGAAGAGTTGGTCAAAAATGTATACTAAAAACGAAAGTATATATCAAAAAGATGCACACGTAATTTTGAAAAAAACCTAATTAATTAAAAATAGCAGCTGTTTTTTAATTGGGAGATAAGGCTTGCACATATTAATAACATTATGTTATACGTATTAAAGGATGAGGAATGTGGAATCAGATGATTAGTATGGAAGAAGAAAGAAAGAGGAACCAAGGTAAGAAAAGGGATAAAAATGCATATTTTTAAAAAACCAGTTAAATACAGGGAGTTCAGGATTATGTGTGTTGAATGCTTATGCAATTTAGGTCCTATCTATGTGTTTTATTTAGGACCAACTGAACCGGAGACTTTCTTACGAAACGACGATTTTAATTTGTATCGCATTTGAATACGAAAACAGTAAATGAAATTTCACTAGGCTGTCATAATAGAATGGCTGTAACTTTGTAAAGCTGGGTTTATAATATACCGAATCCAAATTTGACAAGACCTTTCCGTGCGCGGGGCGGGCCACGTGGTCTCTGGCGCTCACGTGTTCAGCCGGTCGATACTCCCCCAAACCCCGTGGTCGTGGAGGCTGGGGGCAGGGCAGGGGGGAGGATGCCGCGATAAATAACCCAACTCGGGTAATATCGCGGATTCTGCACGGACACGCCCGGCCCGAACCCCGCGAAATACAACAATAATACCAACTTACCAGATACCCCAACAGAGACGATGATATTTATTTATTTATTTAAACGCCTTTTAGGCTTTTACATACATATATACAAATAAAGACAGACTTGATTTTGCAAAGAAGTAGCAAAAAATGTATAAATGATTTTTAGAAGAAAAAGATCAAAAACATCTTTACATATTAGTATAAAAGTGGAAATAACAGAAGTGCATTTTTAAATATGAAGACAGAAATGCATTTTACACAAAGAAAGGAGCAAAAATAAAAAATAAATTTTAAATTTTAAAATAAAAAAATCATTACATATTAGTTGAAAATATATGAGGATACATAATACGAGTAATACATACATGTATTGCAGTGGAAAACAGGAGTACATTTTTGCGTATAAGTTGTATTAAAATAATCTTAAAATTAGAAGAAGTTAGAAAAATACTTATTTAGAATACATATTTATTTATTTATTTATTTATTCACACTCTTTATCAAAATACAATTCCATATTCACTTTGCCCATATATAAGTCAATAAACGGTAAACAATTAAACTCAACATAGTATTATTCAGGTATTACAATTTGAAGATAGTAAACTGATACACTGCCTTTTAAAATTCAAAAGTGTTATATTAAATATATCTACGTCATTTGGGTATTCATTTGCAAATGTATGAATTCTCCTTACTGGCGAGTGTGCACTGTAGTTTGTTGTAGATACATTTACATAGAATAGTTTATTAAATCGGGTAACCCGGCCCGGAACTCGCAAGTTAATCAGTTGTAACAGTTCGGAACAATCAAATATTGAATTTAATATATTAAATAAAAATAACAAATCATTCAGTTTTCTTCTATTTTCTAATGTTTGTGCATTTAAATATTTATTTAAGTATGAGTAATTAATATATTCAACTGAAATACCTAATTTAAAATTAACGAAACGTAAAAATTTATGTTGAACTCTTTCAATATTATTTATATGTACTTTATAATATGGTGACCATATAACCAAGTTGTATTCAATTTGGCTACGTACTAAAGCAAAATATACTATTTTCATTACATAAACTGAGTCAAAATCTCTGATCGTTCGCAACAGAAATCCCAGAGTTTTCATGCTTTTATTTGTTTTGCTCTGTATATGTTTAATGAAATTTAATTTTTCATCGAATATAATGCCAAGATCGGTCATTTCAGACATTCGCTCCAAATTTAAAGAATTTATGGTGTAGTTGAAAGCTATTGGATTCTTATTTCGGCAAAAAGTCAAAACTTTACATTTGTCAACATTGAGGAACAAATTGTTCCTTTCACACCATACATTCAAGCAATTTAAGTTAGATTGCAGAGTTTCGCAATGACCTATGTTTGTTACCTCCCTATATATTTTTATATCATCAGCAAACAGCAAAACTTCGTTATCTCGGAAACATGATGTTATGTCGTTTACAAAAATCAAAAACAATACAGGACCCACATGACTGCCTTGCGGTAGACCGCTGGTTGCAAAGAAGCAATTTGATAGCGAATTTTTAATCTTAACATATAACAATCTGTCTGACAGATAGGCACAAAACCAATCGAGAAACGCTCCACGAAATCCCAAACCAAATAACTTGGCAAGCATTACCTTATGTGAAAGGTGGAAGTGGGAAGTGGAGTGGACTTACTGTTATTTTAAAAGGTGAAATAAACTCATTGCTTTTATTTCATTTCTGTAATTGGTACTTATGCTTCGAAAATATGTTTTCCTGGTTCTTTATGTACAAAATATCCATGTCAGTTAAAATTACAGTTTAGTAAAAAAATAATTGGGAAAAGGCTGTCAAGAGTAAAAACTTTTAATTCAAAATTTTGTCCATTTTGTCAGTTGGTTCACTTCACCTGCAATGGGCTTATTTAATATGCCCTCCTAAATTAAAGAAATTTTCCAAATTTGTCTGAATTATATTTGTGTAACATGAGAACAAATATAAAATGGAACATTGTTTAATATATATGTGAGGACTCTAAAATCAATTTTGTAAAAAATATTGCAGGCTGTACTACGCAACATAACCCCCGTATATGTCACGCGAAATATCTTTTCAATAGGCGCTACATAGTACCTGGATTGACATTAGAAGTATAAAACCGACCATTTTGGCTTTGTCACAAATATTACCTGTTTGAGATACGCTGCAATAAGTTTGCCGACGCGGTGTCCTACGCACCATTAGGTGCTGATAAGAGAAATAAATGAATTGGTACACTAATTCTGCAAAATAAACACCTACCTTCGTTTACTGTGTTTTTTTAAAAAGAAAACTGTCCGCCAATAGTCATAAGCCATGTAAAAACCTAGATTTTCATATTATCATATCAAAAATGTTTTTCGTCTTTGTTGTAGTAAATAAATTTTGATCAAGTGTGATAAAATCCTTTTTTTTGTTTACAGACATTTGGAAATACCGATTTTTTCGAAATGCCGGAAGCCTATATACACTTTTCTCTTTCATTTCGTTGCATGAAAAATGCAAAATAAAACAGTACATGTTGACAAAAACCCAACAATTATTAAACTTTAATCTTATTTTAACTTTTTTGGTGGAACTAACTGGCTCTATGTCTAAACGAGACAAATGCAAGGCATGTCATATCCCCGCTGCTTTCGAGTCTTCGCTGTTGACTAACTAGAATAATTGCTTCAAAAATGTGGCGCAACATTCTTGCTTTGACTTACTGGCGCACAAAGTATCTGCTGGAGGCAGGAAAAGCGCGCTATAACGGCCCTCTATTCCTCTGACCCACCCCACGTCTCCTGCGGGGGCAGGCGGTACGTCCCACCCTAGACCCTTTGTCTCGCTACCTATTTACGGCCCCCGTAGTGAATTCTTCTCATGCAAGCTACTGCTAACTTGTTCAGACTTTTGTAGATGCTTTTATTAGTCGCATGCACCGGTAATCCAACCCGGCTTCAATATAAAATGAAACGATAAAAAAAACAATAAAATGCATTATTATGTCATGAAAATAATTAAATAAAACTCGGGCATTGTTTCGATGTTCTCGGGATAACATCGCGCGTGAGAGAGCTTCCATTCTCCTAATTTATTTGTCATTTATAAATTCAATCAAAATATTTATTCATAGGTATAAAACTTATTCTAAAACATTATATTTTGTACATTAAAACAAAACTACATATCTCCTTGACCGTTTTTGTACCTACTTATATTTAAGAAAACAGCTTTACTAATAAACGACATCACATTATAATTTGACTAGCTTTTACCCACGGTTTCGCTCACCTGGTATTAGGAAGAAATTATTGAGGTGATCAATTAGTTGTTGTTGTTGTAAATTGTCGTTTATCAATAAGAATTTTCCCGATGAAATGATATATTTGATCGGCATTGAAAGTAGCTCACTCTTCCAACTATCGCTTTGAAAGAAATACGATATCCTTTAGTCTATGGTGATGCAGCATCGTTATTCTGTTCACAAATCCAAAATCCTACCACAAAACCAAAACGAAAAGCAAACCAAACTAACCATAGATCAAAGAAAGTAAGTAAATTATAGAAATTTAATGAATTCATTTCAAATTGATTATTTTTGACATCTCACCTTACCGCCTATTCATTTTTAAATAATTTTGCTCATTGTTGATTAATTATGCATTTTTTCATTGTAATTATTTTTAGCTCGGGATGAAAAATAAGTATCCTATTTTACTTCTCACCTCTTCGGCTATCCATGTGCAAAATATATATGTCAATCAGTCGCTCCGTTGAGACGCAAAGGAAACACAAACAAACAAACACACTTTCGCATTTGTAGTATCTTTATGGATGTTCAAAACGATTCCATCACCCTTTTTAACGCCTGCATGCGAATCGTGGCATCTCACTAGGGTCCAAAACAGCAAAATACTAAATGTTGAGAACAGGTGTCAGAAGAATCTTGGGTGCGGTGGTTTGACTATGTAAGGAATGAAGTAATAAGAGAACGGACGCAGGTAACTCCGGTGACAACTGTCATCAAGCGGAAGCGATACGGTTGTACTGCGTGTACTGCGAATGCCTCCTGAGAGCCTTAACCACGCTTGCCTACTTTACAAGGCATCAGGTTCTCGACGCCCTGGACGTGTGGCTGATTGTTCGTCGCCAGTTCATGTCAGAACTACGGGACGCAACCTGACTTGGGAGGATGCACAGGAGCTGACAGCCGACAGAGATGACTGGAGGGTTTTCGTGGACACAGTATGCTCCAACTAGGGAGCGGACATGAAATTATGGTGACATCGCCCTTTAATTTCTTTATAAAAATGTTCATTCTCTAAACATTTAGAAGACAACGTTTTATTTTTTAGCCTCATGAACGAGGTTTATGTTTGCTGCAAAAAGTATGTTCTTTCTTTCTGCTCTTACTGTTCTGTGAGGATCTGGTCGGATAATCGTTATTTGTTATAGTCTTTGTCTATTATTTTCTAAACATTTTCTATACATACATCAAATCACATTATTGTTCCTCGCTATGCCGCACCAGTAAAATCTTTGTGGCCTCTATAAAATCCCACGATAAAATGGAGTGGTTTTTTATTTACGCCAATAAAAATCTGATATCGGGAAGGGTGGGCACTTCGGTATAGCATTATTTTAGCTAGAGTCTAGAGTCCCGCGCCTGCCACGAAGTCGTTCGGTCGATCCCACGGCCGCGACCGGCTGGTGTCAGGAGCGGGCCTGAAGTTCTGAATTATATATGTCCCCACTCTACCAGGCTCTGTAATACAGAGATATGAAACGCCTAGGGTCAAAATGCCCCGGAGGTGTATTTTGACCCAATATAGGTCCCAAAATAAACATATAAATATCGTATTTTGACATCGTCCGTAAATATAAAATGTAGACGACCCTTATGCCAATAAAAATTAAATAGAAATAAATATTTTTAATTATTACAGGAAAAAAAAAACATCTATAATTTCTGTAAATATATCAATTAATATAAAAAATGCCTTTTACATTTTATAATACTGCTTAGTGAGTTTACTGTTTACCATATTGATGTGCCATATATATGTTTTTTTTTAAAATTTATAATTATTTTTTATGTTTCTTATCCTATATTTGTGGTGATATACTCATGTGTCTGTGTCATATAATTGCTCGTCCCATCTCAACACAAGACTTTTAGTCACATGGAGTTGGGACTTATTGTCTCAAACAATGTACAATAACCTTATGTATGTAAATAAATTAATAAATATAAAATGACGTGATGGTATTAAATATCGATAAATTAAAAAAAAAATTGTCAACACATGTCCCCGTCTGAAACAGAACACAAGAATTGTAAATTTACTGTACAAAGTATGTTTGTAACATAATGGGAAGTAATAATATTTCAAGTATCTTAAAATCTTTGTATTGTAGACAAATATTGGATTTGAGATCCCATGGGTGCTATTATGAATCTTCTCGCGGGGGTCGAGATTAGTTAATTTTTTGATTTTGATTTTTCGCATACGACTACACTTTGCTTCTTATGGCCACACTGATGATTAAACGGCAAATAAATACGAACACGTGAAACCAAACATGATGATTTTCATTTAGAACATTGCGACATTAGTCATTACCCAATACACTTAATTAAGTTGAATTGACCAAACCGCATTCGTTTTTTCCCGTTTTTCAAACAGTTAATATAATTGACGTTTAGTAGTCATTAATTTGACGTTTAATAATCAGTGTTGCCGTGTATAAATAAAATATAAAAATAAAGTATCGTCGCATGCAAAAAATTAAAATCCCCAAATTTCTTTCTTCTCTACCCCCGCGAGAAAATTCATAAAAGCGCCCCAGGGAGCTAGTAAAAATTTTAATATTTTATGTATTTCTTTATAAAGGTACTAAGTTTACATAAAATATATAATATAAACAAAAATTGTAAGAAAAGTCCATATACATTTTCCAAAATAGTAATAAAATTAAATGAACGTTAATAAATCTTACATGATGTAGGCACATCTTAAGAAATCTACTGAAAACCATGCACGTGGTTGATGTAATCTATAATATATATGACCATGATTTCGGCAAACTTGTTTTATAAATAAACGCCACTGTGATGCACCGAACTGATTTTTGTGAAGCCAGAACCAAAATTAAAATTATTATTTTTTAAATTCTGATACCGACCTCAAAAGGTCCACAATCACTGTTCTATCCTCTCCTGCCCTCCCCTTTCCTCCCCCTCTACCGACACCTGTCGCGGTCAGCTGGCATGCGAGATGATAAGAGACATAATCTTGTATAGGTAACCTTATGTCCAAATTATTTATTATTGCGTCACGTAGGTACTTGACGTATTAACGCTGCAGCCATACGCGTAAGTACTTTTAGTGGGTACTTTCTCGCATCTGAATGCGTGCCAGGAGAACGCATCATGTTTTTCTGGACACTTTGCGTAATATTCCACGAGAACTTAGATATATACAAGACGTAAGCCAACTAAAAAAGAAACTCGACAAACATTACTTGTCCTCAAATATAATTATTGACTAAAAATTCTAAAAAAGTATGAATATAAAATTTTTGAATAGTTTGTACTTTTTTTTCCGTTTTGGTCTATTTTTTATTTTTATAAAATTTGAAGCGTAATATCCCTTTACAATTTCCATGCTCAGGATGATTGATGAGGAAGTTCAGACCTACGGAAAATTTGATTTAAAAAAAAGTATTTTTATGCTCGGTAAAAATTAGAGCATTAAATTGTACATAAAAGTTTCTTGAAAATGTATGAATATTTAAAATTATTTTTATAAAAACGAACTAAATTATATGACGTCACTAGTTCTTCCGAATCAACCGATGATAAAAGAGCTGTGAGCTCGATTTCCGGTTTACGGTAAGTCAACTGACAAATCAGCAGAACTCATCGAGAAGAAGGGGAAGAGAACTTGAGACGTCAAACGCGAAGTCATTTCAAAAACACAAAACTTTAAAAAATCGTAGCGCTGAAAATAAGACGCATTAAAAAAAGGCTTAGTTTAATAGTCGATTAACAAATAAAAAACACTGAACTTCCCCAATGTAAAAAGGTGTGTATTAAAGAATAAATAAATAAATACATAAGGAGAAGAAAAAGAATTCACGCTAGGCACATTTCGCATTTTTTGCTCACGATTTATATAGCGCTATTTTCTCGAAATTCACACCAAGTGCACTGACTATAATAATAATGCATTATGTAACTTAGTAGACATTACAATAATAAATATGTACATCTCCCTTCCCCTCCTTATCCTCTCTTCAAGCATTCTTGTCCTAATCCCGCCCAATGTACAGTAACTTAATGTTCTTAAAATAAATATAAAAAATTCTTTGATTATTGAGTACATGAAAATAACATTTTTATATCTATAAATTATATGTATTTATTTGATATGTAATATATTTTCTTGACTAACTTTGTATACTATGTGGAAATCTGTTATTAGTTCTGAGTTTATACACTATATCTGTTTGTTTACTATAAATATGTATGTAGAACTGTTGATTTCCCAAATAAAATAAAATAACTTTTAAATCCTAGTTTTTGTTACACAGTAAGAGGATGTTTTATAAAAGTGAATATATATTTTTTGTATAGGTATTTAATATTTTAACTTGAGTAGAATTCAAGTCAAAAAAATATAAGTACTGTCCCTGGTTCTATTTCTGATCAGACCAATGGAATCAATTTATTTAGAAATTATTTTTCACTGTCATGTTTCAAAATTTTTACATGCATCAGAGGTGGTATTGTTTGCTGTTTTCTTGTAAATAAACAAAAAGGATTTACCCGCTCAGCCTCTTTTTAGAGGCTTGTCAGCAGGTGGGAAAAAAGTCATATGGAAGGAGGTTATGAAAAATAAACCGCAACACCCAGACCAATTAAGAAAAAAATATTTCTTCTGGCGGGAATCGAACCCGCGACGCCAGTTTAACAGTAAGCCGTCTAACCAACCGCGCTACGGCGCGGCGCCTTCGATTGATTTGCAACTTCGAGGTATTAGGATACTTATATTGTATACTGCTGTATATATTGTTTGGTATTTAAAAACGAGTTTTTACTGTAAATTAAATATCAGTAATCGTGATTTATTGTTGTTTGTTAGTATCTATTTTTTTTGAACGCATAGGTTAGTTAAACCGACATTCCTCGTTATAATTGACGTCGCAGTTAAAAAATGCTCCACATGGCGAAACAGCTGAATCGTGTTTTCATTTTCTTCATAAGCAATTGTGGGAAATTATGGTCACCCGTGCCACGTACCTTTATCTTTTTAAGATAATATGACTTATCACGCGAGGCGGTTCTTAAAAAAAACCTCGCATGATGATGGGACAGTAAGTTACCCACTATTTACTATGCATAATTGTTTTCCCACACGATGAGGAAAATGGAAAAACCTAATTTCCTTCAATTTAAAATACGTTCATAATAGAAGATAAAATTTTGCTTCTAAATTTGAATTAGAATTACATAATTGTATTTGTTTATTATTTAACTTATTGTACGTAATATATTTATTTATTTATTTACATACGTTAGTTTATTGCACATTATTTGAGACGTAAGTCCCAACTCCGTGGGTCTAAAAGTCCCGTGTTGAGAGTAGTTGACACAGACACGCGAGTATATCACCACAAATATAGGATCTTTGTACATTGGTGGGTTTGTTTCCAAATGTCAATTTCTTCCAACTATCCAATAAAATAAAAGATGTTTCAAAACGTATTCGAGAGAAAATAAAATAATAAAACAAAATATATAAAAATATAACTAAATTTGTGTTAAAATTAATTAATAACGATACTAGTTTTCGACGGGAAAATGAAATAAAGACAGAGAAAAGGAGGAGAGACTAAGGAAGAGAAAGGATATGTTTCTTCAGGCGTGATTAAAACAGAGATACTGTAGAAGCATTTTTGATAGAGGATGGGAGATGATTCCTCCGTCGAGTCGCATGGACACTATATGAGGTAGAGAAAGAGGAATCGTGGATGGAAATTAAAAGCTAGCTTTGAGAAAAAGACGAAGAGGTAAACCATGACCCGAATTCAATTAAATAAATTAGTAAAAAATTGATTACTGGATTTAAGTAGAGAAAAATCGGAAAATTTACTCTATACCATTCTTAAATAATAAATGGTATTAATTAAATGTTGTATAACTGTATAATAAATTAACTAGTAGGTAGTAATGCTATTGTTTATTTTTGCATAAAAACGTCTGCCTTAAAACAGGTTGTACCTAGTTAGGCAGACTAGACACAATCCAGAGAAATCTAATTACTTAAGTATATATGTAGTAGATAAAGCAACTGTAATTGTTTTGTTAATAAACCATGATTATTATTATTATATTATTAAACCATGCAAACCAATTCATATATTTTCTACTCACTACTGGTGTTGGCTAAATTATTATTTTGTAAATTGACCTCATCTTCAATAACATCACTTAGACATGATGCACGAATATGTTATATTAACGCGCAACGCGTTTTCTATTGTGTACTTATAAAATAAAATAAAATAATTAGGTTTCTTATAGAAATATTTGTGTGTTTGTGATTAACTCAAGTATTTCAACTCTGGGGGGCATTTTCAGCGAGTTCGCTATTAGAAAATGGTAATCAAGTTGTGGTAGAGCGGGTAATACACAAAAACACAATTTAATGATGATTTTCGAGTCTCACGCGGAATGCTCCATCTTGAAATACTCGCATTTAATAGCGCAATATCCTCGTAAAGGTACGGCAGGTGGAGTGTGGAGTTCACATACCACCGCAGAGCGGAACACCTGTACCGCTGTTCCTTGTCACAGTCAGTAGCCGCTATGTGCCCATTTCAGACGAGCGTAACAAATCCACACGGCACGATAAAATAACATAGGGTGGATTGATATTTATCACCAGTCCGATTTGTGTTAATACTGTCCGCCTCGTGGTGGAATGGTCTAATGGTCCAAGAGGTCTTGGGTTCGATTCTCGACATGGTTTACATGAAATATTTATTTTATAATATAATAATTCGCTCCCGCTTAAAGAAAAAGCTTTCCGAATTTTTGGTTTGGTTTCTGAATAAACGTGTAACGGACGGTTTCGGTTTGCGCTTGCAATTCCCGATCTGAGTACATACGGGCCGTTGTATTACTTTAAATTATAACTTACTTCGTAGTTGATAATCATATAATGGTTTTTGTCTGTATTGACGACTCTATTAGCCGGTGGTGTATTATTACTCTTAACGTTTTTACACTAGAATATTTCATGGTCCCTGGACTGATCATCTTACCTGCGGTTGGTATACCAAAGCCGTGCCTTATGCACCAAAAGGAGCGGAAAGGTCATGTTGAAATTTATTGTATTATACTTATTTTTTATTTATTTAACAAATTTACGGACAATGTCCAATTCAAACAAATCATATAACGAAAAACAATAATAATACAGTGACAAATAATAGAATCAATACAACAAAGAAAAGCTAAGACAAGTTAATACATTAGACAGGCATTATGGAATCCAGGTTAATTATACAAATATACAGTCAATTTTTCATATATTTATTATATTTTATATTTTTCAGTCTATTTGTTAAAAACTCAATTTACAATCAAAATAATTAAAATCTTGATTTTCATTTACAAATCTAATTATTCTGGGTAGAGGCGCATATAAGCCATAATTAGTCTTATGATGACCGAGGAACAAAATTTCATTATTTCTGAGTCTACGTGAAGGAACACTAAGAGATATTTGCTGGAGAATAGTCGGGACATCAAATAATCTATCGAGTATTTTAAACATGCTAATCACATCTGCATTAAATCGACGTTGTGAGAGACTGGATATATTCAGGAAAAGTTCCATGTCGGTGTAGTTATAGTGATCTGTTGTGATTCCTAGTTTGTACGCAATTTTTCTTATAAATTTATGCTGAACTGATTCGATGCGATTTAAATGAGTAACATATGAAGGAGACCATATTACGGAGGCATATAATAATAATAATAATATTTGGCTGATTTATATAGCGCCATTTTTGTAAAAAAACACCTCAAGGGCGCTTTACAATTGTATATCTAAACTTACATTCTAACTAAACTTAAGTGATATATTATATTTCCAGATTTAAAATTGAGGGTATGATAGTTTAAAGAAGTGGGATTTTAGTTGGGATCTGAACTGACTGGGACTGTCGATGATTCGTAAGTTTGAAGGCAATTGGTTCCAGGCAGAGGGGCCGGCGGCGGCAAAAGCACGATATCCAAATCTAGTGTTTGGGGAGCGCCGGATTTCGACAAGTTTTCCTCTTCCTGAATCAAATGCTGACCTAAGAGTAGATTTTCTTTGACATATATTTTCCCTAATACAAAGGTTCGATAGGTATTTTGGAGCCATTTCATGAAGGGATTTGAATACTGTCCAGCACAGCTTGTATTTTATTCTCTCTGGGATTTTTAACCAGTGCAAATCTCGAAGATGTTGTGAGATGTGAGAATATTTTTTTACTCCCGTAATAAGCCTCGCTGCTGCATTGAAAACAGATTAAAGTTTATTAGTTGGGAGATTTGCGTATATTCCATTACAGTAATCTAGACGCGAAACGACATAAGCATTTCCAATCGATTGCCTTTTGCAGGGTTTTCACCTGAAAGTAGCCGCTGAATAATTTTTTTAAATGTACAAAATATAATAAATTTAAATCCGTCTTAATTTCACCGTGTCGTGTGGATTTAGAGGATACGTGTGGCATGGGCCTAGGCTGTTTACGTTCTATCTTGCATACTGCATACTATGGGCCGCTCTCCCCGGCCTCTATACCCGACTTCCGTTCGTCGCCCGTCGCTCGGAGCTTCGTGTCCTACGGAAGGCTTTTTGCTTTTTGTACAAATATCCGTGCATCGCCCCGTTCGTAATGTATTCACACGAATAACTCGGAAGCGAACACTCATTTAGCCGCATCGTTACAAAAATAGAGTTCATCTATTGCAAATGTACATTATATCGATGAATTAAAATGCACCGCAACTACACGTGAATTTTACTGTCCATTCTACGGTTATTGGCGTTGATTCCATAAAATTTATCGACATTTTACACATCGTGGGTGTGTACTGGCAAAAAACGTTAACTCGAAAATATGCGGATTTGACTTAATGATGCAGTTTTGTAATGTTTTTAACGCTCTACAAACTGGCAAAATACACTATAATCCTTAAAGTATAGCTTGATTAGAATGACAGCTGTCAAATTAATTTCATTAGTGATGGGAAATTACTGATCACTGATCAAATCGATTTTATCAGTTATTTCATGTAATCATGAAATTCTTTTTTCGAAAATTGATACAAAAAACGCCAAAACAAGCCTATTATAATGTGTTTAACACAATTATTCACCAAAAAATGAGACATTTTTACTTTTTTCATGAACAATTTAATGATTTTTTTTTTATTCAATGAATTTACATTGATCAATTTGTCCCACCTCTAACGTTTTTGCAAAATGATGTAACCTTGTAAGAACGTCGTTAATAATTAGGTTTATTTTAGTTTTCTTTTAGTTTTAAAGCTGATTTTATATATTAATGTTGATTTATGTTTCAAGCATTGTATTAAAAAAATTAATTAACACGACAGATACAAATGATTTTTCGTGTGTCAATATAAATAACTTCTTTGACGTTACTACAAAGTTATGTCGTCACTTTTTTTGACAACTGTCATTCTAATCATGTTACATTTTAAGGACTATATATATTAAGAAACAGAAAAATTAAAAACATGTTCTTAAATGAGCACTTAACATCTTACTAAATTTAAATAAGATATAAAAGAGTAAAATTGGAACAAAACTTGAATGCTTGAATTCTCAAAACAGAAAGTTTTTTGCCAGCATACCCACTATATATAATACTGTATTCTGAAATACGACACTTCGTGCATAGATATAGCATAAATAAATAAAACCACTTTTGACGCAAATAATAATAATATGTAATAATGAAATAATTTTTATTCTCATTTGCTTTAATACCTATGGTACCTATTCTTCGGAAACAGTGTTCAAAGTGAAATCAATATTTCAATCGTTCTTAACTCTATGCTAAAATATCACTCTGCGATCTTTTGGTTTTAAATACAGGTAGGTATTTAAAAACAAATGTTTAACATGCACATTATACTGTTTATCCATTTTCTTGGCAATGTATCCTATAGGATACGTGTGATCCCATTTTTTCTCATGAATTATTAAAACACCAGTGAAACAACATTAATTAAAACAGATTTACCATATTTTTCATTCTGAACTGCATTATCGCAATTCATTATAAACTTTGATTAAAACAGTAAAAATATTTTTTTTTTGGGATTCTGAAGCCTTTTCAACCATTAAATGTATATTAAAAAAATTCGTGCTGCCAATATAAGGGTTAAAAATCTTTTCTTCATAATTTATAAAAATAATTATACAATTTATTTATTTTACATAAATGGCATAAATTGCCTTTAACATATATTGAACATAAATATTTAAAAAAAACATTAAAAAAAACATATCAAAAAATTATAAAATTGCATAACTATAACAATAGTAACAAGTAGGTAAATACATATAAGCAACCAAAAATATTAACGAAATAAATACATAAATATGAAAAAAACAAAAAGGACAAACATTTTTAAATATAAAGAAAAGTTTAAGAATAATATTGCGAGACATAAAAAGAAATCAGACTCGTTTTATAACTATCAAGTCCAGAACCAAATATGTCAGCCTCATACTGATTGCCATATCTATGGAGCCTAGGGATAGGCGAGTGCATGTGATTGTTGGTCCTAGAACTTGCAGAACAAAATGGAGATCTGTGGCGGGTATGTCGACCAGGTACACGAAACACACCAACTCCAGCAAATCAGGACAGTCAATTAATGAATTGATCACTTTAAAAAGTAATATTAATTTAGGCCTGCTATTAGCAAAATACGACTAAATATAACATTTGAAAAAATAATTGGATATATTTAGTCTTTGTATTCTATGTAGACTCGGTGTGACATCGTAGTCACACAAAAGTTAACTGTAAAGTACTATAAAATCGTCTGATCTAATAAGTGATCATAGTGTAATTTAACTTATTAAAGTTAATAGGTATTCGAGATAGCTTTTATAAGACAATTTATCAGATATCTGCCCCACCCCCCTTTCCATACGTTTAGTAGACTAACTTGTATAAACTTCGCCGCTAGTAAAGAAGCATTCTCGCATGCAATGTCATAAAAATGAGCAGCATGATCCATTGCACAAAGTGGCCCGTCACACACAGACACATCGCACAGTATACTCACGTCATGTTCACGCACACACATCCCTCGTTACCTTTCCGCGGGGCGCGAGGGTTTGCGCGCGCATATGCGCCCACCACCTGTGCCCGAGCCGCCACGCGAAACTCGCCCCTGTGTCGGGGGCGCGAGAGGCCTCATTCGCGCACCTCTGCCGAGCCGGGCGAGGCCGGCTGGTGGCTGCCAGCGATGGAAATAATTAGCAATTCGTATTAGGAATTTCCAATAGCAATAGCAACTGCTAAGTCTTTTATGATTTTGATGAAAGTGTTTTGTATTAAAGAGAGTGAAATTTTACTATTGCAAATTTTCACAACAATATTATTCGTCTTTATTTATTTTACAAAGTTACGAATAATTATAAAAATGTATTTATGTAAATTGTGAACATAAAACTGGAAGAAATGTACGTGTAGCGGCTAAGTTTTTTATTTGCTACTCGCCGCATGATACAATATAATTGATAATCGATATTTTTTTAAATCTCAAAAAATAATCTAAATTAATAATAACCATACCATAATATAAAAAAAAGGATTCCTCAATATTTTCTGTGGACCATTCTGAAAGCTTTGCAAGACAGTCAGTGGTTGTTTCTACCAGCTAAGGCAAATTAAGTGTATCCGAAAACATTTACCTAATGAGGCGGCCCGTCTTTTAGCGAACGCATTTGTGATATCAAGAGTCGATTAGTAGCAGTCCATTCTGAATACAGCTGCCAGGTTAATATTTGGTGTATCAAAATACGATCACATTACACCGTTCCTTCAAAGTCTTCACTGGTTACGTTTTTCAGAAAGGGTCGAGTACAAGCTGTGTTGGTTAATGTACAAGGCGATTTATAACACGGCTCCTCAATTCCTTAAGGAACTCGTTCCGGACGAGCTGGCAGATAGGCGCCTCACTCTCCGCTCAGCCTCCTGTTTTGCTATAGGGAAGGTGATTCAACCTCATTCACGCAATTAAAGTTCCAAATTTGGCGATAGGGCTTTTGCAATAGCCGGACCTTTGACGTGGAATGCTCTGCCTTCAGAAGTTCGAAATTGTGCAACTGAATACCTTTTTAGGAAAAAATTAAAAACTTGTTTATTTGTGAAATCGTTTCCTGACACAAAAATGCTACTTTTTAGATGTAAATGTTAGGAGTACCATATTATGTGTATTACATGATTTGTCTGTTAGTAAATAGTAACTAAGAGTTAGCCTATAGATAGACCTTATTTTTTTAATTAAGTATAATGTACAGCGCCCTTGAAGTGATTACTCACGAAAACGGCGCTATAAAAATTGTCGAAATTTATTAGTATTATTATTAACTTGCCAATGCTGTAAATTTTGCAATTTTACTAAATTAGCATATCAGTAGCATTTCACATGTCAAACGAATAAATTTCGCGTGCAATGAAATTTTTAAAAATAGCAATAATTTCCATCGCTACCGGCTGGTGGCTCATCCCGTCTCCCGCCAGTGCAACGCGGTCTCTGGATGCGGGAGCATCGTCGAACGGAAGTGGTGTGTACATAAATTCGCACGATGCACATTAATTAAAACATCGAGCCATATACGCCCGTGCGCCGCAATTTCACTACCGCGTGCGACATAATTTTTTTTCTAGAGCAATATCGTGAGAAATAATACGGATTTGTGACACGAGGTACATTGTATTTTTTGTTGTAAATAATAGTAGTTTTTACACCGAATCGAGGAGCGAGATTCAATTTCTATAGATATTATACAATAGCGGACAGCCGGCTTCAGTGAATGTATTTCTTTTTGACGATCCTTGGAAGTTTCTCTATCGAGAACAATGGACGGATTTCTCCTGAGGAGATTTTGTAAGACTTCTTCAGACGTTTACATAAATTGTACGCATGTAAATTTGATGAAAATACAAATATTCTCTTTTGTCTTTAAATCGTGAATTTATTTATGTGCATACTTTATCCAATTGAAATTATAACAAAATAATCGTATGTTAATTTTAACCATTATTCCGAATAATGTGGTAATAAATAAAACAATTTATTCTTCGAGTTTCTTGTAGCTTCGTGCCTTGTTGAATTTTAAGTACCTAACTAATTTTTAAAAAAGGCTAGTATAAATATTATTCATGAATTTTTTGTGCATTATCAAATACTTTTCCCCATTATTTAAATACGAATATTATTTACTTTTTTCTGTTTTTATAATTTCGTATATTGTAGTTACCACGTTTTTATAGTGTGCCTTGTGGCTAGCATATTCACTGAATATGTATATTCACTTAATTATTCTTTTATTTAGTCATTTAATTTTACAATACGCCCAAGGGGTATTCACAAAAATAATACAAATATAGTCATAATTTAAAAAATAAACAACAACACAAAGAGTTTATAGATTTTTAATTAGTTAATCATCAAATTACTTCGATTATTAGTATATTTTATTATTTTTTAAATAAATAATCCGAATTCAATAAATTAGAATTGACAAATATTTCAACAGAGCTGAAAAATCTCTTTACTCTTTATTTATGACCTGATTGGCTAGTTTATAAAGAAATATGGATGTTAAAACATGGGCAGAATGGTAAATGTGTAAAGTGATCACTTTTACCTCTTAAAATTGCTCATAATTATGAGTCAAATATATAACGTGTGTTTTTGCTCATCCATTCGTATTTTATCTTTAGTATTTCTAGAAAGGAACCAAATTAAATATAGAAAATAATTATATATAAAAACTTAATTCTGCAGATTTATTAAATATTTATCAGTTATGGTAATATAATTAGTTAAAAATGTATTCCTCACTGGAAAATCTCACACCAAGGAATAATTTTATGTTTTTTTATATAGCTGTTTATTTTTTTTTTTTTTTTTCAGAAAACTGGATCGCGCATCAAGATCTTCTCCAACACTGCTCCCCAGAGCTCCGATCGCATTATCCAGATTGTTGGCCGTCCCGACACCTGCGTGGAGGCCATTAAGGAGATCGTCAACCTTATAAAGGCTGTAAGTTGCTATCGTTTTTGCTCTACAATTTTTTTCCATGCCCGGGCGAATAAAGAATACAGTGTTTTCAACTAAGTGGTAACTCTCACAATTGCCCGCCTCATAGTGTAGTCTCTGGCGCGTTTGTCTACCACGCCCGAGATCCCGGGTTCATTTTCCTGAAAGGCCGACATGCAATATTTCATAGTCCTCGGACCTGAAGCGAACAGTTTAAACCCGCGCTGTGCCAGCAGATATCCTGCAAGACATCAGACCCCCTTAATATAACAAAAAATATTGTGATTAGCTGCGATTGGAGTACCAATGAGTGCTCTATGATAAGGGAATTATGGTGATGATATTTGATGAAAAAAAATATTTAGCAAATCTTATCAAACTGCACAATATTTTGACAAAAACTTAATAATAACCATAAAAATCTTTCTAGATAAGATTTAAAATGTGTATTTTGTCAGAAATTTTAGATTATGATTTATACGGGCAGGTAGTATAGCTGATAAGCCTTATATGATCATTGTGTTTTATTTAGGTTAAAAATACTGTCTTTACTCATGACCTCACTAAGTAAACCTTACGTTCATTAACCCGTGTTATTAATTTACAGTTAGTCTAATATATGTTTTTAGAGTACCTTAGTTATGGAAATGAAAATATAATTGATAAAGACTCAGTTCACCCAAGAATAAAACATAAATATTATTTGATTGCAAAGATAACTATATTTTATTTGTTTTGAGAATTTATTTTTATGTTATAAATTGAACTCCTCAAGAATATATTTAACATTGCCTTCAAATATTATTTCACAAGTGATTGAGTCAATTAATATACATAATCAAATACCGTGGAACTCAGTTTATTGGAACTCCAGTTATCCGGATTGCCCAATATTTGGATCGTTATCAGGAAATAAAAAATAAAAAAAATAAATATGCGGCACATCGCTGCTCGTATACGAATTTCTTCGTCAAAGTAATTTACGTTGCTGGACATGTTCAAGTAAGTTTTTAAAATTATTCCAATTCGCTGTATTATTTCAAAAGAAATAAAAAAGTGATATTAGAATAAATATTGCATTTTCTTTTGAAGCATTGCTTCAATTTAATGGTTAATCCAATTATCTGGATGTTTGTATATCCGAATAATGTCTGGCACTCATTGATCCGGAAAATCGGAGTTTTACTGTACATAAGAAAATACATAATTATCATGGGTTCAGTTGGCACAGAGAACCAGAGATTTGCTTACAGGGGAGGGGAGAATAATATACAAACGTGTATATTCTTGTTCCTCTTCAAGTGATGGGACAATAGGTCCTGTTAGATCCAGCGCTGATTATCATAATAAATCTTTGACTTGAGCAAAATTTACCTCGAAATATTATCTCTTTATTTTCAGACCCCAATCAAAGGCGTAGAGCACAACTATGATCCTCACAACTACGATGACTTTTACGCCGAGGAATATGGTGGCTACGGGGGCCAGAATATTCAAGGGGGCGGCGGCGGGGGAGGAGGTGGTGGTGGCGGCGGCGGAGGGGGGCCCAACCGGCGCCCCCCTCCCGCGCGCCCCTTTACGTCCGCGCGTCCCTTCGCGCCCCCGCAGAGGAACAGCTTCAACGACAACCCACCCAGAGACAACTTCTCCGGCGGGATGAATTACGGCAACACGCCGAGGAACGATAATTACGGGCAGCAGCGCGGAGACGGGTTCAACTCCAACAGAAATAACTACAGCAACGGGCCGCCGCCACAGAACAATGGCGGAGTGCAGGTGCCCCCGACCAACGTTGCTAATGACGGAGAATTCAATCCCAACAGGACTCAAGTCACCATTCCAAAAGATGTAAGTCTTAAATATTTTTTATCTACTTAGGGAAAGGTGGTCTGAGATGGCATAGTGCTGACATGACATGGTAGTCATAATTCTGGAAATAAGCACCCGCCCTGGGCGTCCGCTGCTGACCGTTTGTCGGCACTTCATGTCAGAATTACGGGACGCAAACCTGACTTGTGAGGACGCACCGGAGCCGGCGCCCAACAGAGATGCACGCAGGCTTTTTGTTGACACCATATGCTTCCACTGGGAGCGGACATGGAATGATGATGATGATGATTGATAAATTTAAAAAAACTGCTGAACTTCCTCCTTACAACACCGCACACACAGGATTACCCAGTCCCAGGCTTGAAAAAAATCTGTGATCTAATCGGGAATCGAACCCGGAACTCTCAAGCGTCTTAGTCGTTATATCACAGGGGTTGCCGTTTACCTTGTTTGCTATTTTAAAACTGATAGGTTTTAAGGAAGGAATATTGACATGCCATTTGTGAGGCTAAATTTGAGTATTTATTGCGTTTGGAATAGTGAGTGTGAATGAGCTACATACAGTAGTGATCATAGAAATTGCATCACCTAATATTTTGAGGTTTTAGAAATTGCATCTAGTGTAAATTTTATTTAAATGTTAAAATTTAAAAAAAATAAAGTTAAGATCAGTCCTGGTATATTTTATGAAGATAACACAACATTGGCTTTCATTTTCTCATGTTAGCAATTTTTTAGTTTTTTTAGAATAATAATATATTGAGAACAGCTGCGAGTCGTCTGCTGAGCAGATAGCAGAAATAGTTTATATTTTCATTGGTTTTTAGTTAGCCGGAGCTATCATCGGAAAAGGTGGATCACGAATCCGCAAGATCCGCCAGGAGTCAGGAGCTGGTATCACCATCGACGGTCCACTACCGGGAGCCAACGATCGCATCATTACCATCATAGGACAACCTCAGCAGATACAGATGGCACAGTACCTCCTGCAACAGAGGTAACAACACTATTTCATTATCCTTTTAACCTACGCTCATATTTTATTGAATTTCATAGTTATTAGATAGAACCAATACATATAAGAAAATATAATTTTATAAATATGTATGTAAAATTTAAAAAAATATATACATAACTGTATCCTGTATGTACATTTTTTCGAAATCTAATACATAGCTTGACTCAACATCTTTTTTCTTACACCAACTCCCATGTCGAGCTAGACTCGACATTATATGTCGCAATTTCTAAAATTATTCAAAAATGTATGATTTTTTCTTTCAAATACTAAATGTGTCATAATCCGAATACTTAAATTTGTAAAACACAAGATTTGTCACATTCTGACTTTCTACGCAGTTTTTAAAAATAATTAAGGAGTGCACTAAAATTAAAATTAAGTGTTAAATTAATTAAAATTAAGTGTACTAAAATTATTGTAAAAATCCAAATATTTATGTTTATTTAATCATTTTTATGGACAATATTCCAACTACATACACCTACTTTTATTACCCAAGTCCTTAAAATTTTAGGCTGGAAACATCGATTTTTTTAAAGGTGCATTTTTAACATTTTTTATGTGTTGGTAGAATAGAAGTTCAAATAATGTAAATACTATTTACTAAAAAAAACTTGTAGGCCTTGCATTATTTAGTTTTCAAGAAAATGTATGAAAACTTGCCAATTTTGCTTGCATGTGGTGAGAAAACTGATGCTCTTTTTCGTCTATGTATTATTTTTTAATTATATTATATATCTGTACCTAAAATGCATTAACTGTTATAACCTCACAATAGCTGCATCATCTAAACTCTTAACTAATATCCATTATTATTAACTTATATACTTTCCATCTCATTGTTTTTTGTAAAATAATTGTGTGTTTCTGTATCATCTTTTTAGGGGCTTGTGAATAAGGTTGTGGTCTACCTGCAAATTCGTTTAAAATGTAAATTTCCATTTTATCATTGTGATATTTAAAAAAATGGTGCTATGTAACAAAATTTTATACTTTTTTACGTGTTATGTTCACAAATTTATTTGTTGGAAAATAATAAACAATCAAATTTCACCAAACTTTTTCAAATACAATCTTTAAAATGTGTCCATAAATTAGCCACTGATGATAAAGATAAAGAAATACAACTTAAAAAATATTAACAGACAAACGCAGTACGAGAATATCAGAACAATATCACATATAACATTCTAAAACAAGACAAGGACAGTCATGACTAATAAACCAGAGACTGAAATTATACCATAAACTACCAGACCAAACTAAACAGAAGACTTAGACAACCTTACAAAATATGTTTGAAATATTATCAACAATAGAGCATGCATTCAAAAAGAAAAACTATTTTATAAATTAAATAAAAGGTCTGACTCGGAAAAAGAATCTAAAGCATGAAAAAAAAAAATATTGTTAAACTAAATAGTTCATTTGAAAAAAAAAAAATTGTAGACATTACCGTCTTAATGCTGTTATCTTATAACAAAACTGACTGTTTTGTAATTTATTATAAAAATGATTTGGCTCTAAAATTTCAACCTGTCCTGGTATGGAATACCTTTACAATATTAGTTTTCTGTGCAGAAGTAATTCACAATAATATTGCCAAACAAGATCAAATATAAATAATCTAGTCTTCTTTATTATTATTATGTACTTCTGCGCAATTTATTATCTTACCGTAAAATAAATATTTGTACAGCCGCTTAGCTTTTAAACTATAAAGAAGAATTTCATCAAAGTTTGTTTTTGTTGATGTGACACAAAACAAAGTCTATTTGAACTAATTCATTTATCACTTTTTTATAATAATTGTAAAAAAATTAACACCCAAAGATATATTAAAGGTTTTGATACAAAATTTAATTTACTGTGTCTTGTAAATTTTATTTAGCCCTTTTAATCCCCAGTCAAAACACAAAATGGCCTAATATAAAATAATTCTAAGCAATTTTCTTTTCAAAAAATAGTAGTTTATTTAATTTTTTATCTCAGTCATAATAATAATACCTATTGGTTTGGATCAATTAAGTAAGCGAGTAAAAGATGTAGCCGAACACTACCTTGAAATTCGCAAAGTTACAAAGCAAAAATACTCGGCAGAAAATCATTATCATCATAATTCCCACCACATTCAGATGGTGATCCGCAGAATATCTTGATAAAAAGAATTACATGAAGGCAAGATGATTAGTCTTACACTTAAGAAATATTCAATCTCAAACCATGTCGGGACCCGAGACATGCGTAGGCATACGCGCTGTCCATTAGAACGAGGCAGTCAAAACTCAACTTGACACAAAAACTGGTATAAAAAGTCTGAGGTTGATGATCACTGAGATTTTTTGCATATTATGATGATTGACTTTGCGGGATTCAACGGGTTACTTAATTATGATATGTGTTATGCTAAAATATCACCACATATCAGGAATTTTGAATTTTAACTGTCATATCTTAATTTGCTTTGAAAAATGTGTGAAGTGCTTTCTCTTGTTTGTTAAAATGGTGCTTCCCTATTAACACTTTCCTGCCAACACAGAGAACGATCCCGGCGACTAACACTGCCCCGCGCCGTTGTATGGAAGACTAGTGATTTTGTTGTTCTGCCTTTATTGTAACAAAGAATCATTAGTCTACCTACAAAGGCCGGGCTCATCTTCTCTCATCAACTCCTTCAGCACGGATGCTTCGCAACTAACAGGTTTAACTGCCTCCTCTCACCCGCCTTCATTCACCTGGGAAAACTTGCAATGGACTAATTGTTTTTCTTAATCTCTGTTCAAATATCTGTCAAATCACAATATCGTCGCCTTAATTTCAATAGAGCGTAAGTCACTAAATGATAACTTTTCAGGAGGTGATAAAAATTTTATAAATCAGTAATTTTGTATGAAGCTTTAGTGGTTCCTTTTACCAAATATTTTTATTTTATTTTGCTTTTTTTTAGGTATACATGATTTTCGTAAAAAATTAAATATACTGTTCTTCTGACCACCTTTTGGCTTACGCTGTATTCCTAGGAATATACGTATCGATTGAGATACGCGTTATTAAAAAAATGTGTTTTATCTCTTTTCTGTCAACAATTTTTTCTTTCAAATGACGGAGATAGATGCTATTTTTTATGGTAAAAAAAATCCAATCATTATCTCAAATACAGAAAACAATGACTTGCGCTGTATTGTATATCCGTCAATTAAGGTGACAATATATAATAATCATAGAAAGAAAGAATTACAAATGTACAATACTATAAAAACTAACTCTGAGAAAATCCATGTACATATTCTATGTGAATGTGATGTCCATCAGTTCTTAAAACAGCTAACAATATGTATAAAAATTGAATTTATCATGGTGTAGTTAACCCGATGCGACATAAATATTTCATAAAATGTATGTTCTCCTTATAAGCATTTTTATTTGTTGCTAAGCTTGAATATTCAAAAAAGATATTATCTGTATGAGTTTAACAATTGGTAATAAAAAATTATCATTATTTATTTTTAATTTTTTCTTTTCTTTTCAGTGTTCATGAAAGCAGCGGTCGTGGGGATGATTACTGAGGCATTATCCATTGAAAATTAGTTCATAAGTTTACTATTATTTGTTATTGAAGCCTAATGATACTTCTTAAATGTTTTTTTTTTTTTACCAAAAGAGGCAATCTGTATTCAGAATTTTTAATATCAAAATGCATAATAATGCATTTAAATTCTATCCATACTCTTTAGTATTTTAGTGTTGTGAAAAATACCATATATTTTGCTAGGAGCTACGAACCAATTTGTACCGTAATCTTTTGTTTACACAAATAGATTCGTTTAGATATTTTCGAAGTATTTAAGAAGCTGTAAATAAGTTTATAATAATACATATTGGCAAACAGGGGTAGCATCTGTTTAGTTTCCATTTTTGTACCTTGAGCATATAAATAGTTATACATAGGATATGTTCGGAAAATGAACCATTTTTACAGGAGTAAATGAGGGGTGTTTAAACAAAGACGGCACTCTCTGCTTTTTTTCATTTTGAGTAATATGCAATAAATGTTTTTTTTTAGTACTTTTCCCAGACTGCAAAGATTGTGTATTATTTTAGTTGATAATTGCTGCCAGAAGTTACTCAGTATATTTTATTGCGATTAATCAGTAAAATATTATCTTATTTTAAATTGGTGACGGTTTTAGTTTTTGTTCTGTAATGCAAAGGAGACTGCCGTTGTTATTACAGAACTAAATACATTGAGTCGGAAATGTATAAGATACTGGCATTTATGCTCCGAAACCTTAAGATTTACCAATAGTATCTTTGTTTGTCTATCCATCGCCGTATCTGACTCATTTCAGACCAACGGTGGAGATCGCCGTCATTGTTTTAATCCGCCTCAAATGTACGCTATCCCTGATGGATGACCATTAAGTTTTCAGCGACATTCCTCACGAAGTCATTAGAATATCTGGAGAGGTGCTTAGCTTTACGTGTTCTTACTTTACAGGGCATTACGGCCATCGTATATCATAGCCGAACTTGTTTATTTTTTATTTCAATTGTATGGTAACCATTAATATTAGGTGTTATGTATAATGTAATAATTTTCATTACCAGCCTAAGTCCTACACCCTGAGGCTAGACCACACTAGGCCGCGCGTGGGAAATGAATGAAGAGTACAAATGTAGTCGAGTTTAACCACTTATTAATTATCTACTAAAACTACTTTACCAAAAATTATAATTGTAATAGAAAACTAACACGAGACACCGCTCCCCGGAGTGGAATCAAATTTCTGTACGTTTTTGGAAGTTAAATGTATTTAATTTGGTTCTCATAGTGACTTGAGCCATTTGTATCTTACCAGGTTTGTATATTAATTAAAGATATAAGATTAATGTAAATTTCATCTTATTGAATAAAGGGTTAAAAATATACAAATACATTATTTATTACCTACCTTATATTTTTCAGGAATTGATTTCTGCACTCGTCTATTGAGAGATCTACACATAACACATTTTTATTAATTGCAGTTTTAAATTCACTAATAAAATAAATAATTATTACCTTCCCACGTCTAATGGTGCAAAGGGCACTGCATCAGTACACCAACTGCGGGTGTATCTTGATTACTTTTAAGGTAAGATGATCAGTCTTATGCTTCAGGCCCCAGTTCTGGGATTATGAAATACTTAAGTGTAAAAACACCTTTTAAAATAAATATTGCATGTCAACCATGTCAGGAATTGAACCTAAGAACTCTTGCATGGTAGATAAACACGCTTGCCATTTGACCACAGACAAAGAAAAAAATAAATAAAAATAGTTCATTTCATTGACTGCAATAACACAGAGACTTAAAATTTTAAAAACAGTGAATTTTATTTTTACTATAAAATCCAGTTTAAAAAAATACTAGATGATAAAACAGAGGAGAAAAAGGTAAGTATGGGAGTTAGAAAGTAGAAAATGCTTATTAACTGAAGTGTGAAATTAAAATATTTCACAACATGAATAAACTTTCACGTACTGTACTTATACAGTAACTTATTAAGAAAAATTCATACTGCAGCTGAGGAAAAGAGTTATTATTATTAAGTGGGTAAATGCCCGAGTACCATGAGCCCTTACAGGGCACTGCAGATTGAACAAACACCTTGCTAGGAATGAACCTTTCCGAAACTTCTAGATGTAGGTTCTGCAGTGCAGATGAGAAAACACCTATACACATTCTATGTGATGCTTTTCATCATAAAAGGAGCCTCTTCCTCAGGGGACCACTGGTTAAACCCGAAGATGTTAAAGAGCTTGCCCCCTACCTAATAGCCCGATACTTTACGGATCTGGGTAAGGAGGGGGAGATTTAGCCAAATGAGAACTCTCGCCTTCTATGCAGTAACCAGGCTCTTTATAGACCTGGGCTTGGAGGGCGAGAACTATTCACGGGGACCCGTCACAATAATAGATCTTCACAGGTCGCAGTGACGTCAGGAGCTTAAAGCATAGACACTGACCCTGACCTCTTAAGAATAAGAATATTATTATTATTGTTGCAGGACGGCTGTCATAGCGGTACAAACAGTTTGGAAACATTTTTTCTCATGCAGTGATGAACATTTTTGTCTGAAAATGAGTGCAAACGTGATTTAAACCATCAAAAAGAACGAAATTTTGATTTATTTTGTAAAAAAACATTTAAAATTTGTACTAAACCTCAAAATACACACTATATAGTATGATTTTTTAATATCTCACTCTCTTCCGAACTTTAGTTTTGGGCTTCTGATGACTGACAGTACATCTCAGTTTAATAAGAATAAGGTAATGAAATTAGTTGATCAGTTAAAATTATGTGACCATGGCCACTAGATAACGGCTTTAAGTTGACATATCTGGTCTCCGTTAAGCGGCTGTCTTCTTACGCCCACCACATCACAGACATGCTGCTAGATAATAGCACCGCTTAACCATATAGCTTAAGTGGATTGAATCCAAGCATATTTTTTTATTATTTCAAAGCGGTTAAACGTGGCCTTTCAAATTTTATAGAAGTAAAATCTATACCTGAGCTCCCTTGAGCAAAAGATAATAACTACAAAATTCTTGTAGTAAGTCCATCGCGGTGCATAAGAATAAATTTTGGGTGGGATATAAATTAGAAAAAATCATATTCATTAGAATTTTAATTATTTTACGTACAAAGTCTTAAAACTACCTTAATACTTATCAAGGGAAAAGTATATAATAAATATATGACTTGATTTTTGACACACAAAAATTCTATAATTTTGGAAATCAAAGGTGAGATTATTCTTCCAGTATAGACAATCATGTCACAGCCAATAGGTATTTACTATCCATGAAGATGAATTAATAGCATTTATTCAAACAATTTAAACATACTGCTAGACACACTTAATTAGATTAAGTTAATCTTACATAGACTAACTGCTCAGTCTAAAGACCACGAAACGATTTTTTTAAGTGTTAGCCCTCAAAAATAACACAACAAAGTTGCAAATCTGCAAAAAAGAGAATTTAAAAAAAAAGTTAATATTGATAAATGATAATTTGCTTAAAATAAGCGTGTTCATAAATTTTCACCGTAAAATTATCCACAATTGAACGCAGTTATGCAGAAAGCAGCCAGTCTACAATTTGAGAAATATTAGATATTGATCTTATCAGGTGCAGTAAGGTCAATTCTATGTTCTCAAAACAGCCAGACCGCTTTCATACAAAAAACTGTATTAATCACCTCTGAAAATGGTGTCGATTACCAAAACGGCATTTCTCAATTTGCAGAAAACCCCACAGCACTAGAAAAATCTTACGGTACTTTAAAAATCATGAAAACTGGTCAAATTACATTACGGATTCTTGTTTGTAATATAAAACAAAACTAATGTATTTTTTGTTTATCATTTGTTAAAGTCAAAAACATTCCAACTGTGGTGTAAATTTGATTATTCAGTATTTCACAAAGGTGCTATTATCACAGTTTCACTTTTCTATAGCTGGCTGCTTTCTGCATAACTACGTTCAATTATTGCATGGGGCTTAAAGATAAATTAATTGATGAAAATGAAGTTCGTTGATAGATTTACAGATTACAAATTATTTATCATTGCAAAGGCCTACAGACATATTAATGTAGAATTTTATTCTAAACAAACTAATTTCACAAATATATAACCAGACATATGGATTCAAAATCGATAAGTGAAATTTTTCTAGTAAAAAATTATATGGTATGACTGAGTCAAAATAGAAACAATATTATTATACAATACCTCAAGGGTGCTTCACAAAGGTTTTATATATTTTATGCAACAGTTTATACAATTTAGGCTAAATTATTTATTTCATAAATGGATGCTCCAGAGCTTTTACAAATATTCTAGCAAGTGATTCTTGCGACGTTATAGTATATTATTTGAGGATATTTTTTTCTGAAAACTTATATAACAGTAAAAACTGTTGAATATAGGTATGTATTTTACATAATTGAGATGACATCAAATACGTAATTATTACTGCAAAGTTGTTTTTTTAAAAAATAATTTGGGAACGGTATGGGTAGGTGAGACATTTTTACTTTGGTAATTTAGTATAATATTGCACAGTATGCATACAATGAACTCTATTTTTTAAAAACAAATGTTAAATATTTTACCACATAATTTACAAGTTACTTTATTTACAAGAAAACCTAGGTAGGCATTTTCTGCTAGGAAAATAATAAGTTGAGATTAGAATAATAAGATTTAGATCTGCCGATAATCATGTATGCAAGAGCCCCGACCTAAATATAAATATTATGGAGACAAGATTATCAACTTCAGCTACATGCAATCAACAATTATGACAATGCAACTACTCCTGCAGTGCACCATTAAATCCTAAGGATAGGGAAGACACGGGTAGATCTATCCTTGAATTAAAATTTTAAGTTTCGTTCAGATGTCATTTAGCCATCATAGATGGTTTGCACATTTTACAAATGTAAGTTTCATACAATTTTTAATTTCACATACTATATAATATGCATGTCATCGACATATTAATACACATAGACATGCCCTGAACCCTAAAAAATGATGACACTTAACTCATGCCCACATGCACAGTAATCTTTCTTCAACCTTCAGCCAGGCGTGACGTTTAGAATCTAAACTGACATGCCTGCTTGTGTCATAAAAGCGTGTAAAAAGCTTTTGGGTAAACATTGTAAAAAGGATTGTGTAACTTTTTATTGGTAAATATTTATTCATGAGTTTAAAACAATTAATAAAACATGAACCGGGTTTCGGTCCCGTGGTAGTATTGTGGACTCACGGGCCAAGGGGCCGAGGTTCAAATCCCACTCTACCACAACACGATTTCCATTTTTCCAGCACAAGTTATTTAAGACTTTTAGGAAATGGTCCAAAAACTTTAAATATTTGAGTAAATAATAAGAACTCAAGTATTTCTGTTTTCTAAAAAAAAAAAAATATTAAAACATAAATATTATTTCTTGTTAACGTCAAACTACGCCTAGCGGCGCAATTGCGAAGCTCTTCTTACTTACAGGGCTGCACTGATAGAAATACGTTTTTAAAATATAACAAAAGTGAGTTAATATTATTTTTGCATTCCCCAAAATCCAGTGTAAAGAAATAAATGGGTCGAAATTATTAGGAATTTAAGGGAAGAATTGGATGATTGGGATCCACCAAAAACTAATGTTAATTGTTAACATTAAAAAACAAACATTTCTTTGTACCAAAAATGAGAATCCTCCAATTTTCGGTAGAATATGCACGATCGTTAAATACATCCCTGGTATAAATAAACAAACTTAATAACTATGTGTTTGTTTTCGTGTCGCTACTTAAAAAAATATTTTACTCTATAGGGCATGTTTATGTATTAATATGTCAATAATATATGTACACTATAAAGCCAATTTATTTTCACTCATTTTCGGGTCATATTAATTTCACAAAAAAATACATAATTAATTTTTTGCTGTTACTAATAGTGCTCTAACTCTATTTACAAAAGACAAAGAAATTGACCATTACTTTTTCAATCTTTTTTGAAATCTATAGTCCATTTTCTGGATTAGATTTTTTACCCGCGGTGTTTAGTAGATATATTATTATTACATAATTTACAGTATAAAAATTTCTTAATAGGCACAGATCATCACAAATCATTGAATGCTTTTGTCGATTATGAAGGTATAAAAATTAGTAGAAGAATAACATACATTTATAGTTGTTTATTGATTCAGGAAAATCATTGTACAAAATAATTCTTATTATCATATAAACCTTGAAAACACTACATACGTATCCATAAATTATTCAGTTCCTAAGTGATACATACTTTTTGTACCGTAAATAGGATTGATGTAATACATATAATTATTTTATATTTGTAAAGTAGATTTTACATTTCAGTTCTAAGTTTAGACATGATAAAATATTTAATAGTAAAACAAAAACAGAAAAAATTAGTTTACAGAATGAATACACATAGTGGATTAATTAAAACATGCATACACATATTCTGTGATAGAATAAAAAGCATGACACTAAAACCAGAGAACAAAAATCTCATTTTCCGTGTTATGCACATATATAAATATACAAGTAATATAACACCAGGGCTGGTATCCTGAGCGGGTTTACAGCGCGCTATAACGTGTATTTAGTACGTAAAAACGCGCTATACCATGCTATAATCGGGTTCGGAATATTAGCCCAGAGAATATAATGCTTACTTGTGTCATATGATTTGAAAACAAAATATCATGCTTAATTGGGATTAAATTATCAAAGTAATAAAATATTATATACGAGGTATACCCAAAAAACAAGTTCCGTTTCGTATTCAGAAAAAAACATATTGTGAAAAAATCTTTAGATCTATTTTTCTACACAACTCCCACTATTTTTTAGGCACTTGTCAATGCGCGGCTCAAGCTTTTGTGCTCCTGCTTCATAAAAGGAGACACTTCGTTCGTCGTTGTGCACATTATCACGACCTTCATTGAACTGTCTCACCATCTCCTTACCATTGAATCGCACTCACATGTTCTCCGTACACTTTACCTGTTGATGAATGTGGACAAGTTTAATGGCGGGGATTTTCAATTTTAATCAGCATTTCAAACAAGCAACACGAAGCATACACAACAGTCAGCTAACTCATAATGGTGTCAACTACTTTTCAATAGGTCAGACGAGAAATACAAACGGAACATACTTTCTGGATAAACCTCATAATTTTATGATCCTGCTGTTGTAAAATTAACTCTCTTTGTCTTTTCTTTTTAAAAAATAGTGTGACAGTAGATTATTACACCATTTTACTATATTATAATAAATCACAACATACTGACCAATGTTTTAAAAACATCTAAAATTATTCAATTTTACACATCACAATATAGTAAACTAACAGCTTTAACAAGACAGTTTTTTTTATTGTTTGCACACATGTGATAATAAAGGATTACATTGTAAAAGAAATATTTTAGTACTTTATCTATTTACAATTTCATTTATTAAATTTAGGTATATTTCTTAAAATGTGGCTATACGTCATAACAACTAACAAACATGGTTTCAGCACTGTATAATGTTTACCAGTCGAAGATGCTCGTTAGAGGGTGAAATTTCTATTTGGCCAAATAAATATATGGAAGTGTACAAAGTATTTTAATTTATAACTTATATTAAAATATAAGTTATTACCTAATTAACGCATAAACAGGAATATTTGGTATGATATGATTATAAGATTAGGCACTTGAAAACTACATATGACTATTTTTTACTTGAGAAAATGTTTCCAAAATAGGTGTGTAAGTAATTAATAAATGCTTTACATGAAACTTAACTCATTTAATTTACTTTATAAACATGATAAAATTGTGTCATCATGTTGAAATAAAAATTTTAATGCTGCATAAATAAAATATGCAAATGTGTGTACAAATATGTATACACATTTCAAGTGTTGAATTGGTGAATGAACACTTAATCTTACGGTATTAAGATTACAAGAGAATGTACATATGTATTATAAATAATTCTCTTATCAAGAGTTAAAAGAGAAATAGATTAGCCAATGTCAGTGGTGGTCCATATAATGGTGGTATTTTTCAGGATGTTCAGCAATATAAACAATGTAGACCAAAGGTATGATGAAAGCCAGAACTAAAATACAGACTAATAAATGCATCCACTTAATACCAAAATCTTCCCCTCTAGAAGTGAATTCGTTTACCAAAACAGTTTCTACTGTTTCCGGCGTGTCTTTGCGATCGATCAACAGAGGAGTTGCTTGGCCATTTGGGTGGGAGTTATGATTTAATAACAAATGACTGGAAGACGCGTTACATTGACTCGTACTAGGGAGATTGTCATCTTGGAGCAGTTTGGGTATTTTAATTTGGGAAGCGTTCACAGAAGCCACTATTAACTTCTGCTGGAGTTGAGCATCCGTAGGTTCCGGCTGTTTGATGTCCGTATTCCGAGTGGGAGAGCTATTGCCGCTAGTGTGTACTAAGGGAAGAGATTCAGTCAGCAGAGAATAAGCAGTCACGGGAATCTTTATAACTCTTTTGGCAAATATTTCATTTTCTCTCAAAATGTTATTTGTCCTCATTATTGTAGCCACCTGAAAATATACATTTATTGGTTCAACAATGTTTCAAGTATGTTCAAATCTTTGTAGACAAGTGTATACGATGAAGTACCTACTAGATTGTACCAACATGGTGATTTGCCATTCACTTTTATAAAGTACTTGATTTAACAAACAAACAAACACAAACTAACCACCGCATATCGTACTGTCTTTGCATATAGACGTCGCTTTCTCGAATGCGTGCCGATTATTTAGACTTTCCATCTTCAAGTATTTGTCGAATTTTTATCGATAATGCGTATTTCAGCCTTGCATAGTGAATGCTGTTGTCATACAGAGAAAGGCCGTAACTACAGCTAACTCAGCAAGAAAAGATAAACATTTGTGTACAGTAAAACTCCAATTATCCGGATTAATGAGTGCCAGATGTTATATCATAAAAACTTACTTAAACATGTTCAGCAAAGCTAATTTCTTTGACGAAAAAATGGGCTGGCCGCCAGTGCTTTTTTATTTGTTATTATAACATCTCTTTTATTTTTTATTTCCTGATAACGATTCTGATATTCGGCAATCCGGATGACTGGAGTTCGTATAACAGAGTTCTTTTGAATATGTAACAAATTCCAAATAGTTTTTTTGTTATAAAAATACCCTCAGACAATTTCACTGAACGTATTCCGCAGTTAAACTGATTCCAGTTTTTTTTCACTGGCTTAAGGAGTTCTTAAGATGAACATTTTACAACAGAGATGGAAAACATTTTAGGTAAGGGAATATGGTAGTCAAAAAAATATGTAATTAAAGTTTCAACAGGGGATAATATGGTTATTAAATAAGTTAGACTACAAACAGGAAAACACTGTGAGATATAAAGACATATTATATAGGCGGTCTCCGTGGTATAATGGCTAAGACTCTTGCCCCACACCTTTTGCGTCCATAGTTCGATTCGTACTATAATTCAGCACTGTTATTGGACCTTCTGGCCTGTTGTGGAGCAAGAAAAAGGATACATGTTATTTAAAGAGAAATAAACTTACAGTACAATTGAACCGAAGAGCGATAGCTTGTAAAGTGTCTCCATCTTTAATTTCTGCTTCAACAAAATGTTGGGGTTTGTATACTTTCCTCATTGGAAGAATATCTTCTTCACTGTCATCGCTGTACTTGTCATAACCATTCCTGTTGTAACCATGACTGTCATTTTCCTTCGACTTCAACCTATAAAGAAAAAAATCAGAAAATCCACACTTATGACTTCTGTATACCTCAATCCCTTGTTGAAAGACTAAAACATTTATAAAGTTATTAATTAAAGGATGAATAACCTTGAACAACAATATCAATGAGGAAAAATAGTCTTCCACATTTAAATTCAACATCAGTACTGTCGACACTTAAAAATTTACTAAGAATTACATTTATGTTCGCAAAATAATATGTAACGACCGTGTTACAATAAAAAAATAAATCCATAAAATAAATACACATTAAAATGAATAAAGGCAATATTTACTAAAGGTATATCACAAACATCTTACAAATTCACCGTTTAAATGTTGAGTAATATAATTTTGTTAGAAATACCTTGATTTCGGCTTCATTTCTTAGGGAGTTTAATTATGTATTTTTAATTATTTGAATGTTTACTTCATAGGAACCACTCTTTCGACACACGTATGACACATTTTGACATATGTCAACGATACGAAGGAACAAGGAACGAAAATGATACCATAGAAAAAAATATATACATTTTCGATTTTATAAATTTTATATGACTGTTTTTGCTCAACAGAAAAAACAAGTTTGTAATAAACGACTCGGAACAAAAAAAATGTACAACAAATTATTTTCCATTTGAAAACCATACATTTAATTGCGCTTTTGCACGAGAATTAATATGAGCTAAAATAATGTACTCAAAATTTTGAATACCTGCATTTTTTTTGCCAAAATACGTCTGGGCTGGTATTCCAAACAAAATTATAGCCTGTGTACTTTTCTACTAAGACATCAAAACCAATTTATTTAGGCAATATGCATATTAAAAATGTATAAGAATAGAACCTACTGGGCTAAATTTATTTTTAAAAAATAGTTTCAAATATATCTCAAACAATAACAACAACAAACCATCACGCCGTTTCCCCGTAAGGATAGGTAGAGAGGATAGAACGCCACAATACTCCATATTTGCGTACAGATATCGCTTCCTCTACATTCATACATCTTCTCATGCACGCGCACCGATTATTCCGACTTTCGACAAGTCCATCTTCAAGTATTTGTCCTTTCTCGGTCTTCCTTTATTTCTGCAACCATCAACATTCGAATTGTAAATATTCTTAGCCATTCTTTCGCTGTCCATTCGTTCTACATGTTCAAACCAGCGAAGAGCTCCTTTCTTGATTTTGTCGATATTGCTTGTCTCAGCCTTACATAATATACGGATCTCAACATTTGTGCATCTATCGTACATTGTTTTACTACACATTCACCTGAGAGATCGCATTTCAACAGTATTCATTTAGACAGAGGCAAAATTGGCAGTTTATAACGGAGTCCTGGTCCCGACCCTGATGTATTGGAGCAAAGTATAGACTTGGAAAAACAGGGATGAAAGTAGGCTGATATACATATATCAATATTATTGGAAATACATAATGTGAAACTTTATTTAAAAAAGACGAAAAAAATTTCAAAATATATTATGATTAAAGTGAAGCAAGAGAGGATGTTGGTTTTTTATATTTCAATTTCTCAGCTTTCTTTTTTTTAAATCTCCCAATCAATGAAGCATATGTATAATATTTTTGCTATTCTGAAGTTTGATTAAAATGACACACATGAGTTGGCAGCCAACATAAAATTCGGGAGGCTATTTGAAAGACACCATATATTTCTACAAGGGAGTGGATGTACATATCATGGGAGGGGGATGAATAAGTGGTACTATTCTGAACTACTTTCGTGGCACAAGAAAAAAGTTTTTCTCGTGTATTTTGTAAATACGCGAGATAATACGGCCACGAGAGCGTTTGGAATACTACTCCAGAAACGAAAAAAGTTATTATTATTTATGTGGGGTAGTTTGTTATTGAGATATGGTGGATAGATCGGAAAAAAATCATATGAGATTGAATTATCTCGGCTATAAAATCAATTTTTGCGTTCGCGCGTATGAATAGACGGAAGCTGTGCATCTTTCTGCGAACCGAGCGGAAGGGGGAACATTCGCCGATCGGAAACTTGAAATTTAATGGAAGATTGCGTCTTCCTGGTGTCATATCGGATATGTAGGATATCAAGTTAACTTACCATGTGTTTTCCTTATTTTAAATTCTCCATCATGATAATGTTATTCTAATGAAAATTAAATGAATTTAAGACCCAAAGAAAGTTAACAAATTTACATCTATCCTGAAAACGTGTAAATTGGAAAATAACGTAAAGAGATTGAATGTTTTATGTACCTATGTTTATTAATCTAGAATATGAAAAATGACTTAGGATTAATAACAAACATGAAAAAAAAATACTTACACAGCTAGATCCTTAACTAAAGCAATTCGCGGTTGCCACTCTTCACTTATCTATTTTTAACACAATGTTGCCGGAGTTTCACTAAGTGGAGAGTTAACGGCATACCGATGATAATCCGGATGCTGTGCTTGGATGAGTACAAGCAGGGCGATGTCCTGGGCAGAAATTTGCCATGGATAGAGCCATGGGTAGCTCTCGAAATTTAGTCCCATTGGTAACGACAACCAGCTGGAAGACTGGGCGGCTGTAGTTGAGGCAGACGCACTGGTGGTTCAGTAAAATGGCGTTCCATAGAGGACAATAGATGTTCTAGATATGGAAAGACCTTCGAGGCTGGAAGACGGCCTCCGATGAGCCTCGTGGAACAGTCTGATTCTACGAGATTTGTTACATCCCAGATAGCAGTGAAACTTGATACAAACTTGATTTAAGATTGATGGAAGGTTGAAAAGGAAAATTTGAAGAGATAAGTTTTTATCAAAAGTTGCTGGAATATTTTTATGACAAATTTGAAGAGACAAGTTTTGACAAAACTTGCTGGAATCTTGTTATGTCAGAATGGTATTTCAGAATCCGAAAGTCATATAGTGATGATCAACACATTGCCATATACATAAAAATATGGAGAGATTTCCTTTTTTTATTTATTTTTATTTAAACTGTTATAATTAATCCCAGAACTTTTCTACAAGACCGATTTTTTTGGCACCACAACAGGTAGTGAGGCCCAATTACAGTTGTGAATTACAGCACGGTACGCCCAGCCTTAAGAAAATCACATTTAATTTTTGTGTTCTCACCAGGAATCGAACCCAGAACCTTCCATGTGTGATCCAAATGTCTTAACCACTATACCACGGAGGCCGCCGAATTAAATAAGTGCATTACAAATATCCAAAAAAGTGGTTAATTCCAAACAACATTCAGATTGGCAATACTATCAAAGTCATAGAAAAATGATATATTTCACCGTTTTTGTCCGTGGGTTACATGTTATTTATAATGCGCATGCGCGTTCTTTAATTACGCATTTTGACGTTTTTCCGTCAATTTTAAAACTTTTAATATTGTCGAAGTGTTAATACTCAGTTTAAAGGATAAACTATTGATATGCCATTGAGGAAAACACATAAGAAATGAGTTTTTGTTGCACTGTCACTCGACAAAACCGTCTTGTCAAGAGCTCTTTAAAAGTAAGTATAATTTCTCATCCACTGCATAATGCTTACAATAGTTTTAACTGATTAATTATTAAATATCACAAACATTATACTACTTTTGAATTTAATTGATTGAATTATGTTTTATTTATAGAACGAAAAGGCTGTTGATAATATATCAATAAACCAGTACTTTAACCCCAGAGGCTCTTGTACTTCACAAAAGTTAACAGATCGAAGAGTTGAGGAAACGAAGATGTTTAAACATAGGCAGAACGCTTAATGTTACACAGTTTGTAAAGTGGCCACTTCAACCAGCCAATGACAGTAAATAAGTCCAGTAAATACCTAAACTTCCTTATGTCCTTCCCAAAATGTTTTCCCTTATTGCAACAAATTTTTATTTAAATATCGGATACTTTTTAGCATGAGAAACCCCACTAGTCGAAAAGCTAGGAAGTCATAAAACAGTTTTATTTATTTGTTTCAGAGTTGAGAGACAAAAGAATGCACCGGACTCCGATCTCCCGTCAATTGACATGAATTATTTGTCATCACATAATCTGACATCACATCATCTGACTTTCTTGGCAAAAATAGCCCGTAATTTTTATTATTTATTCAAAATAAATATACCGAGTAATAATAACAAGATATTTTATTTAACAATAATAATTTTAAGAAGCTTCGTGTTTTTTGTTTTTTTTGTGTGTTTTTTTTGTTTCGTTTTTTTTCCTTTTTTTGTTTTTTTCTCTCTATTTTTGTTTTTTTTTTTGTATTTTTTGTTTTTTTTTTGCTAAATAAATCCAAGCTTGCATGATGATTGTTTTTTTTGTAAAAAACAAACATAATGTTACTTGTAAGTTTGTTGGATGGTAACTAGGAAGTTTGCTTTAAACTTGCCTCAAGTTTACAGAGTTGCAATCTTAAACTTGGGTCAAGCTTGAACTCTTGATACTTCAAACTTGATACAAGCTTGAGGCAAGTTTAAATTGCTATCCTGGGATAGCACAAACGAATATATTTTCAAAAGAAAGGTTCTTTGGAATTCTAGATAATTCGTCGCTCGGTCATTCGAATTTAATCCAAGTTATTGAATCCTCATTGACTTTAACAATAGACGGAATAGTTCAGGTAAATATTATTTAAATGGATTTATTTTTAATGGCCGTAATTAAAATGGGGTTCTTTTCAGAATTAGCTAACGTGAACCAAACGGTCATTATTACTAAAGTGCTTAAAATGTATTGTTTGGGAAATGACAAAACATAAAATAATGAACTGGAAGGCCATATTAATTCATGTTTTAAAATATCGCCGCGTAATTTTTGAATACAAGTAAAAGTTGACTTTATGATGAATTATGAAATTACCTGCTTATTTTAGGGGGAAACAAGTTTTTTTTATGATGAATATTTTAGACACGTATGTTTAGCTCGTATTAAAATCTAGTTTTAAACAAAAAAATAGTTTTCACATACTGTATAATTTTTAAAAATTGTTTTTCATAGTACCTACCTACAAAACAAGCAGAGTATGGAGTTTGAGAGTACACCTTATTTTTATCATAGACAAGATTTGAGCATCGTATTTTGCTTCCACTTTTGTTTTTACAGAGATTTTTTCTATGGCAAGATTAATCGCGAATGCCGGCTCGTTTCCGCGGCTTTTCGCGTTGGGTAATAATTTGATGGTTATCTGGAATACGTTCGTTAATAAAATGTAGTGTTTAAAATAATTTTGGTATAAAATTGTGTTTAAACTTCAATATCAAAATGGTGGCGAACACTCGCGTCATTCAGGTGACCAATATCGCCCCTCAAGCTACGAAGGATCAAATGCAAACGCTATTCGGATATTTGGGGAAGATAGACGATATCCGTCTTTATCCGACGATACGCGATGTTTCGTGTCCAGTACAATCTAGAATATGCTACGTGAAATATTACGAGGCATCCACTGTTGGAATAGCACAGCACATGACAAACACCGTGTTCATTGACCGCGCTCTGATAGTCATTCCCGTGCAGTCTGGAGAGATTCCCGATGAACACAAAGCGTTAGAAATGTCCAGCAACGGGACTCTGGTCCCCGGATTGAATGCGGCCGAGCCCCGGTTACCCCCAGAAGTGGTGAACACCTTAGAAGGAGTTCCTCCGAATCAAGTGATCCAAACAAACGACCCACGGCTGACCGCCAGTGGCTTGCCGAACTATCCTCCACTACCCGCCGCTTACGACTCTCGGAAAATTGAAGAAATCCGTCGCACAATATTAGTTATTGATGTTCCAACAACTATTACGAGTCAGCAACTAATCGACCACTTCGGAATGGCTGGGCAAGTCAAGTATTTGCGCTTCTGTGAGAGGGACACGGATAAACTACGTTATGCTTTGGTTGAATTTTCTGAACAAGAAAGTATAATAAAAGCCCTCAAACTGCATGCAACCGAAATTGAAGGTCATATGTTAAAGGTAAAAAATTATTTTAATAAATTTGATTAAATCTTTACAAGAATCTATCCCGGTCAGTCCACATTTTCATATGGCATAATCGGTTGGGGCACTGCAGCATAATCTAACCTAGAACCCATCATCAAATCGCAAAAAGCTACAATTAGAATAATCAACTAAAAACCCCATTGTTATTATCCATCAAGTTTACGGTTTTCCTGTCTTAAATATTAATCAACTGTTCAATAAATGTACTTATGCATTTATACTCAAAACCATACATACGCAGAAATAAGCAGACCATTCACACCAAACTAGAGCTAACCCAAACAAATGCCTCATTGTTCCCAAACTAAGGACCACATCGGCCCAGCACTACTACTACTGTAGTGGAATAAAACTACATAATATACTTCCTTCATCAATTAGATATATAAAACCACTACATAGGTTTTCAAAACCGGTGGCGATGTGGCTCTTGGACAAGGCATAGTGCCCTTGAAACATAGTGTATTATTTACGTTTTTTTTTTTTTACTGCAGATATGTATATGTGTCTGTACTTGTGGGAGGTATGGTGAGCGGTGATTGTGGGACGGTCCGCTGTCATTCGGGTGAATATTAAAATATTTGAGCGAGTGACCGCGGATCGCCTTGCTGTCGCTTCCTGCTGTGCTGCCAGCGGGTGCGATACCCTACCGATACCACACCATACAAATTGCATCTATCTCGGTACGGGTTTACCTACATAGATAGATGCAACAAAATACTAATATTGGGAACTATACATAGCACATAGTACTCAATTATTAGGGATTATATATATTTAAATTTTTTTTATTTTTTTTTATTTATTTTTGCACCACAACAGGCCAGGCGGCCCAATTACAGTGGTGAATTACATCACAGAACACCCAGGCTTGAGAAAATACACATTTTAATTTTTGTGTTCTCACCGGGAATCGAACCCGGAACCTTTCGTGTGTGAGTCAAGCGTCTTGACCACTACACCACGGAGGCCGCCAGAGATTTATTTCAACAGAGAGGGAAAACATTTTTGAGAAGGGAATATGGAAGTCTGGGCATTTACAGGGCTTATGACTTGTCATTGGCTGGTTTTTTACAAACGATTTATTTTTTAAATCTATCAAAAAATAAATTCGTAATTTTCTTGGCCCAAAAGTTTGATTATAATCTCGCAGAATTATTTTTGTTATTTTAGTTACACCACGCAACCCAAGCCATATCCAAGCCACAAACCAAGAGCAATGAGGCAGCACAGCGAGAGATAGAGGAAGCAATGTGCCGAGTTAAGGAAGCGCAGAATCTTATCTCCGCAGCCATTGATCCTGTTATTGGGATGCTCTCCAAGGATAAAAGAAGGTATCTTTTTACATCTTTCAACTTATGTCCACCTCATAGTCTAATGCTCAGGGCGTTTGCCTACCATGACCGGTTCGTCACCAGAATATTTCATTGTCCTCGGACTGGCACCCGAAGCGCGGGACTGATGCTTTCGTGTCGCAAGAAAATATTAAGATACACTTGGATCCGTGTACCGGTGCAGTGACCCATGAAAAGGGGAATTGACATTCAAATAAATTTTTATTGGACTAAAATAAAATAAAACGAAATAAGTCAAATTGAGAAAATATATAAGGCCAGGAACCTTTAGATGGGGAAGTCATAGCGAGAGTACCTATTTGCCCTTTCATTGATTTGATCTCCAAAGTGATTATGTTCAGCTGCCTGACTTTTCTTCCTATGGACATGACCAGGAATGATGAACTTATAATTAAGATAAGCGTTTTTTATAAAATGTATTTTAAAATGTAAATGTATATACTCCTGAAGATTTTTTCCATGACACTCATAAGTACATAAAAATAAATACTGTACATAAATTTTAATACAAGAGTATTTTAACAAATACATATATAATAATTCTGTGTTGATAAGGTTAAGGTAGATAAGTTAACGAATATATATACTACAATATTAACTAAACTACCTTTACCTTATCAACACAGAATTATTAAATGGTTAATTTACCAGTTAATTGATTCTTTATTAGAATTTACATGCTATAATATTTTTTTCTGTATTTTCATTTATGCAAACACACTATACTTTTTGTGGAATTTTTAGAGGTTGAAATGGGAGATATCCGTAGTAAAATATGTTTTTTTTTCATTAAATTTATGTCGTGATATTTTGCTACTCGATTTTTATTTTATTTTATCAGTAAGTGTTAAGTGGCATTAATATTTGGTTCGAATTTCTCGGCTTTAGAACAGTTCATTCATATTTTCACGTTTGTATCTTACATTATAAGGGCACGCAATTATTGTAACTTGTGGATCAGAGATCTGAGGTTCAAACCCCGCTCTACCATAACTTGATCTCATTTTCTAGTATTGAGTTATTTGCAACCAGTTAAGAATGGCCTCAAAAATAAATACGCAAGAATGCAAATATTTCAACAACAAAAAAAGTGTAATTTTAAATTTCAGCCAAATATTTTGCAAATGTATTTAGTATAAGTAAGTGCAACTGTCACGAGTACTAAATCCCAGTATATATTGCAGGACGAGGTCACGCTCGCATTCACATGGTCGCTCCCGTTCACACCACAGATCACGTCGCTCTCGTTCCCGCTCGCGACAACGCTCCCGTCGCTCCCGCTCTCGCTCGCGCCGCCGCAACCGACATCGCTCCAGGTATCATATTTTTCATTATGCTTTGTTGGTATATCAGCCGGAAAAAATATTTTTTGCATAAGCATGACAAAATATAAAACAATTTACATTTTAAGAAAAAGATCTTACCAAAGACAAACAACGTGTCATAAGAAAACCTGTACATTAAATATCTAGCAGGATTAAGCTGATGCGTTTAGGTCATTTAATGCACACACATAATACAATAGGAAACATAAATTGATGTGTTCGTCCAGTCGTTTTTAAACGCATCAACTGAACGTGCACCAATCACTATCCTTGGAAAGATATTCTATTGCCCCTCAACCTGGTTTGTCAGGAAATTCTTTCTGGGGTTAAATGTAAAGGACGTAATGTTAAATTTTGATGAATGACCTCTGAGATAGCGGTTATTATTCTTAGTGAACATTGATTTTAACTTACTCTATCAAGATTATTTCTAAAATTCATACATTTTTTTTTACATTTTAGCAGATCTCGCTCTAGAAGACGTCGTAGCAGGTCAAGATCTCGCGGAAAAAGTTCAAAATCATCCAAACGTGATCGATCGAGAAATAAAGATAGAGAAAAGGAAAAAGAAAAGAAGAAAGACGATAAAAAGAAAACTCCCGAGAAAGAACCTTCCGTGGAAAAGAAAAGGTCTTCTTCTATAGAGCCCGGCAAAGAAAAACGGCGATCTCGGTCCAGAGAAAAAAAATCGAGAGATAGGAAGCGTTCTAAATCTAGAGAACGAAAACGTTCTAGATCGAGGGACAGGAAAAGGAGCCGATCGCGAGGAAAACGTCGCTCCAAATCTAGAGACCGCAAACGATCGCGTTCTCGTGAGAGAAAACGCTCTCGTTCCCGCGACAGAAAACGTTCGCGTTCCCGAGACCGGAAGAGATCTAAATCCAGGGACAGAAAGAGGTCCAAATCCAGAGAATCCAAGAGGTCGCATTCCAAGGGCAAGTCCAAGAGAAGGTCCAAGTCTCCGAGCGTAGAGGGAAAGAAAAAGCTAAATGCTCCAAAAGTAGTGCGGAATTACGATGAAGAGGACCTGGGATTCGAAGCTGACAAGGCATCTCGCAAATCAGAAGAACGAAGCGAATCTCCCGAAGCCGCCACGAGCAAAGACTCCCCCGACAACATGGATATATCAAACTCTCCCTAATGAACTTCCCTTATTTATGCACCGATGGCACTACATTTCTTATGTAAATAAACTTTCAAATTCATTTGTAATGTTATTACTTTGTATTATTTGTCTTCATAAGCATAAAAAAGTGTTTGTTAACAATGTTTTTTATAATTCAGAATAGATATTTTATAGTGGAATACATAAATGCGGTATAACAGTTATAAGAAGACCCCTTTGGTATGACTCAAAAAGAAATTTAAATAAAGGTTTATAATTGATTTATGTTTTGTAATTCTTAGAATATTTTAGGAAATTAATTCAGTATTTTATGGTAATTTATATTGCCTTTGAAATTGATATGCACAATACAATGGCGACCAGTTCCCAAACACTACTTGTTCAAAAAAATCTGATTATAAGTTCACCAATTCAAAATGAAGTGTAAAAATTATGTTTTAATTAAATTAACGAGTGATCTAAACTTATCACAGTTTTTATAGTGAGTCTGTGCAAGTCTATGGCACTAGAATTTTACAGATTATTGTTGTCTAATGAAATATTTAAAGGCAGGAACAATTTTTGAAATTTATGGATAAATGGTATGAAGAAAACACCAAGTTAATTCATCGAATGAGTCAGATATATTTCTAAAAAATGAAACATCTATACAACAGTAATAAATGGTAAAATGCTTTTCTTCGTCCTATACAATCGTCATACAATTTCATTGCACATTTCATCAGGAAGCCAATAAATAAATAAATGGTGTATTTACAAAATAATAGGATTATAAAATTTGTTCATACTATCTGTAATCTCATTCTCAACATTCGGTCGAACAATACTTATACAAAAATGCCTTTGTAAAAAAATGTAATAAATTAAATACGTACGAGGTAATAAATTAATAATTATGTAAAAACATTTATGTATATTAATTGAAAGTTTTAACATCTAAAGTGATTTATTAAAACTAGTATGTTGCACAATGACTTGTGGAATTGTGGACTAATTGGCAATAGTTAGCTAAAGCTAACTAATAGGGAGATATAGTACTACTCTGTCACAGTAGTCCAGACCTCTCTCGCATGTCCATGCAACATTAGTGGTCATTAAAAGCTTAATAAATGCTCAAGCTCCATCACAGTTCAAATAGTCCCGAGATCGTCTGTTTGACTTCCCAACTGGCAATGTTACGCATTATCGAAGCTGGCTTGCCAATTATCTCTTCGCGGTCGGTCTGATGCTGTACAGTTAAAGAAGTCATCTCCATCAAATGGATCACTCTCCCTCGCAAATATATTCACAGATTCAGATTTCTTGATGTCCAACTCTGTTTTAGGTCTGTTTTTGTTAAATTTTTGACTACGTCTGTTTTCTGGCAGTCCTTCCTTTCCAGAGCCGAAATCGAACCCGACAATCTTTTCCATTCTCTCCTCTTTTGTGGGTAGTCTGAGTTCCTCTCCTTCCCGGATGGTTTCTTTTCTGGAGTGTTCTCCGTTGGTGTCGGCGGCTCGGAGGATGCCATTCCGCGGCTCGGGGGAGAAGTCGTCCTCGAACAGGGACCGTGCCGAAGGAGGGGGGGAGGAGTTGCGAGGGCGGGGGGAAGCGGGAGATCCCGAGAGGTTCTCTGAGCTGAGTTCCTTGTCATACTTGAATCTAAAATTGGACACCCGCGCCGACACTGGTGATTCTTTTTCTAGATTCGCGTAAGAGCTATCATACTTGGAGTTAATTTTTTTGGACAGATTGACACTTTCGACGAAATCATTCTCGAAGGGGGAATTTTGAGATTTAGGCGAGTCTTTCTCGGAGAAGTCGTTGGAGAATCGAAAGCGCGTCCCGTTTTTAGGAGCAATTGGTGAGTCGATTTCAGAATGGTTGAAGTCGTCGAAGAAGCGGTGACGGTGCCTCGAGGTCGGGGACGGGGAGCGTGCGAAGTCATCCTCGAAGGGGGAGCGCTGAGCAGCCGGAGGGGGGACGACGTGGGGGACCGTGCGGGGGACGCGATGGTGGCGGGGGGGGCGCACCCTCTCTCCCTCCCCACTGCTTCCCGATCGCCGCCATCCTCGACTTCCCATTGTGGATGTGTATCTGAAATAATTCCAAAGACTTAGGATTATTCTAAATAATAACAATTTAATTTTGAGTTTGTCAAAGTGTTTGTAGACAAAGACTGGATTTCACCATTTTTGTCCTTTTTACATGACGACAAAAAACTTGTTTGTTTTATTAAGGCTCAACCAAAGTACGTATTAAAATGAAATGTTTATTATAAAATGTTGCCTATTAAAAACTGAAGTCTATTTCCTTTTTCATTTGATAAAATAAGCATTTTTTTTCGTTTTCTTGTAAAGAGAACAAAAATTACTTATGCAGTGATAGCCAAGTAGGGATATGGTAAAATGGCCACTCAAAAGAGCCAACAACAGATCATAAGCCCTGTGCCTAGAGACTACATATTTCCTTTTTCTAAAATATTCTCCATCTCTGTTGTAATTTGTTAACCCTGATACAATTTTTATTCATTTATAAAAACTAAATAAAGTTCAAAAACTGGTACAAAAGTCATAGTGTCGATATGTAAAAAAAATAATGAATTACCTATGGGCAGGTTCCTCCGATTGCCACGGTGGTTCTCCTCTCCTTCGCCCCTCTCTTCTTCCCACCGTACTGTAGCCTCTCTCTGTATAAATCATTAAAATATATATCAATAATCCGGAATAAAACAAAGCTAAAAAATTAACATTTTATTAAATGTTAGTAAATAATTGTATATAACCCACTTACCGACTTTTCTATGTCTAACAATTCCCTCATCCACATCTCTTCATTCTGATGATCCGGACACTAATTACACCAACATGCAATACTCATAGTAGTTATTGCAAAAAAAAGTTGATAAGTGGTCATGTACAATCATTTATTAACATTTAATAAAATGTTTGACCACTAAGTTAATGCTTTGAATATCAATAATACAAAAAAATGGCACTTATGAGTGATGCCTTAATGGGACACATCCTATTAACGGAATGTATGTGGTGCACAAAAAATTGTCTACAAGTCATAAAACTAACAATGAATCCATTCCGTTGACAAAAAATTGTATGTTTTTCATCTTATGAATGAGTACGTAGTGTAAGCTTAGACAATTGTTTTAATGTCTTTTGTTTTCAAAGTTCATTAAGTTTTTAAAAATTAAATTGTCAGTAAGGCTACACCTTACCATCAGGTCTCCTCCGATCATCGTGAGACCACCCCCGTTCTCTTCTTGCCTCTCGACTCCCCGGCCTTCTCGAATAACTTCCATCTCCAGACCATCTAAAAAATAGTTGCATTACATAAAACTGACAATATCCAATCAACAGTTTTGTAATGATTAAACGGATACTCTAAACTTAATCACTTGCATAACTCCTACTAGCAAAACAAAGTTTTATTGGCATAATAAAAAAAGAAACAGATTTTTCACTGTACGCACAAATAAAATAAACCTTATATTATTAATTGAATCGGCATTCACTTTGTAATGCTATTGAATAGTAACTAATATGGATTTAATATTGACCAGACAGATTTATAATATGTTTTCCTCGTCGTTTAAATGATTACTTTTGTTGTATTTTTAGTTATTGATTTTCTGGAAATATTATATATATAGTTTTGATAGTTTTGCTTGTCAGCTCACATTTCTCGCTTTTATCAACATTTATGAAACACTTCTTACTCATCATCATCATCCCGCGGTGAAAGTCTTCTCCTACGATGTCGCTCACGACCGCTACCCGAGTCTCTCCTCTCCCTGGAGCCCCCAGAATCTCTTCTCTCTCGAGAACCCGCTGATTCGTGTCTAGAATATAAAGCAAACTCATCCTTAATACCGAACTCATTTCGGAATATATATCCCCAGATTTTGAATTAAGTTACATAATAAATTCTCTCTGTTAAAATAAAAAAGTTCTCGTATGCTAAAAAAATAGACAAAATTTATCTTTGTGATTTACCCGCTTGAAGGCTTTATGACACACACTAACACTTATTAGAACACGGCTATTCTCAAACAGTGTCATATTTTAATTATTTTCTTTGAAAAATGTACCTTTCTCTATGATATGATCGGGTGTGCGGCACCGGGTCCCTCGGCGGAGGCGGTTCCTCGTCCCACGGTGATACGTCGCGAGAGGATGAGGATGTCTGGCCTAATTTGGAAAAAGAGGCGATGTTACTTTACTGATTTTAAATAACTTTACCAGAAATCTTCATTTGGAGTCTCTTTAACTATTTCTCACCCAGATGAATTATTTCTATAATAATAATACCCGCTTGATGCATAGTTTATTTTTTTTTAAATCTGTGAATTTTTTTTTCCATAGAGGCGAGGCAGGTGGTTTTTATACACAAACACATAATAAAAACTCATAAACAAAAACTCCTATGCAGCCGAGACCTGGAGTCGAGCACAAAATGGAGAGCTATCAAAGCATATGTTTTATCCATGCTGTTGTATGGAGTGGAAGGATAGACTCTCTAAACTTCCGTAATAAATTGAGGCATTTGAATTGTGATTGTAAAGGAGAATATAGGGTATTTCGTGGGCTAATCGAGTGTCCAACGAAAGGATATTGAAGATAATGGAAAAAGATAGTGAACTGTTAGTCACTGTCAAAAGACAATAGGCCGCATACATATTCGATGTAGAAAAGTATGCTCTTCTACAGCTCATAGTAAGAGGAACGATAGAGGGTAGACAGGGTTCGGGACGTGAAATAACATCATGGCTCAGGAAGCTTCGGCAGTGGTTTGGAAAACCAGATGCAGCAATGCTCATCGGAATAGCCTAGGATTTAGAGGAGTTTCAAGTGATGTTTGCCAACCTCCGATAGGAGCCGCATGGGAAGAATAAAAATATTTTTTAAAATCTTATGTGTAGGACACAAACCTGCCTTAGGATGACGGATAGGAGTTGGCTTTAGGCAATTTTAGGATAATATTTTATATGCTCTAGAGTAGTCATTCTCTAAATGGTCTAGATCGAGAAAAAAAAATTTGGGTGCATGAGCTATAAATGGGGGTCCACGAGAGTGGATTCCATTTAGACAGGCTGTCACTAAAATTTTGTCTTCCCGTAATAATTTACCAATTATTATTATTATGGATAACTTATATAGCGCCATTTTCGTAATAAAATACCTCAAGGGATAGTATCTATGTAGGTATATAGGTAACGTGCTCTCTTTATTTATCTCCATATTTCAATAGCTTTTCCATCTTCATACCTCGCGGGAAAGGGCTTCAGCGCAGTTGCCAATTTCCTTACAAAAAAGCCTCGCTGAGGAGATTTAAGGTTAATTATTAATTAAGGCTGACTAAATTAAAGCCTAATTTTGAAAGCATCAGCTTATCTCTCCTATTGATTTTTTTGTGTATCATTTATGTAAAAAAAAGAATTTGTGAAAAAATATATAAGAAAAGCAGGCGGTCTACCCAAAACAGAAAAAATCGGCACATGAACTATATGATAAAAAAGGTTGGTGAACTTTGCTCTAGAATGTGTGCATGAGATTTATTTATGTAGGCATATTACAAATTAATCATTTTTCATTAATACAAAGTTATAGCAGGCTCTTTATACGGGCATGAGAAGATGAGACTGCTTAACAATATAAAAAACATTTGAAGGTAAAGATAAACACAAGAATAAATACTAAATTCTATAATATGCATTTTCAGTTCCCAAGACAAGTAAACCCATTTTGAGCCAGAAACAAATGAATGCATCGCACCATTAATATAATTCTCACAAAAATGATATTTTCTTGGATAAAACAAACGTTAAATCTCATTTACTCACGTGTATGCCAGACTTGCACATTCCTTCTGTTTCTCCTGTGGTGCTGCGGCTCGTGGTGGGGGGGCGGGGATTCTTCCGAGGACCAGGGCGAGCCCCCGCCCCGGCTGCCCGCACCGCCGCCCCCACCGGCCCCTGCGCCCCCCTTCAGTAGCACCCAGGCATCGCGCCCATGTCTCCCAGCAACGGCAGACTCCACACCCCCTGGAAACGCCAGAATCTCTTTATTTACATCATCCCGTTCATAATTCAGACATCTCCAAATTAAAAGTTTAGAGATGAGATGATAATGAGAACAGTAATTAAATAGTTACTTAAAATTATATCGACTGTTGATTTGAGAAATTGAATTTAAAAAATGTTTTCTTATCCGTGATTAAAATTAGAGCATTTAATTATACAGCGAAGTTTCCCAAAAATGTATGAATATATTTTTAAAAATAAACTACTTTAAACTATGTCAAAGTTTTTCCAAATCAACCGATTGAGTGTTGTGATAGATTTCTGGTTTCCGGGAAGCCAACTCATCAATCTGCAGAGCTCACCAACTAGAACTTGTGACATCACGGGCGGAGTAATTTCAAAATTGCAAAATGTTGAAAAATCATAGCGATGATAATACGATACATAAAAATAAAATTATGTTTTTTTAGCTTAGTTTGACAGCCTACTAACAAATATTTATTTTTTATAACCACTGAAATTCCTCATACGGTAATCGCTTTCGGTTGTTGAGTATAATATGTAAAAGAAAATGATTACCTGTAAGTACTATTTCAGGAGAAGATTCACTGGCAATATCACTTATGGATCCCGACACCATTGCTTGTGGGGCACTCAACTGCGCAGGAGACTTCCTAACTGATAAAGCTATCTTTTCTGGACTTTTCGGGATGTCTTTGGTCACAAGGGGAGATTTTCTGAATGCCTCATCTGTTGCTGCCAATGACAATGAATTGTCTATGCAGTCGAAAAAATCAGAATGATCGAAACCGTCGGATTTCTCATCAGATTTCTTTCTCTCTTTCGGAACTTGGAGAGGTGCACTGAGTTCCGTTTCGTCGGGCAAATCGGCGCTGAGCGGTCTGGGAGTATCATCCAATGTGGACAAATCTCTCAAGGCCGCGTACCTGTCAGAATTAGATTTGCTAATTTTACTCTCTCCTTCTTTACCCTTAAAATCCGAAGCGGCCGTTATGTCAATATCAGGTGTCGGAGATAGACTCGTTTTATGTAAACTGTTAATTACGCTTTTTAATTCTTCTAATTTAGAGTTTGAAGCTGTTGATTTGCTTTGCGTATTTGAATTGAAGCAGTCGAATTTGATGTCGGAGAATGGTTTGGAAGGTTCTTTAATCGGAGCCGGAGTGGGGTCACGAGGAAGTTCGGGCTGGGAACTCAGAGAGTCGGGTTCCTCTTGGTTGGGAGCGGTGATTTCATCCGGAAGGCTTTTGAATTCTTCTATTTCCCTGAATACTGCGTAGCGATCGTACGAAGGTTTGCTGTCAAAATTATCAAAATTTGCTACAAATGTGTCGGGTGAGTCAGCATTGAAGTTGTCTTCGAAATTAGTATCGAATTTGTTTGATTTTTCGAGAGTGTGGGGGGGGCGTTCGGCCACTCGAGGTGGTCTGTCAGTAGTTTCGTTGTGAAGGTATTCCCTCAAGTGGCCAGTCAACTGGACGATGGTCATGCGGGAGAGAACGTCTGCCGGCATATGCAGGCGGCCGGCTAGGTCGTCTATGCCGCACGCCAGCAGCTGGGCCAGCGTGATATCCAGGGACGGGGGCGGGGAGGGCGAGGGCGAGGGCACTAGCCGGCGAGGAGGCAAGTACTCGCCGGGGTCCACAGGCGGCTCCCGCGCGGGCGCGGGGCGGCGCCGCGCGGGCAGAGGCAGCGGGGGCCCTGCCTCTGTGCGCTCTGCGCCCCTCTCCACCGGCTTCTTCGGGGGCAGCGGAGGAGGGGGAGAGGGGGAAGGTTGCGTGGGGGGTTTGCTAGACTGTGGACGCTGCCGTATACTGGACTTGCTGTCTGTTGATGGCTGAAAATGAAATAAATAAGCATTATGTATATGGTGTACAAGATATTCTGTTGTGTTTTGTTCAATTTGGATATTATAGAGATGAATTATTTGAATTGAATTTTTTTATGAAAGTATGTATTAAAAAAAAGCAGATTTAAAAAGTTTATTTTTTTATGTATGGCATATAAGGTAAGGGTACCGAAAATCGACATATTAAGAATAAAAATGAGGTTTCTTAAAAATAATTTATTTATTTATTAACAATTCTTGCCAATTCTTATAAAAAATATGATTGTATTTATAATTAAAATATACCAACAAAAACCGAGCGATCTTTCTTAAACTTGAAAAAATATAATAAAATTTAATACTATGAGTTGACTCGGGGAAAATAAAAATAAGAATGTAAAAAACAAAAGTAGAATACACTAACACAGTCAAATACACTCAACCGCCCATACCTAAACAACTGCAATTTTGATGTAATCAAAATGATTCAAACTTGAAAGTAATAAATTACACATGAAACATTCTTTATTATGGCATATTATATATTTCTGGATGTTTGCGATGCTATAGTCCTTAAAATGTAACATGATTAGAATGACAGTTGTCAGAAAAAGTGACAACATAACTTTGTAGTAACATCAAAGGAGTTATTTACATTGACACACGAAAAATCATTTGTATCTGGCGTGTTAATTTATTTTTTAAATACAATTCTTGAAACATAAAACAACATTAATCTATAAAATCAGCTTTAAAAGTAAAATAAACCTAATTATTAACGACGTTTTTACTAGGTTACATCATTTTGCAAAAACGTTAGAGATGATGGGACAAATTGATCGAATAAAAAAATAATTCATTTGATGTTGTTCATGAAAAAAGTATAAATATATCATTCTTTGGTGAATAATTGTGTTAAACACACTATAATAGGCTTGTTTTTGCGTTTTTATATCAATTTTCGGAAACAGAGTTTCATGATTACATGAAATAACTGATAAAATCGATTTGATCAGTGATCAGTAATTTCCCATCAGTAATTTCCCATCACTAATGAAATTAGTTTGACAGCTGTCATTCTAATCAAGCTAAATTTTAAGGACTATAATAATATTTTTTCGCCGACACAATAGATCCTCGCAGGTCACAGTGACGTCAGGAGCTTGTATAGCACTGACCCCCGCCATTAAGAATAAGAATATGTCAATGCATACTATTTTTGAAATTGTTTTTTTTGGTTTGTGGTTTTTTTTATCAAGAATGTTAAATTTATTACCATGTATTGTATTGTTTCCTAATTTTAAAAATGGTAATAGACTTTTTTGTAGTCCTTGTACTTGGTTTTTCATTTATTTTATATTTGGTAATGTAAGCATCATTATCATTTTCACTTCTATCTTTTTAAGAAACAATCTCATTAATGCTCAATACGTATCTTTTTTGGGTGATCCCATTTAAGTTGAATACGTTCCGACGTTTCGGCTACCATTGCAGGAGCCATCTTCGAGGTAAACAGTTGTTAAGTATAATAATTATTTTACCAAAACGGAAGCTTAAAATATGTTCAAGAGCACTATTTGTACTATTGACAGCACACCGATAATTATTCGATACTAAAAAAAATTCTACCCCATATATTAAATTAGTTTTAGATGTTAAATGTAACACTAATCTTGTAAAATTCATATAAAAACAAGGCTCTACTCGTACACATTGTAATATATATTAATTTTAGTCATACATAAATAATAAAGCAACATGTTTTCATACCTCAAGATTCCGCATGTCCTTATCAATTTTCCCAAAAAACTTTAACACAGCGAACGTTTCGTTACTTGTATCAAAAATAAAATTCTCATATTGAACTGCTTTACTGACAGATCATTATTTTTGCGTAGCAACGAAAGACAGCTCTAGGCATCCTTTATAAAATATTTTGGGTACGTAAGCCAATAAACATCCCAACTATACTGCAAAAAGTCAACCATTGGTGCCCTGTCCATTTTTTTATTATCAAACATTATTATGTTTTAATATTATCACTTTTTAAATTTGTTGATATCTATAGTGTTCTTTTCTGTTCGCATTAAATGAAATTTTAAAAAATATATACCCAAACCCTGTGTTTGGGTACATATTTTCTACCCTGGCATGCCTTTGTAGATTTTTTTAGTTTTGTTTATGTGATTGTATATTTTGTATTTGTAACATTTATTGTAAAAGCAAAAAAAATATTTAAAAAAAAAAATCTAGAAATTTTTTAAACAATTTTCAATATTTGTATGGGAGAAGAAAAAAATATTAAATGAACATCCTAAAATGTAGCTTTGAAGGAACATTAAATGTCAAAAATAAAGAATAGAGAGAAAGATTAGTAAATACCTGTCTAAGTAATCTGGGAGACTTATTTTCGGGAGGTAGAGAGACCTGGAGTGGTGCGATATCAGACTGGAGGTTGGAGAATAATGCAGGCAGGGAAATTGGAATGTCAATCCTCATTTTAGTCTCCTGATAAATTGGTGGCGATGGTTCCGCCGCTTTATATTGTTTACTTTCTATCGAGCCGTGATCTTTGCTAGCAGACCCCGTGAAAGGATCTTCGCAGAGAGATTCGGCAAACGGGTCCGTATTGTCGAAAGGGTCAGTCTCGGCAAAAGGATCCGAAGTGAACAAGGAGGGAATGATAGGAAACATTTGCGACTCTTGTTGTTTTCCTATGCTGACTGATCCGCCTGACTGTCTTCCTACAGATGTCAAGTAATCCGGTTTAGGCACAGATTCGAACACGGATTTCGGAAGAGGAGGAATTTGTTTTGCTTCTATTTCTTTTGGCTTGGGAGGGGAATCGGTACTGACGAGATCCTTGAGGACTTTTTTTGGTGGGTTTTTTAATTCTTGGAAGAAGTGCTTCTTGTCCACATAAGGTTTGCTGCGTCCGGTACCGAGAGGGTCTAAGTCCGTGAACACGTCAAATAGGTTGGAGTTTGATGTTGATTCTGATGGGATCTGCGAAAAAGAAATGTACATATTATATACAAACAAACTCACAGAAACAAAGTAACGAGAAAATATAATCTAATCCAAAATTATACTTTGAAATGTTTTCTTGAACTTAAAGATAAAGGGTGTGTACATAAATAGACACATCATCGGCCTAACTTGTGAAACTCTTAAATCCCAAAATGATTGAAAAGGATATTTGGCATTTTCCATTAGATATTTAAATTATTTATATGTGTGTAAAACTTGTACTTCAGTACAATGTTTCATTTAGGTCAAATAAAAAAAACTCGTAAATCCTATCCATAGCAAAATATTTATTTGTAAACCTCGTAAATTGCGCTGCGAGGGTAATTCTCTTGCCTCGGCTGTCATTGAGTTTTCATGTTGTGTCCAGTTTTGATAATTACTGTTTTTATTTCAAGATTACAACATTACAACATTGGGTAGAGTAAAATGGGTAATGATTGCCTGCTATCACTTTGATCGTTCTTTTGAGAATAATGCATATACAGTAGAACTTGGTTATAACGATCACGGAAATAGTGAGAGCTCGGATGTAACGAGGAAACATTCATCGGCATTTCAGTTTATGGTTTCTGCATACAATTATTCACTATTATAATGAGCTGCTTCTCGGACATACCGAATAAAAGTATTTTCAACTGTTGATCAAAAACTCTTCAATCGTTTAAAAACGTATTTTTTAAAATAAGAACGTGAGTAACAAAATCTAAACGGGCGGCTAACTTAAGACGAAATAGGATGACGTTTATGACACTACGTAAGTGTCTAAGTACCTAATTGGTATTTTCGCCGACAAGATTGAGAAATATCACACATGATTGAAATTGTGTGTGAAAAATCCAAGAAAGTACCGGCTCGGCATAACATTCTAATTTACAACTTCTTTTGTAGTTTATGAGTGTCATCCTTATTTCGGGGGTTTTTATAATGCTTTTCAGTTTTTTTTTATGTCTTCTGGTCAATGCATAATAAACATTACGAACAGGGATCAGTTGAAAACTAACCCTTAAATTATAAACCGTCTACTAATAATAATAATAATGTTTGGATAATTTATATAGCGCCATTTTTGTGAAAATCACCTCAAGGGGTGAAATCGGTGAAAAAACGGCAATTATTTGTGAAACAGAATGTGGCGCGAAAAACCTTGAGGTGTGTAAGAAATCTCTTATCCACAGTGTAAATATTGTGGAAAAATAATGATGTTTTTTTAACTGCATTTTAAATTTCGAAAGTAGTATGTTTGTAAGGATTTATTATCATTTTACATAATAGTTACCTGTATGATTTAATTACCTGTATGAACTATACGGATATTTATTTTTTAATTACCTGTATGAACAATACGTATATTTATTTGTTTACTTAGTGACAATATGCAATGGCAATTGGAATTTAAAAAATCATTTCTCTGGTATAACGAGTAATGCTTATAAAGAGCAAATTCAATCGTTCCCATCTTCCTCGTAATAACCAAGTTCGCCTGTATATAATTGAGGACATTGGAAGCAAAGATGGCAAACTCCCGTTTTGGCGTTTTCGAGAAAAATAGAAAAAACTGCTACACTAATGCCAAAGAGAGTCTTCGTGTTAGAAATGTTATTTTCACTGAACTTAAGCTTTAAGATGCTAATAAATTAGCTTTAATAGAAACATTAATTCAAAAAACTTTCTTAACATTCGTATGGCACATGCATTTTGAAAATTTAAATCTCAAGCCTGTCATTGGTTGAATAAAATGGCTGATGGATATTGCTATCTTTGTTTCCAAACACTATTTTCAAACCGTCGAAGTATGATTTTGAACTACATTTGCAACTAAATTCATGATTTTTATAAAATAAAGTTGATAAAGTACAGAATGACATCATAACAAAAATTTTTTTTTTGGAGGTTGCTATCTCTGCTTCCAATGCCCTCAATTCACCGAAATAATTCAGATGTTGTTACTATTTGTTATTATAATAAATAAAAAAGTGTTTTGCGTTAAAAATTTGAAATGTTGCTTTTTTACAGAAATACTAATGTGGGCGATCATTGTGATTTTAAGAGCTTTTTTTATAGCTAAAAAAAAAATGATCACTATGTTACAGTTCAATAATTTTAATGCAAAAGTACACGAGATAAATAGATAAAGAACTGGCGCCTTAAGCGTATGATTGATCACTTTATCTTCATGTAACAGATGATCAGAATACCAATGAAGTGCCCTATGCACCACGATGATGTGACTGTCAAAATCTACATTTTGGTAAACAAAAAGGCTATTGACAACACTGGATTGCAAGTCACTAACGTGCGTGTCCTGCAGGACAGTGGGGGGCGTAGAGGGGGGCCCCTCTGGCGGGGGCGGGCTGGGCGCGGCGCGCGGCTGCGGGAAGGTGAAGTGGGAGGGGCGCGCGCCCGCCGAGGGCGGCGGCGCCGGACTGAAGGGGGAGCCGCCCTCGCTGGCCACGCCGGCCGCGCGCGCCCCCCGCGAGCTGCTCGGGGGCGGGGGCAGGAATCCCTGGGCGAGAAACATTATAATTTATAGTAAAGTGAGATGAAGGAGCGATGACAGTGAGAGGTCATAAGCTCTGTAAATGTCTAGACTTCCATATTCCTTTCTTAAAAATGTTTTCGATCGCTGTTACAATATGTTAATAGAAACATTATTGTCAAAATGCAATTTCCTCACCTAAATCATCACTGAGCCTTACGCTTCAGTTTTCAGTCTAAGGACAGTAAAATATTGCAGTGTAAATCTTCCTTTTAAAATGTTTTTTTTACGCAATCGTGATGGGAATTGAACCCATGGCATCAGGCATGGTGAGCAAACACCACTGGACAGAATAATCTTCACCCAATTTCCATTTTCAGGATTTCAGGTAGTCGAGTAGCCAAAAACACTAGTCCAGGATGCATATTTGTAAATGTCCATACAAATGACACGTTATCCACCCCAGTAATAATTTTAAAAAAACAAATTATTTTATAAGACATTTATGGTGTAGCCGAGATACTGCAATGAAAACAAGAATGTTTGTGTTGAGTGACGTTAGCAGGCGCTACTTGGGAGCGATTTTGTGGCGTTGCGAAATTGAATAGTGCTAATTAAAAACGTGCACCCTAACGATTCTGAAACATCTCGAACTGGAGACCTATAGATAATGAAGCATCCCGAATGGATAAAGCGTTGGATATTTACGAATATGCATTGAAAATTATGGAATATTTCCCACACAAAACGGTATTTTTTATCTGCCTGGAAATGCACAACTCACTAAACTCATCATCACAAGTTCAACGGCCCTGGGTGGACAATGGCTGTGCCCAGGAGTCTCCTTCACTCTTGTTGGTTTGCTGCCCTTCCTTCCCAGTTCCCCATTTCCAACGTTGCCTATCCATTAAATTTTGGTCCTTCCTGGTCCTCCATGGTTCTTGTGGCACGGAGAGAGCTAGATTTTTTATGGAGTTATCGCCATCCATTCTAATCGCTCACTTATGACTTGTCTTAAAATATTTTGTCTCGTATCTCTGACTTCTTGCATGACGCAACCTTATGTTTTTGTTGCCATGTGGGCATTCAAAAGTTGATTTTAAAATTCACTAATTATTACCGGGGTAGAGGTGAAGGAGTCTCCAAAGGGATCCGTGGGCGGTGTGAGCCTCTCCATTTGGTGCAGGCCCCTCTGCAGGGAACTCAGCTCCTGTTCCAGGTCCACCAGCTCGGCCACGGCGCCCCCGCTGGCCGCAGCCGCCCCCTGCACTGCGCCCACCGCGCCTTCCTTGCGCCCCGACGCCCGGCTCCGACTAGATACGCTGCCGTCTGTGCTCACATGTGCCTGCATACAGAAGAAATAGATTTAGGGCACAAAATTTAATGATAAAAGGGTGTAAAGGAAAAAGTTTTATAATGAAAAAAGGTTACAAGAGAAACAAAATTTCATGATTTTAGAGGGTTCAAGAGACATAAAATTTCATGATGACGAATGGGTACAAAGGAAACAAAATTTCATGATGACAAAAGGATACAAAGGAAAAGAGTTCATGACAGTAAAAGGGCATAAAGGAAAAATTTCTTGATAAAAGGGTACAAGGGAAATAAGATTTTATGATAGTAAAAAAGAAACAATGATAAAAATATGCAGATGATTTCCACGGAAAGATTCCTAACAATACATAGGATGTGTTTTAGGTGAAGACAAGACAAGAATGCCCATCAAAGAATTGGAATGATCAGGTAAATCAAAACCACAAATCTGACTAAGCCAAATATTGTATGTCAGGAGGTATGAAAGGGGAAGATAGACACACGTGGCATTCCATTCTCTGTCTACCTAATTGTGTGATGGCAGTTAGTACACCATACATACCTTGGAAGTATCAAGTGCAGCTGTAGAGATGTACCGAGATGCTAATGTTATAGTTTTTCCTTCCAATTGTTGTTTCGCTAATTCTATTTCCTTTTTCTTCAATTCAAATACTACTTGGAATAAATCACGCATGGCTATTACAACCTGAAAAATAACACAATAATTAAAGCCCTACATACAATTAATTTACTTAATTACAAATTGATTGTCGAAAACTCCCTAAAACACCAAGCTCAACTCACCAAACACAAGAATTTCAAAATAAAGTTACAATTTTTTGTGAGGTTATAAAATTATCTTACAAAAAGATTTTAAATACTTATGATTAAACTTGTGGAAATGGCCTTTTATAATGATTTATTTTTATGTAAAAACTTATTTTAATTACATTAATTATTTATTAATATTCATGTTGAAACGTTTAAAATGTCAACAATAATATTACGTAAATTAAATAAATATTAAAAAATATAAAAATTACATGGAAAGCTTTGTGGGTAAATAATAAAAATAAAACAACTTTGTTTCTAACCACTCACTGTTTTTTTCTACCGACGGGTTTCAAAGCTACACAATATATATATTCTTTATAAAGGTAGATTTTTTAAATATTTATTTACATACAGCTTAATTATACATTTTTGAGACATAAGTCCCAACTCCATGGGACCAAAGTCCTGCGTTGAATTAGAAATTTACTAAATTATACCGAAACCGGTTGGAAGAAAAAAAAAGTAAGTAGTTACAAACAAAGGTGTTTTATTATCATTATTAAACTAATTTTCTTAAAATAAAGGAGATGATTTTAAAACCAATTATTTTATTATTACTAGCTTGCGTAAAATTTATGTTTTACAACTGCATCGATAATTATGGAGGGAAAAATAAAATATTTCTATTACAACCATTTAATTAAGATGATCTTATTTTGCAGTTCACTAAAACGACCCTCGGTCTTATATTGTTTTTCTTCCAGTACTAAACATCTCCCCATCTCAACAAACAGAGTAATCCCGTGATTCTCCCCTAAACAAACAATGCTCAAGACTCTTTATTACTTTTTCATCAAACACACATTAATCAGTAATACGGTATAGGGGGGTATGAAACTTTTACTGCGTGAATTAAATGTAGTCTATTGAATATTTTGAATTGATATAATACACGCGTAGGGCGCTATTTTTCTTACATGGAAGGTAAGGTCTTACGCTTCAGGTGCTAGTATAGGAACATTGAAATATTGCAGTGTACAACCACCTTTAAAACCAATATTTCACATCCACCCTGCCAGGAATCGAGCCCAGGACCAAGGCGAATGCGCAAACTACTGCACGACGAGCCAGACTTATCTCCACTCAATTTACATTATCAGGATTTTTACCTGAAAGTAGCTGTTGATCAAAAATGATCATCCAACATTGTATCTGATCTTGGTATTATATTTTATAAAAAATTAAACTTCATTAAAAATATACAGAGCATAACTAATAAAAGCATGAAAACTCTCGAATTTCTGTTACGAACGATTAGAGACTTTGACTCAGTCTATGTAATGAAAATTTTATGTTTCTTTAGTACGTAGCCAACTTGAATACAACTCGGTTATATGGTCACTATATTATAAAGTGCGTATAAATAATATCGAAAGAATTCAACATGATCTTTTACGTTTCGTTAATTTTAAATTAGGCATTCCAGTTGAACGTATTAATTATACATACTTAAATAAATATTTAAATTTACACACATTAGAAACTAGAAGAAAATTAAATGATTTGTTATTTTTATTTAAAATATTAAATTCAATATTTGACTGTACTGAACTGTTAAAACTAATTAACTTGCGAGTGCCCGGCCAAATTACTTGATTTAATAAACTCTTCTATATAAATATATCTACAATAAACTACAGTGCACACTCGCCTATGAGGACAATTCATGTGTTTGCAAACGAATACGCAAATGATAAAGATATATTTAATACAACACTTTTTAATTTTAAAAGGCAGTTAATCAATTTATTATCTCCAAATTTAAATACTTAAATAATACTATGTTGTTTTATATTGTATACCTTTTATTAACTTATATCTGTATTCTTAATTATTATTTTTTCTAACTAACTAACTAACTAACTAACTAACCATCACGCCATTTCCCCGGAGGGGTAGGCAGAGAGGATAGAACGCCACACCACTCTGTCCTGGCACACTTCCTTTGCTTCCTTCACATTCATACATCTTCTCATGCACGCACGTCGATTATTCCGACTTTTCACAAGACCACTTTCAAGAATTTGTTGTACTTGATCATGCCATGTCTTTCTCGGCCTTCCTCGACTTCTACAACCAGACACATTCGCATCATAAATCTTTTTAGCCGTTCTTTCATCATTCATTCGCTCCACATGACCGAACCATCGCAAAAGACCTTTCTTAATTTTGTCGATAATGCTTAACTCAGCCTTGCATTCTGCTCTAATTTCGACATTAGGGCACCTATCATACATTGTTTTTCCGCACATTCGCCTGAGGGATCGCATTTCAACAGCATTCAGTCTACTTTCGTCCCTTTTTTTCCAACTCCATGCTTCGCTTCCATACATTAGGGTTGGTACCAGAACTCCATTATGAACTGCTAATTTAGCCTCTTGCGATAGACACTTATTTGCTACGACAGACTTTAAGGAGAATGTAGAAAAAATAACAGGGAAAAAAAAATAACTCCCTGTTATTTTTTCTACATTCTTCTAATTTTAAGATTCTTTTAATGTAACCGATGGGAAAAAATGAACTTCTGTTCTCTCTACTGGAATATATGTATGTATGTACTATATGTAAGATTAGTTTTTATATATTTTAATTTTCTTTTTCTTTTTCTTATTACTTCATTTTTAATTTTTTGCTAGTTTGGGTAAAACGATGTTTGTACGAGGATCGATTAATGTGTTTCACCCCTGGCCTATTTCGAAGTGGATGAGGAAAGTTTTTGTGCCTTATTTTTCGACATAGTCCCCCTGTTCTAAATGCTCTACTAGAAAACTATAAAAATATTATAGCATCGCTGGGAGAAGTGCATACAAGTCCATGAGGGCTAAATAAAATAAATATATACAAAAACTTTTTTTCATCCGCTTCGAAATAGGTCAGGGGTGGAGCGTATCAATCAACCCTCGTACAAACTTTATTTCACTCTGTGTCCGGGCGGATAAAGTATACAGTTCTGAGTATGAAATAGAACTAGAACCCTGGACGAGCGTTTTTGGCTCAAAAGTTAATCTCAGGTAAAAATCCTGATAAAGAAAATTGAGTGGCGATAAGTACACAGTATTACCGTGTAATTATGTTTTAAATCCTTTGCTTGATGTTATCAACTGGTCATTGTTGCCAAAAGTTCCATTTCCATAGATAAATATATTTGTATTCCACTGAATTTCTTAATCAAACTCCATAGTTAAATCCTTTTAATACCAAGTATCAATGAAACTTCTTTATTAAGTTTTATTTGCAAAATTGACTTAGTCAAGTAAATTGTTTACAAGGCCTAAACTGAGAATTTTAATTAATACTTTGTATCAAAATTATCACACGCTTGGAAGCTATTTATGCATTTTTTCACATACAAGATAGGCAGTATAATTATAATTGATTCTAAATCCCGAGAGCCACTATTTTTATTTCTATATGAAGGGTACAAGATATGTACAAGAACGTTTTAAGGTTTCCAAGCCTCTTGGACATCAAAATAAATTTATAAATATAAAGGAACCTGCTTAATGTAAATAGCCTATAATGTTTTATATAATTTAAAAAATGTTTCATTAAATTTGTTACAACAGAGAGGGAAAACATTTTTGAGAAGGGAATATGGGAGTCTAGGCATTTACAGGGCTTATGACCTGCCATTGGCTGGTTTAGGCAGAATAGAAAATGTTACACAGTGTGTAAAGTGGCCATTTAAACCAGCCAATGACAGGTCATAAGCCCTGTAAATGCCTAGACTCCCATATTCCCTTCTCAAAAATGTTTTCCCTCTCTGTTGCAACAAATTCAAATATAAACAACTCCTTTGGGAGAAAATCCAGCCAGTCTGTAAGCATTTGGACATACTAAAAAAAAAACATTGTTGAGTTTTCATTAACATTGAATTATCACTTTATTTTCAGTATTTAACTGACATCCACCCTTTATCCCCTGCATGCATTTTTTTTCTTGTTCAATTATCTTGGAAATAAGACCCTTTATGTCAAATTTTAACAGGTACCATTGTTGGTTTAAAAAACTTGAAAATTGACATCCATCATTTATATCCCATACCCTTCATATACAAACATACACTTATAAAAACACAATATATATTTTTTTAAATAGTACCTGACTAGCGGCTTTATCAGTTTTTATACCGAAAAATCTATGACCTGTATCTGGAGACCCGAAAATATATCCAAAAGCTCTCGAGTCACTCATGTCTTGTGCGATGAAGGATATTTTGTGCACCGGATGGTGATATAGTGAATCCTGAAAACAGAAAAACATATAATTTTATTGCTGTTGAAAATAGGTTCATTCGTTGTGCATTTAATTAAATCAATAATGTTTTGAGTATATTCAAATGTTTGTAAACAAGACTGCATTTTAAGAAGGGAATATGGGAGTCTAGGCATTTACATTGGCTAGTTAAAATTATCCTTTACACGGCGCGGCGTGTAAAATTCTGCCTGTCTGAACATCTATATTCAAATCATCCATCTGTTGACTTTTTTGAAAGGTAATGAGCTGTTAAAATGGACTTCTCTTATTCTCTATGTTCCGTTCTCAAATTTTTTTTTCCCTCGCTGATGCAATAAACGTCCATCTTGACAACTCCCCTTAGGGGATGGAATCCAGCCTCGTCTACAAACATTTGGACATACTAAAAAATATTATTGATTAATTGGGTTGTGGTTCTGTGGCTCACGGACCAAAGGTCTGTGGTTCGAATCCCACTCTACCCCAACTTGATTCCATTTTCTAATAGTGAGTTATTTACAACTCGTTGAAAATGGCCCTCAAAATTAAATATTTGGGTAAATCATATATAAAAAATAAATAAAATAAATATATAAAAAAAAAAAAAAATATTATAACAAAATAAAAATAGAATACAATCTAACTAAATCATGTATATTTTTATACCAATAATATATTTAATAAATAAATAACTGATATAAGAAGTATAAAAATTAAAAGGTATTTTAAAGCATTGTCTGGTATGTGAAAAATTCTCACTCACATCAATAAAGGATTCAGTTTTCAAATAGTACAAAAAACTAGAAAGATTTTTAAAGGGGTGAAAAAAAACTACAGGTGATCAGTCAGATGAGGCTCAAAGGGTTGATCGATTTAGACGACGATCAATCAACTAAGGTCCGAAGGGTCGATCAATTGAGATGACGATCAATTAATCGAACTACAAATAACCAAATTATCTAGCATGTCACAGTCGTTCCCTGTTAGAATTATTAACCGTAAGATCTCATGACAGAAGATACTGACCCCAGTTTTCTCGTCCCTCAGGCGCAGGCCGTCGATGGCCACGTGCACCGAGATGCGCTGCTTGTGTTCCCCGGCCGCGCGGATGGCCATCTTCAGGTCGGCCAGCGCCTCCTGGCACATGCGGTCTCCGCGCGCCTCCCCCACCTCCAGGATGCCGATCAGCTTGGCCTTGAAGGCCACACCCTCGCCCAGGAAGCGCGACGGCTCGTTCTTGTCTGGGAGACAGCGGCCGTTACAATGGTAGGGCAAACACAAACAAATACCACCCAACAAACATATATACGTACATATATACAATATGAGGCGCTGAGAGCCAGAGGAACTAAAGTGATATTTAAACAGTTTTTGGCAAAATGGCTTCCATACATTTATGACTTTTGTTTTTTTTATATAAAATGACTAAGACTAAGGTTAACCTTATTCATTAATGATGGAAATAAATTATGTAAACTGATAGCTCATACAAATTTGGTGGTTGTTTCTGGAAATCTTTAGTTTATTAAGTGTCCAGCTTTAATATTGGCACTTGAGTTAGTGTGGCTTAAAACATAGTTTTTTTTTCATCTTATTACATACTTGGATTGATTTGGTGTCAAATTTCGCAAAAGCTCCAATAGCTTTCAGGGCCTTACTTGAAATTTCAATTGGCGTAAAGCATTATTTGATCAATTTGTCATCTTAGTCCTGTCCGCACCTGACGGTGCATAGGGAACTGCATTGGTGTATGTCGATCATCCGTTACATGAAAGTAAGGCAAATAATCAATTAAACGGTTCAGGAGTCCATCCAGGAGCATGCAGTATTGCAGTGTAGAACCACATTTTCAATCAGTATTTCATGTCGACCATCCCAGGAATTGAAACCGGGACCTCAAGGTTGGTAGGTGAATGTGCCACCCGCTGCACTACGAGGCGGACTTATCTCCACTCGATTTTGTTTTTAAGGATTTTTACCTGAATAGCCATCAAGTTGAAAATGCTCGTCCAGGATTCTGGTTCTATTACACACACAGAACCGTATTCGTTATCCGCCCAGGCACAGAGAAAAAATATATAATAGGGACTTAAATAAGTTCTCGCTGTTTCCCGACAGATGGAGTTATCTTAGCCTTTTTACATCGGGCAATACTACAGCCAACTTCATTGTGAAGCTCCACCATTAGGCTTGAAATTACAGTGTATGTTATATTCCGCCGAAGTGTAAAAAACATATTTCTTCGTAGTGTTCAACATGTCGAATGAGGAAGTTCGGTGGTTTTTTTATTTGTTAATAGACAATTAAGCCAAAAATGTTTTTTTTTTGCATCGTATTATCAGCGCTATGATTTTATAAAGTTTTGTATTTTCGCTTTTTCTCAGTCCGTTCTGCCGATTGGTTCGCTGACGGTTGGTAAACCGGATGGTAAACGACGGCTGACGGCTGGTAAATCTTCCACAACTTTCTTATCATTGGTTGATTCATATGAACTAGTGAGGTCGTTCAAAGTTGTTTGTTTTCAATAAAATATTTCAAAATATTTTTTTCGTACATTTTCAAGAAACTTTGCGGTACAATTTAATGTTCTAATTTTTACCGCGCGTAAGAAAACATTTTTTGTAGAATAGAACCAGAAACCTCGACGAGGCTTTTGACTCGATGGCTGGTAAACATCCTAAATAAGGAAATATTGATTCCTCTGGTGGTATTCTAAATCTTCTCCCCCCCCTAGAGAGTGATTAATTTGAAGATTTTTTTTTTGATGCGACAGCACTTTGCTTCATATAATGCCCACATTGATAATTAAACGTCAACGTGTAAAACTGCTTAAAAAACGGAAATAAAACTAATAGGGTTTGGTCAATTCAACATAATTATATGTTTTGGGTAATGCTTAAGGTCGCAATAATGTTCTAAATGAAAATCATCATGTTTAATTTCACGTGTTGATATTGTTTGACGTTTAATCATCAGTGTGGCCATATATGATGCAAAAATTAGTCGCATGCAAAAAATAAATATCCCCAAATTAACCACTCCCTAGGGGGTAGAGAGGATCCATAATTGCACCCCTGGGATGGCACCTGAAGCGTAAAACTGATCACCTTACCTTCATGTAACAGGTGATCTAAAAAGGCTGCATTTGGTTTAGAAACTCACTGCCCTATGCATCATTAGGCGCAGAAAGGAAAAAAAAACAATTTAAAAAAGATTAAGAGATATTGTTTTCTGATTCAAATTTTATATCACGCCATTTTAAATTTCCAGCTATGATTTAATATAGTTGATCATTAAATATTATATAATTTGAGACAGTCAATAACAACTTTGGGACTTCCTATTTTAAATAATTAACATTTTAAAATCAACAAAATTCCGACAAGACGTCTAGGTATTACAAAAGAACAGTTTATGTTCTGAAAATATTTTAAAGACTGAAGAAGATTAGAAATATATGTATTAAAATATGATAACTGTATGAAAAGTAAAAAAAAATCTAAAAAACTACATCTTCTAATAGTATACAAGTGGAATATTTTCTACAGTCATAAATTATTGTTATAATATGTTATATGCATTATTGTGATAAGCATCATTGAACAATTCTGACAAAATAATTACTACAAAATTGTCTAATTATTTAATTAATAATTGTTGTACCTGACAGAGGTCAATAATTAAGTAATTACAGCAATTAATAAAATTACCATATAAATAGAGTGTAAAAAATATTAGCTCATCATGCATTAACCCTTTTAATTCCTGAGGTCGATCAACTCCCCAAATAATATATGCGGAAAAAAAATCTATACACGTGATTTTATGTCGAGTCAGAGCCGTATCGAATGGGATCTAGTGTAGGGTTGCCACATTTCGCTAGGGTCTCGTCGGGACGTTCTGGAATGGGGATATGTAGCAAGAATTTTTTATTTTTTTTAATGGTTTTTCAGAAATATAATAGATATGTTTTTCTTACATTTTATGTGGTGCTTCAATTTGTATTTTTATTTATATACTTTTTCTAGCTTGATATTGATGTAATACTGCAATATTGATTCTACAGTCCCTGGCAGCAGATGACATTTTTACTGGACCAACATCAATTATATTGCTTGTTTTAATGTGGTTTTATGAGTAGGAATGAAAATTAAATACTTGCAATATTTCAAAAATTAAAAAAAAAATGCTTTCACAGAGCCCATTAACTTCTAAATTATCGAGGCAAGATGAGCTTCAATGAATTTCTTTAGATACATCAATTGCTGGAAGCATTTGCAACTATATTTACACATTCATAGTCAGAACGGCCGCAGAAGATTTATGTTGATTAACAGCGTTGTACTGTGTAAGTCTAAATCGGGACATTATAGGTTTCATCGGGACGTCGGGACAGAGGGCTCAATAACGGTGACAGTCTCGATATATCGGGACGGATGGCAACCCTAATCTAGTGCCCTGTCACTTACTGAAAAGGGATGGGAATACACAAGTTTATAAATTAATACGAGCATGATATTCTCTTCTTCCTTGTAAGCAAGTGTCTGATTTTTGTACAAACTAAACTTATAGTAAGCCCAGTCCGGCTCTGAGTTGTCTATTTTTTGTTGCAAATTTGATTATCCCAAGAGTTCAGTAATATTTGGTAGAATTGCTAATCAAACTTTTTTCACCAAAAGTCAATAGTATGAGATAAAAAATAATATTGCATATTTCACATTTATTAAACACAGAGGCACAGTCTTTAGTGACTAGGAATGACCCATACCTGTGACTTGCCCAGACTTGCTAGAAAATCTGTGTTGTTAATATATAAAACTATTACAAATTAGGCTGGGATTAAAAGGGTTCAATAAATGTATACTCATTGTTAATCAAATAATCGATCAAAAGGTTTGTGTGAAATTGGCTACAGAACATAATATACATGTAATAATTTATTTATAAAAATGATAGGATATCGAAAATCATCATAAAATAATTATAATTCGAAGCTGCGAGGAATGTAATATACATCTAAAAACTTGTTGAAAAAATAAATTATTCATATTGATTTTGTGAACCTAAACTGACTGAAACCAGTTTTCAAAAAAAGATTATTTTTTTATGTAATTTTAAATTGAAAGAATAAAATAAGTATTGTGAAAATGTTACTTCTTTTCTACACACTTATACATAATCTTTTGATGTCATGAACATTTAAGTCGATCAAATAAATTATATCAAGCTGTTCCAGTATAGTCAAATTGACCAGGTTGTGTATGGTCAATCAACCAATTTAATCCAGACTATCGCAAATGTTGACAAGTTGACTAAATACAGTCAAATCTAGTAAAATAAAACTTAAATAGAACTTAGATCTTACTGAACTACATAATTAAAAAATAAATATATTTTGTTACTCCTATATCTAAAATAAAATAATTTAAAAATGGCTGTCTCATTTGATATTATAAGTCGTATATTTCCAAAAATTCATAAAGTTAAGAACAATACTGTGGTCACCCACTGAGTTCATTATTATATATGGTAATAATTTATCATACAGTCTGTCAGAGTAGTTTTTAAGAAAAAATAAGGTAATCTGATTGTTAACAGTTTATTAAGAGTTTGTAAATAATGGAAGTATACGCATAATATCAGTTAAAATAATAAACATGTTAAAGAAAGTATACTTATATACAAGTCAAATATATTACATTACTATCGGGTGTTTTTTAAGTGAGAAACAACTTTAAATTGAAATAATAGAAGAAATATTAGTAAGAATGAGTTTGTTTATTTTTTGAAAATAATACCGAACAAACAGTTACGTAGTGCATTCTGTTTTGTGTTACTTTTTGCAACAAATTTGGCGTTATTTCTAAAACAGCGCTTAAATCATAAATATAATGGCTTTTAATGCTTCAAAAGTTTTTGGTTTCCCATAGACCATGGACATAACGTAGCCCCATGGGAAATAATCCAAAGGCGTCAAATCACAGGACCGTAGGCCAATGAGCGGGACCCTTTCTGAAAATAATGTTGTTGCCAAACTTTTGACGCGGTGAATTCATGGTTTCAAGAAGAGCCCCATACATTTGGATAACTGAACAGTGGTTTTGAAGTAAATTTCTACAATTTAAAAGCGTCATTTGAGTGCAACGCTTTCCATTATCAATTTGAGTATCGTTTCAAAGCACAAATGTCATCAAAGAGAGAGTATTACCAATCACAAGTTTTATCACAACAAAAAACACCCGTTATTAAAATAATATTAGCATGAATATTGAAGCAATGATAATGGGAAATGAATGGTCCAAAATTACAATGCAATGAGATGCGTGCAACCCAAAATAATTTCTTCCACCGATATTGCATGCCATAATATTCCAAAACAATGGTTATAAACTTCAAATGAAAAGCATCAAAATAAAAACACATTTACTGACGATAAATGTTTACAAAACATAATGTTACCCGCATTGAAACAAAAAACACAAAAAAGGTCAAATAAATTGAAACAAAATTTTGTTGAAGAGTTATTTCCAAAATTTAAGTGGAAGAACTCACCAAACGGTCGCAAAAGGTGTTGAAAATGGCAGACTTGCATTGTTATATTTTGTTTTCCTATCCTTCCCAGTCTTTTATCTTTTCACATTACATCTTCATATTTTAGTCCCAATTAACCTGGCAAGTGCAGTGAAAATCGTTTTGAGTATGGACACGTTATTTAGAACTTTTCTATTCAGCAATGATACTAAAGTGCACTGGAAAAGTATTATTTTTAAAGCAAAATTTGAGAGAGAATATTATCTACTTAATTCATAATAACAGAACCGAGATGCGGTTTTTTAAAATAGTTTTAAGCGCGAAGGAAAGAAAACGAGTGTATAAATAAATAAATACAATGATGCATGCTAATTCTTAATTATTTGTACCAAAACATAATAAACCTCGTGTCATATTTTCGCTACTTATGCATAAAACTATTTTCTAGAACTTTTATTTTGTAAAATACTACAAACGATGTCATTTAAAAAAAATCCTTTCACGTGCACTCTCATTGAAGCGATATTTTTTTTTTTAATGTAGTACTTAAAAAAAAAATCTCGGGATACTCAAATAACTGTGGTAAAGGTCGGTAAAAATACATTTATTAGGATTTGTGAAAAAAAATACATGAATATAATGTAGGTACTATTTACGTTAGTCAGCAATATGCATAATTGATAAGATGGAATTAAGTTACCAATTAATAACTGTTTCAGTCGATTTTGAATAAAACCTTATAAACAATTATAATATAAGCTAACAGAATATATTATAATGCCTACATAACATTATTATTAAGGTGAGAATCGTGGCACCTCACGAGGGCCCAAAACAGCAAAACACCGTGTTTTGAGAATAGATGTCTCAGAAGAATCTTGGGTGTGCGGTGGTTTGACTTTGTAAGTAATGAAGAATTAAGATAACGGACGCAGCGAACTCCGGTGACAACTGTCATCAAGTGGAGGCGATGCGGTCGGCTAGGCCATATATTGCGGATGCCTCCTCAGAGCCTTAACCACGCTTGCCTACTTCACAAGGCATCAGGGTCTCGAGGTCTTGGGCGTCCGCTGCTGACTGTTAGTTGGCAGTTTGTGTCAGAAATACGCGACGCTAACCTGATTTGGGAGAAAGCACAGGAGCTGGCAGCCGACAGAGATAATTGGAGGCTATTTGTGGATATGGATAGTAATGACGATGAAAATTTTATCAAGATAAAAATTAAATATGAATGCGGAAGGGAGCGACATACTGAATATAACTTACAGTAGACCGATGTAAACCGTCCGTGCTTTTTACTGAACTATTTGTTTTGCTTGTCAAAATCAACGTAATATGACGTGACGATACTTGCTCCCTCCGATGGTCATTCTCTTTCTTTTGGGGACGACTTTTTAGCTTGAATTTGTATGGAGTGTCATCCATATATTTTATATCTCAATGGAAATTATAGCATAATTGGTTGCAGCAATTTCTATATGCAATGGCACATTATGTCTAGTAGTCCTAACAGGTATTTGTAATTAAATCATATTTACAAGTCAGGAGCGTCCAACATTCCATTTAGTATCTTAAAGAGAAACATTAAATCACTCAGTTTCCGTCTTCTGGATAAACTTTCCAAATCAGGAGTATTCATGAAAAAGTCATGGTTTACAAATTAAATATGAATAGACAGCTCGTAATTGATAAAGCGTAAAAATTTCCTCTACATATAACATCAACCCTGATGATGGACGCTGTAATGCGAACCGAAACGTCGGAAAAGAGTGCGAACAACACAAGGTATAATAACCCAGAAAAACTCATTGTGTAATCCAACCGTGCATCTCTAGATAATGTCAACTTTTTAGCTTGAGGATTCAAATATACACAAAATTTAAGATTTCTTTACTCCCGTACCTACCGAAATAAAAATGCGGCGAATAAATTTTTTTCATTACCGGTATTCCTAAGTACGTCTCTATTTATTCTGATTATGTTAGTAGCCGGCATTAGACAGATAGTTCGTTCTTTAGTTTGACGGCTGGCTTGCTTGTTTTGGACCGAATTTTTGGCATTCTTATAAATCGAATTTAAGCTAAGTTTTGAACATATTTCACTAAAATTAAACTAATTTGATTTAATAAACATATATTGTAAGATAACGTCATGTTTCATGAGTTTTATTATCAGTTTGAGACTTCATAAAAAAAAGTTAAATATATACTAAAGCATAAAAGATTAAGAAAAACTATTTTCAAAAAGATCTTTCAGTAAATAGAGAATATTTTTTATATCTACAGAAATCAATTCAAGGATGCTATTCTAAATCTTTTCGCGGGGGTAGAGAAGATTTCTTCTGTGTATAAAGTGAGATTTTTTGCATGCGACTACACTTTGCTTCATATAGGGCCACACTGATGATTAAATGTTAAATTACGTAAAATAAACAGTTTCCCAATTGACATTGAAAAAACGGAAAAAAAAACTAATACGGTTTGGTCAATTCAACCTAATTAAGTGTTTTGAGTAATGCTTAAGTTGGCTATATTCTAAATGAAAATCAACAGGTTCGTTCTCACGTGTTCGTATTTATTTGACGTAATTTGAGGTTTAATCATCAGTGTAGCCATACATGAAGCAAAGTGAAATCGCATGCAAAAAATAAAAATCCCCACATTATATATAATGTCAAAAGATTTTTAAAGATTATTTAAGCTTTCATATCGATCCAAAAAACGTATTATTTATAAAGTATTATTGTAACATTATTTTTATTTTTCATTATTACCTAGCTCAACACTAGCCACTTTATGTTTATGTTAAATTATTCTCAGTTTTACTTGGTTATATTTATATTTAGAACATAAGATTTTCTCACTTTAATTGTTATCTTTTATTTGTCATCTTAGATATGTTGTTTCTTTTTTACTTTTTTGCAGTTTTTTTCATATTTTTTAATATTTTACTTTCACAAATTTGTTTAGTTTGAATTATTCAGTTGAATTACATAGTTATATTTCATATTATATATTACATAATGAATTGTTCACTGCTGTGATTATTTCTGTAAAAAAATATTGTAAAAGGTTCTTTGAACCGTTGATATATAAATAAATAAATAATACTGTATACAGTGCCCTATGAACCAAATCCACATAAAGGAATTATGACGATGATGACAGCTTAGCTAATATTTGTGGTATGCGTTTACACGTGACCATTTTCCGGGTAGAACGGAACATTGATTTCCGATAAAGGTAAAAGTTTTGATGAAATTTTAAAACAAACTGTACTTTTGCGAAGTCAACTGTAAAGAAATTGTGTTACAGTGGAACCTCTCATAACAAGCCCCTCTCACGAGTTATTCGCATAACGAGGAAAACAGACTGTGAAAAAAATGCTCGAGCGATATTTCGCATGAGTGACATCACTTGTGAGCCGGGACTTCCGCGCCAGTGGGTCAGTCTCTGGTTAGCACTCAATCCGCTATCACGATAGTGCCGCATGTGATCACATTTTTTTCTAAACTTGTGTTCAGACATTATTTGTATTTTTTTGTGCAAAGTTTAATAACCCTTGCAAAAATGTCCCCGAAGAAAAGGCCACAAGAAGACAGCCATAAGATAATAAAAGTAACCGTAGAAATTAAACGTAAAATCATACAATCGGTCCACATCGACAACGGAGGAGAATTTGTTAGTGGAGGAGGAAACAGCGGAGAAACAATATTCTGGCGCAAAAAGAGAATGCTGAAAGCATGGGACACCGTTGCATCTTACATTGAGAAGCATCAATCACCCAAATAAAGAGATGGCTATGTGTTCTACAAATTTATTCAATGATAATGCTGTCACATTTTTACCAAATTTTAAAGCGTAGGCAAAAACAAATGTCTCTGGACAACTTTTTAGTAAAAAAAAAATTATTTGCCATAAATTCATTTTAAATAATAAGCTGTTCACTTCGATTTGTTTATTATTTTTTGCCAATAGAAATTCCAGGTTGTTACGCTCTTTAACAATTTATAAGTATGTAATTTTATTGAAATAAACGTTAAAAAAAAAGTGGGGTATTTTTTTCGGCATGAAACGCATCATTATCATATTTTACATTGATTTATATGGGAAAAATTGTTTTGAAAAAAACGAGTAAAATTCTGGAACGAATTATTCCCGTTATGAGAAGTTCCACTGTACTTCTTTCATATACTAACGCACACGTTACACATATAATAATTTGTGTAATATGCAAATACATATGTTAAGAGGAAAAGCGGTCTGACTTTTCTTCATACAAACATATTCCCGGATTATGACACCATAACAGTGATTTTTTAGATATTCACCATTGGCGGCGTGTCTCTATCGAAGCTTTCTTGATAAATCATTTCTTCTGGGAGCTAGGACCATCCAAAAACCCAATGAAAGCGCCCAGTTTTATCTGCCGACCTCGGACGTACAGTATACAAATATAATAAATCATTTTTAAAAACGGAAAAGGTACCGATACAGAAAACTTTATTTTGATGGTCTTTCTAAAAAAAAAACAACCAAATCGGTTCAGTTTTGAGGTGCGGAAAACGAGACAGCGAAACGTCGATTTTAGTTAGGCATAATCAGTCCGACGTGCAGTTGTCTTTTTGCACAGTATCGGAGAGGCATTTGCGAGAGAGTAACAGAAAACAATGTTCAAATACCTATTCATCAAAATTGTCGGGCACCGCGTATCCTCTTAATATTTTAGTTAAAATCGCAACGTTGATTGGTTTACTTCATTTGGTGACCATAGCAACGTCTTTTTGTTTCAGAAAAATATGGCGACCCTCTAAAGCTATTAGAAATATATTGGGAACAGGAAATTGCAATTTTTCGCTCACTTAAAAAGCGTTTTATTGAAAAAAACATTTTTTAATTTAATTTGATTACATTTTTATCACTTTCCTACTCAATATTTTTCCCGTTTTCCATAGGTACAGATATTTTCATATTTACATACATAATATTTTATTATGTTATTTTCAATAATAAAATGCATACATCGAATTATTTTGTTTTATTATTCCTATGCTCAGAATAAAAAAAATATAAAAAAAACAATATATAAAGGGTTTCGAAGATACAGGAAAGTGCAAATTATTATTTCAAAACACAGATGTCTTTTTTACAGTACGCTGCCCTACTTCTTGTATGTTCAATAAACCATTTTGCAAATTTTACAACAGACATTATTTTTCATTTTAAAGACAAATAAGTAAAATCAGTAAGTGGAGATTGGCACTCAAAAAATGCTGAAAATATTATTTAATAACGGAAAAAATAATGATTCTTTAGCTACACGGACGCGTAATAAGATAATGAACATATTGGCATTAATAACTCAATTTTGCTCAAAATGGTCTATACAAGAACTAGGGCAGCGAGTAAGTAATTTCAACTTAGAGCCAATAAAACGGGATTAAATTTCTATAAGGGCCTCATAAACTTGGCTTATAGTGCCACTTAAGTATGTGGTATAATTCGGATGGGAATATCAGTTTTCCCATCTGAATTATACCACTATACTTGGGCGTAACTTTACGCCGAGTTTATAAGTAAGCCCCTATGTGTAATTAATACATAAAAAACTGCACGCTGTCTGTAGAATTGATTCGTTTTTAGTACAATATTCAATGAAATTTAAACATTCTTAAACCCAATTTGTTTGCGTTTTTATACTAACCCTTTTTTGGCAATGTATCCTATAGGATACGTCATATGATCTAATTTTTTCTCGTAAACTGAAACACGAGTACAACAGCAATCAGTTTAAACCGCTTTACAATATTTTTCATTCCTAACTGCATTATCACATTATGTCAAAGGGGATTGGCCTACTACTCGGCTAAAGGGTACAATCTACTTCCATTATCCATAAGGACAATTAGTAAGTACTCACAGTATAAAATTGCTATTGAGAAATGGATAGTGGAGGTGGGTTGCGCATGGATCGATGAGTGGATCAAACCAACTAGGTAAAATGTGTGTACTGTTTACCAAATAGGTAAAATGTTTTTTTATGATTATTTTTAAATTATATTGTTTACGTTTTTTTAAAATTATTATTATGTTAACTTTGTTAAATAACTGATTTAAGGCATGTTTTACATTTTGTAAAATGTTTTCCTCGGCACGGGACATTATTGAGTGAGGGAAAATTATTCTGTATAAAAAAATAATAATACAAACAATGCAAAAGCATAAATAATAAAATTTGATTAAAACAAAAAAAAGTTTGTTTGGGATGGCGGAGCCTTCACAACCATCAAATGTGTAAAAAAATATTTTTTCGTTCTGCCAAAGAAGGGTTAAACGCATTTTTACCTCAAATCTATTTTTTGTCGCTTTATATCATAGGCTCTCATATCATAGGCTCTCATATCATAGGGGTTGATTCATATGAATCATTCAAAGTAGTAGTTTTATTATTTTTTTCGTATGTTTTTAAGAAACTTTGCCGTACAATTTAATGCTCTAATTTTTACCCGCGCAAGAAAACATTTTTGTATCCAATTTCCCGTAGGGCTGAAGTTCCTCATTTTCATACAAATATACACACTTTCATATATAAATATCGATATTAGTTTATACCGTCTCAGTATATACCGAGGAAGATAGCTATTCATAATCCGGTTAAACATTAACTTTTCTAATCATGCTGAAAGTACCATGGAATAAACTCTCTTAAAAATCGAAGAATAATGTTGGACCAGTTATTTTTATTCAAATTAATAAATAATAAAATTGATTCTCCTAACCTACTAGAAAGACTTCCATTCCGTGTGCCATCTAGACTGACAAGACAAAATCTTTTGTTTTACACTGAAAACGCGTCAACAAACTATTTTAAACAATCTACAATACCTAGAATATGCGTCCAATATAACAATATATTTACCGAGGCTGATATTTTTTGTGACAATGTATGTAAATTTAGGTCAAAAATTATAGAAATTTTGAGAGAAGCAGACATTTAACATTATTATTATATAAATATTTTTTCATTTCGTTTCTTTTACATTTATTATATTGAACATAATTTAAATTATTGTATTAAGTGTAAACAATTTTTTTGGTGTGTGCATGAGTTTCTTACTCTAATATACAAAGAAATTGGCAATATACGTGTACATACTGTTTGTTTACCTAATAAAATAAATAAATAAATAATCGCGGCCCTGGTATGAGCAAATTATAATTTCAACAAAAATTTAAAAAATATTTTTTATTTTTATTTTTACACCATGGTTAGAGCGTCCCCATTCTCATTCGAAAGCCAGTCTACTTCAATATCTACAGCAGCGCCGTCATCTGCAATCTGCACACCTAACTGTGCATAATATATTGGATGTTAACATAAGATGTGTTCGTTTTTTTTCAAAGGAAGAGAACGAGAGGAAACGACAAAAAAAATTACGAATTACAACAAATTAGTCAAAAACGTATTCTTCTTTATTATTTCACGACAAATTCGTCAATAATTCATAGCATCTTCAATGTACTCTGCGCAAATATCGCGAGCAGCTTTGCCAGCTTTATTCTCTCGATTGCACGCGAACAGCGAGATGTGTCGATAATGCTTACTTCCGCCTACTTTACATTCCATCTTGAAGGCTTGTAATAAAATAAAAGCACACATAAAACGTAAACGCAAATACAACATCTTGTAGAGCAGAAAATTTGCTTTCTTTAGTGTTTTGTTTTACTTCTGGTGCTTATTTTTAAATTTAGAAAAAACAGACACAATACTTAAATATAAAAAAAAACAACATAACAAAACTATAAAACGTGAGCCAACCGTAATCGATGTTTCGATACTAGTAGATAAAATATCGAAATTGATCGTTCTAGAAGTAAAGTTGAAGAATAAGTACGTGACACCGATTCGCGAGTTTCGTTTCATGAAAACTCAAACGAATAAACTAATTGAACTATTGTAGTGTTTTTTTTTATTTTTAAATAGCGTTCCGCTACTTATTAGTACCGAATAAGCTTGTATCCAGTAATAAAAACTATTTTCTGAACAAAAGAAACTTTTGGAAATGTGATTTTTAATTACTTTTATATTCTAGTACTATCAATGAGAAAATTTAGTACAAAAAAATATCAAAAGAATATTAAACACAGCCAAATTTAATTTTTATGTATTGTATTATCACCGCTAAGATTTTTTGTAATTTGAAAATCCCCACCGTAATATCGTAATTGACCGCCCACGATGTCAAGATGAGAGTTTCTGACATTTAACAACTGGATCCCGTACTGTTATAAAAACAAATTATTTGTACTCGCTAAACGTCAAAACACGCTAAACGTCGAAAACATGGCTACTCCGGAAACCGGAAATCTGTTGCCGGTTGCCATAACAACGATATAATTGATTGGTTATTGTAACCACGAGGTCACATAAACCTGTGACGTTTCAAAGTAGTTAATTTTTATCAAAACCATTTTGATTATTTTTTCATACATTTTCGAGAAACTTCGCCGCACAATTAAATGCTCTAATTTTCACCACGACAAAAAAAAAAGATTTCCCGCAGCACTGAAATTCCTCACTTGTGTTTGAAACATTATAAAAGTCAAATTATTGTCAATTTTTCAAAAAAAGCAAAACAAAATAATGTCGAAATCTCGATATGCACACGCCTACCATGTTCCGATTTCGAGGCCCTACTGAGGACAAGCCTTGGAATACAATAATGTTTATTGCTTACAGATTATAAACGTCACTCGTTTATTTTTATAGTTTTTCAAATGAGAGGAGTGTTATTTTTTTTCTCAGAAAAACATTTTTTATTGTAGATAAACGCGACCTATTTCTTTGGATTATAAGTATGTAAACGAGCAGGCAAAACGGGGTGAATCTTTTTTTGTCAGTCAAAACTTTTGAAAGAAATTGCTAGAAAGCCAAATGCAAAGTCTAAAATTTGTAGTGTAAAATGGACATGATATACTATATTATGAAAGAAAGATTAAAAACATAAAAAATATCGTAAAAAAGTGAAGAATACATTTTATACAACATTTTGTATAATAGTGTTTTCAATGCAGCAGCAAGGCTTATATCGGGAGTAAAAAAATATTCTTACATCTCACATCTTCGAGATTTGCACTGGTTAAAAAGCCCAGAGATAATAAAATACAAGCTTTGCTAGACAGTATACAAATCCCTTCATGAAATGGCTCCAAAATACCTATCGGACCTTTGTATTAGGGAAAATACATGTCAAAGAAAATCTACTCTTAGGTCAGCATTTGATTCAGAAAGAGGAAAACTTGTCGAAATCCGGCGCTCCCCAAACACTAGATTTGGAGATCGTGCTTTTGCCGCTGCCGGCCCCTCTGCCTGGAACAAATTGCCTCCAAACTTACGAATCATCGACAGTCATAGTCAGTTCAGATCCCAACTGAAATTCCACTTCTTTAGACTATCATATCCTCAATTTTAAATCTGGAAATATAATATATCACTTTAGTGTAGTTAGAATGTAAGTTGCAATTGTATACAATTGTAAAGCGCCCTTGAGGTGATTTTTTACAAAAATGACGCTATATAAATCAGTCAAATATTATTATTATTAATTATAGTCGTTCCTATGATTCGGGATCGATCCAGCGGAGAGTGGTCACATTAAGATAAGCTTTAGATAATAAAAAAATACGTGATAGAAGAAAACTAACTACAGTTTTGAAATCAGCATGCCTATTTTACTTTAAAACAGTTGAAAAATCGGACTCAACGGAAATTTTGTTAAAATTTTTTCCCTAGAATTATTATCATCGGAGTGATTGTCACCGTCTAAATCTGGATAAGTCATGCAAATATAAAAAATCTGACGATGTAAATGGCTTTACGCTGTGAATAAATCAACAAATGAATAAGTTTGTTGAAGTTGATAAATCGAATAATGTTTGCATATCCTGTGAACGGGAAGATATCTTTTTATAGTGCGTTGAATAGTATTAAAATTGTTGCGGACTCTTATGCACGAATATAAATAAAACGATGCTATTCATCAGTCTCTATTTACCCCACTTTGCTATCGCGGAAACATCTAAAAATAAAACAAAAGATAACACGTTTATTCTGCATATTACATATATTTAAAACAGCAAAATCACCCCGTTTCTGAGAAAAAATTTGATTGTCAACAAGAGGGCAAATCTCAATCATTGAGTCCTAGCGATATGAAATTTGACAAGATTTTAGCCCTGTAAAACCATATTTTTGTGGCTCAACATGTAGATACTAGGGAATTTATTCGAAAACAAAAACAAACAAACCATTGCGCCGTTTCCCCGTAGGGGTAGGCAGAGGATAGAACGCCATATTTTGGGATGAAGATGGATTGGCATAGGTTGTCTCGAAGGCTTGTGTTGATCGTGTTTACGAATATATCGTATACCATTATTTTATTGCCCTTTCTTATTTTAATTCAGTTTCTTGTACATACGTTTCTTCATATAACTGTTGTAATTGTCTACGGCCGTATATACGAGTATATTGTACTTTATTTACTTTTTTTCTTTCTCATGTATCTCTATAATAATGTATAAACTTATATGTATATGTATGTATGTGTATGTATGTATAGGTACATGCATGTATGTATATGTGTATGTATGTATGCATAAGGGTGTGTATGTATGTGTGTATGTTTTCATATGTAAATTTATTAAATATTTTTCTATGTACCCATATACCTATGTTGGAACGTTTCCTTATTTTTACTTATTATTGTATCTTTTAGTTTTTCTTATGTTATCTTCAATTTTAACTAAATTTACATACTTATGTTTCACTGCTGCACTTGAATGTAATTTCTAATATATGTAAAAGCCCGTAGGGCGTGTAAATTAATAAATAAATTATAAATAAAATAATTTCATTTCATCTCATTTCATATTTTTTTTCTTCATTTTTTTGCACCACAACAGGCCAGGAGGCCCAATTACAGTGGTGAATTACATTACAGAACAACCAGGCTTGAGAAAAATCACATTTTTAATATTTGTGTTCTCACCGGGAATCGAACCCGGAACCTTCCGTGCGTGAGTCAAGCGTCTTGACCACTACACCACGGAGGCCGCCTTATATATCTTAATATATCTCTCTATCTTTGCATACAGACCTCGCTTCCTCTACATTCATACATCTTCTCACGCACGCACGCTGATTATTTTTTGGGTTCGGCCATGCGAGTCTTTCTCCGTCTTCCTCAATTTCTGCATTCATCAACATTCGCATTCACATCGTAAATCTTTTTAGCCGTTCTTTCGCTGTCCATTCGCTCTACATGTCCAAATTAATGCAGAATTCCTTTCTTGATTTTGTCAATAGTGCTTATCGCCTTCTGTAATGCACGGATCTCGACATTTCGTCGGGATCGTAGAACAACGACGCATGTGTTTTTTTTCAACTTTACGCGAAAGCGGTTTTTTTTACACTTTATGTCACAACTTGATAAGGACAAAAGTGTACCATTTGAAACTTGGGTTAGTTTTTTTAAAATTTTTTTTTTTAAAAAGAAATATTTGCGCTCTTATGATTTACCCAAATATTTCATTTTGAGGGCCATTTTCAACGAGTTGTAAATAACTCACTATTAGAAAATGGAATCGAGTTGGGGTAGAGTGGGATTCGAACCACGGATCTTCGGTCCGTAAGTCCGAGACACTAGCCACAGGACCACAACCCGATTTAGTTGTATATGTATATATTTTTTAAACCTGAAAAAAAGCCTTTATTTAACTTTTTCTTAACAATTCCGTAAACGCAACAATTATTTATACAAATCAGTCAAAATTTATAATAAGCTTTCCAAAAAAATTCATGAAATCAATTGTATAAAAAAAAATAAGAGTGTTTCTAATAAATAAATGTTTGTATCGTATAAATGAATATTTGGAAGATGTAATTGAATAAATTTAAATGTACCTATTAAATGTAAAAAACGTAAGCATTAGACACCATAACTTTAGTCTCTTTTTTTGGAGTGTTACAGTGATAACATTTACTAGATGTATAAAAGTAGATCTGTATAGAATTTTTAAAAAACATTTACTTTTTATGAAATTTATTAATAAAAAAATAAAATAAAACTAATACAATGATTTCACTATTTGTATTGTCTTATCTTTATATTTTTTTCTTTATTACTTAATTTTTTTAAATTAAAAATTTTTGAATTTTTATTTTATTTTCGGTCAGTCTGTAAGAAATCGCTAGTGGAAATAAGTCCGCCATTTACCGTGTATACCTTTGTTTGATTTAAGAAGAAAATGTATTTATCATATTGTATACTAGTATATATATGTATTATGGTTAATAAAGATGTTTTAATATCGAATATAAAAGCTAGTCAATATCGCATTTTTCGCACATCCGTCGTTGTTCTAAGATCCCGACGATTTGTGCACCGCACCGCACTTATCGTACATAGTTTTATCACACATTCACCTGAGAGATCGCACAGCATTCGACAGCATTCAGCTTACTTACAGTCTTGTGTTTACAATTTCATTCTTCGCTTTATGCATAAGCGTTGGCACCAGGACTCCATTGTGAACGGCTAATTTCGCCTGCTGCGACAAACATTCATTTGGCTAAGTAGATTTTAGTGCACCGCTCACTAACTTAACTTCTGTACTATCTGTATCTTAAGCTAGGGTTTCCTAGGACAGCGGTGCCCGTATTTTAACAGCCGTAGTGAACAGTGATGCGGTGGAAAGCCGTCGTAACGGTAACTAGAGAATGGTTTCCTATAAAAACGGTGTTGATAACACCGTTAAAAAATAAAACCACTCTCTAGTCACCGCTACGACGGCTGCCTACCGCATCACCGTTCACTACGGCCGTTAAGATACGGGCACCACTGTCCTAGGAAACCCTAGCTTTACCGAGGTATGTTCTACCTACTTGTCATAGCGACATCATATGATCGAAACAAGCAAACAATGAATGACCGCACACAATTAGTCCGCGTTCCTTGCGTCATTAACATTTATATTTCAAATAGGCTTCTGTAAAAAAAGGTGCTCACTTCAAAGCGATTATAATCTCCAATAAATCCTAATTCAAGCAAAAAATGCTCGCTTGAACATGCATTTTGCATGACTTTTGGAAATCACCTAGACGGTACGCTTAACGATCGTGTGTATGTATCTACCGGTCGACTACAAAGCCGGCTCCTATAACGTCTCGATACATACAACCGGAAAGATAGTAAAACAGATGGAAAAAATATTTTTAAAAAAATATTTTTTTGAGTGGTAACTTTCTGACGCATATAATATGTGTCTGACGCCTAGACACTCTTATTACACTCTTATTTGTTAATAGGAGAGAACCTAGCGACATTATTTTCACATCTAGGCGTTCGTTTTATTAAAGTGACAGTTATGTCGGAATTTAATTCGACTTCAAAACTTACTGATTTATCTCTCATATTTTTAATAGGCTTTTAAGAAAAAAAAATACCAACCTCAAAACGATTTAAAAAATATATAAATCATAATTAAAGGAAAAATTGCTCGGTGGAACAAAATTTTATGCGTAGATAAACGTATCGAGGGGTTATAGATCCGTCGGTATAAAACGATGTACTTACATCAAAACTTATCGGTACTATACCTTTGTAGTCGGTTGGGAGACTTTTATGTTCAACTATGACGTCATACTGAAGCTATTTTATTTTAGAGCATAGATATGTGTACCGTGACGTACGCTTCCCCTTGATTCATATCGATGTACCTATCCAAAACTTTAAGGTGGGGGGTCGGTAGTATATCTTTATAATCGCTAGAGGGAATTTATCTTCAACTAAACCGTCAAGGTGAACGTATGACGTCTTTATCTTCCCATCATAATCGAGGCCCTAGTATCGGTTGAAAGTGTTAAACGTCAAAGCAACTGGATTCACAAATCGAAAAACGATGTAGAAAATTTCGAGACTTTCCGAGTCACCCTAAGTGTTTACGCTAAAGAGTTTTGGGGATTCAAGCGCATAAATAGAAGCCAAACAAGTTTGATAATTCAATACGGCCATGGAACATGAGATGCATCGATAAATAAAAGGTCGGAGACAATACGCTTCTTCATTAAGTGATGAAATTGTCAATAGTCTGCGGACTGTCTAACAGTATTTCGGGGATAGTGGATAGAGAATTCGGAAAAGTATTGATTCTTTGAACGCGCGTAGCGTTATAGTCGAATTCGAAAGGTCAGAGGTTCAGAATCAGCCTTCGCGCCAAGGTTTACTTACGATTGGATCATCTCAGTATCATGTTGTTGGAAAATCAAAACAAAAAATATATATCTATGAAATCCCAAAACAAATCACGTAGGAGCGTAATGAGGAAGTTTAGGGTAATTTCACGGTAACTCACTTTACATTTAACTCCAAAACAATTTATCTAGATAATGTAAAAAACATTTATTATGTATATCACTGTACATTGAACATCGATAAAGGAAATATTATCAGTAAAGCTATGATACAATTCAGGCGAACAAATATTTTTAAATAATTATATTGATAGATTGAGCTTTTCTACCGACATTTCTTGCTGGAACTGTATTTTAACTATAACTAGCGACCCGTCAGACGTTGTCCTGCCTGAACGATGGCTTCCCTGCTATTAGCTTGGAAAAAGACTTTTCATTGATAAGTAGGTACCTAACTACTTGTTCGTGATTAAATTCTAAAACTTGAAATTGATAATATTAAAATATTTCATTAAAGTAGGTACCTAGGTACTTGTTTATGGTTGAATTCCAAAACATAAAATAAATGTTTTTTCAAATATGGCATTCTTTTTGCAAACGTCAAACTCAGGTCGTCTCACCAACAAAGGGGTGTACTTATGTAGGAATAAGATTTTTTTAAATGTATTGAATTTAATATTATTTAAGTGTTACCAAAAATCCAATAAAAAGAAACAAATGGGTAGAAATTATAAGGAATTTATGGAAAGAATCTGATTGAGAACCACAAAAAAACAGATGCTGTTTTTAAACATTTAAAAACAACCTTTTTTTATACACAAAAAAACAACATCTTTCCATTTTTTTGCAAATGCATTCTCCTCGAATGCAACCCTGATAGATCGATAAATTAAACATTTATGCTCCTAACTTCTTTTTTACATATTCGATTGAAAATTTTAATATCTACGAACACGCACGGTGCAAAGATCTATGTTTCTCTGAAAACCGCACGTAAATCGGTAAAGCCGTTTAGGAAGAGTACGGTGACATCACACGTACAGAGGAATTATATATATAAAGATAATAAAAATACGTATTTAGTTTTATTCCACTTTTATTTATAAATTTTTACCATTGACCGGGTTTCGTCGTGACCGACATCGTTTGACTGGTGGGAGACTAAAAAAAAAATTGTGTTATATACAAGTGCAAGCAGGGGTTGTAAATCATGATTTTATATAATTAGGGAAATAAAAGAGTTTAAATTAAAACTATTTAAGTATAAAGTAATAACAATTGTATGAATTTAAGTTTTGTTTGAATGTATGTAATAAAAACCGGTGAAAATTGTATTATTTTATGAAGTTTTATAATGAAAATGTATTTGAATTACATGTATTAAAATATTTTTATTATTATAAATAATTATTTTGCTATGGCAACGCACGTTACATTGTGTTACATGAAGTTCTATGCACACAATGCTAAAACACTTTTCTTATCAAACATGTAAGAAATTTAAAAAAATACCGAAACTTTAAGGGATTCTTGTTTATTTCAATAACGATAAACAAATTTCGCTATCGATACAGAAAAAGAATGAAGAAACATTCAAACAAAAGTAGTAAGTAAGTATATTCCAAGGAAATACTATTAGAAATAAGCTATATAACTTTTACAAGTATGGATATATCGGTAAGCAATATAAAAACAATGTTTTCAAAACTCTAGTCCATAAATGGATTACTAAAAGGACTAGGCAGGTAGCCGAGGAATATGTTTCGTATATCAGAATATAATTTTAATTTCATGAAAGTCCTTTCTCATTTTATTCATGTAGGTATTTTTTTAAATCTTTTTTTGTATATTTTTTAATTTTACACCCATAATATTTTGATGACTTTTGTGACTTGACAATTAAAGTGAAAGTATGTACTATTATGAATAAAATAAATACTACACTGACACTCCGGAACATGCCTGTGGGCCAGTGGAGTGGCTACACCCATAAATAAAAATGATGTTATTGAATGTACCTATTCCATAAATATTTATTTTGTAAACTATGTGTTTGTAATATATATTGGATTAAATAAATAAATAAGATTAAAAAATAAGAGAAAAAAAAAACATTTAAAATGTAAGTTTAAAAAACAGGTGTGTGGCAGATAAGTTAGCTTGTATTCGGGTTGGCTTAAAAGTGTTTTTTTTTGTGGGTTTTCCAAAAAAAATATTTTTTGAACGAAAATCATTGTGGGCTGGAATGGAAATTTACCCAGAGCAAGGGGAATAATATGCAGCAAAAGTAGCTCTAGAGAGCTACTTTTCATCCTCCGATTTAAATTGGGTTTGGGACGCATTGGTCACATATGCTAATGAAGATTCATCGTAGTTAGATGATATTCCAATAGTTAACTTGATAACATATTGATTTCTGCTTTATCATTTCAAATTTTCCTTGGGATATATAATAATTACCCAATTAAATTGGATTTTTAACGTCTATTTTCCTTAAGTAATATTCATAGAAAATAAATATCTTTTTAGATGCATATCGGATATTTTGATATGTTTATATAAAAAATACCATATTTTCGAACTAAATAAATTATAATAAAATTTTCTAGTTTCTTTAAATTTTCAGCCAGTATATTTTACGACTACAGTATGCCGAGAAACTACTGTTTCCTTAGATCTTTTTATTGAAATCAAATCAACCAAATTTGACATAAAATCTTGCAATTTTAATGAGTTATGGGCCCGTATTGCAATAGGAAGGTTACATTTACTTCAATTTTCACAATATTTTAAGCTTGTCCAAATGTTTGCAGACAAAATACTGGATTTAACCTCCTAGGGAGTCATTAAGATTAACAAATTACAACAGAGATGGAGAACATTTCAGAAAAGGGAATATGAAAGTCTAGGCATTTACAGGGCTTATGACCTGTCGTGGTCTGGTTTAAGTGGGCACTTTACACACGGAATGTTCAAACACAGGCAAAATGGTGAATGTTACACAGTGTGTTCAGTACAAATGTTCTCCATCTCTGCTGTAATTTGTTAAATTTTATATAAAAAATTTATAAAAAATAAAATATGTTTGCATCATTTTCTCCAATCATGTTCAATTAAAGGTTACCGAAGAAGATACTTTAAATTTTCATACAAATATACACATTTTCGTACGTAAATTTTGATTTTACTTTACTAGACAGTCGAAGATAACTCTGTTAACTTCCCATTGTAATCGGGACCACGGTTTTGAAATATAGCACTATTGCAATAGATTCGTTTCTTGTTGAATTTCTTATGTGTCGTGTATTCGTGTATGTGTGTATGTCGTGTACGTGTGTATGTCAGCAACTTAAATATACAGTATTTTGAGTTTAACAAAATTTTTGTATAAGAATATGGAAGCTTAGGCATTTAGATGGAAGAATAAAAGAAATACGGATGTTTTTTAAAATGATTTTTTAAAGAAATAACCCGGTAAGCCTCTATTTTACAGGTTTTATTTACATATAGCAGATAGAAAAGAAGGGATGTGAAAGGGAGTTATGAATAATACACCACAACATCAAGACCAGTTACTAAGGACCGTTTTTTAAAAACTCAATATTCGCTAGAAACATAATTTTTCAGGAGAGAGTTTTTTGTGATCAGTGTCAATTCGCGAGAATAATCTTTGTTTAAAAAATTACACCTTACAACTGGGCCTGAAGGTAGTCGAATTTATATTTTATACAAAGTTTATAATTTTCTTTTATATTTAATTAGCATCCAATACAAATTTTTGAAATTAAATTAAGGATACGATAATATATTGTGTTTTGAAAAAAAAAAGATAAGACTTTGTATTTTTTAAGCCGGTCTTTAGCGTGATTTGGTGAGATTTTTTCAGGTAATCGATGTGTCTCGATACCATCTTTATTTCATTTTTTTAAACCCAAATCACCATGTGGAGGGAATATCGTGTTTTGGAAAAATAATCCTCAATTGCGGAAAAAATCAATGTTGGATATTTTCATGCAACTGGCGCGAATCGAACTCGCCAGTTTCATAGTTGGCCGTTTAACCAAATGCCTCACGGCGTTGAATGGTGAATGTTACACAGTTTGTAAAGTGACCGCTTAAACTAGCCGATGACAGGTCATAAGCCCTGTAAATTTTATTTGGATGATACAAACAGATGTACAGGTTAAATGATTATGAATAGAAACTATACAATATATTTGTATAAAAATAGTAGAGCCCACTATCCAATATCATGTATTGACTTAATTGTACTAAAATAAAGCGACGATGGTTTAAACTATATAAAAAATAAAATGATAAGTACTTGATGTTATTTAGATTAATTAAAATAAAAGAAATAGAGACAAAACCAAGAGACAGTGGGAAGGAACAAGAAGGAAATTGATGAGAAGTGATGGAGGATGAATGAATGAAAGTAGGAGTGGAAAATTGTATTTGATTTGATGGCGAGAAATAAAGAGCATAGAAAAGACAAAAAAATGTATATTCTCTGTTATTCTGAATCAAGCCTATTAGTTCTCTTCTGTGCCTATTATAGGAATGTAAAATATATCAAGACTATTAAAATTCTTGTTAATTTTTTCACATATACGAGGGATGGTAGAATGTTTCCGGTGCATAGTTTTAATGTTAGGAACATAGAGAATATCAGACAGTCTAGTTGGTCTGGAGGGGACACAGTACGCAAGTAAATTAATTAGTTCTGGGGAACCACTTTTATTATTTACATTTTTGCCCAGACTTCCTTATTCCCTTCTCTAAAATGTTTTCTACTTCGTTGTAATATATTGATCTTAATCAAGGGAATGAAATCTAGCCCTTGTCTTTAAAAAATTAGACGAATTAAAAATATTATTGATTAAACCGAAAATACTGACCCAAGAAGTATAAAAATCGAAAAAATATTTTTAGGTAATTCTTAGTATGTGGTTGAAATAATTCAGTCACATGAATCATATTCGCATCAATATTAAAGCAAGGTTTCAGCTCTCAAAGTTCACAAAAATCAACAGACGGAAGAATTGAAAAAAAATTGAGTGTTTAAACATGTTACACATTGTGTAAAATGGCTACTTTAACCAGCCAATGGCAGATCACAAGCCCTGTAAATGCCTAGACTTCTGTATTACCTTTTCTTTAATGTTCTCCATTCTGACGTAATATGTTGAAATCTAGGACAAATTGATTAAAAAAGAAAATAATTTTATCGTTAGTCGTCAAATTAGTTTGGAAAATAAATCAAATATACGCAACACGAGGTGTACGGCCTCTAAAACTGTAGGAAATCGCGGATCGATCGTTGGTCATTGTTTTGATTGATGGAAAGAATAATCAAACGTCAACACATACATAATATTTAATTGAACACGAAAAAAGCGCAATGGCTGGCCCAGTCATGCAAGTGATACATAACTACTACATGGAACATGTAATGATGATTGTGATGGACATAACGCGACTCTACATACGATTACTGCGTGATGATTATCTTCCGAGAAGTTGAAAAACAGATATCAGGCATCGTATTCAAACAACTGAATAAATATTTCTGTCATTGTACTTCTATGAAATTATGATGATACATCGATTGTTGTGTCGATGTCGTATTGACCGTCAATACTACAGTGCTAAAAAAACAAAATCTTTAAGACTGCAAAGTCTTAAATATTTTGTATAATTTTAATGCTAAACGATGGACAAAATTAAATTAATAGGCTATTTTACCATCCATGTTTGAAAATGTTATCAATGTGGGGTAAAAAGGCACATTGGACTGGAGTCATTTAGAAAATCGTGCCGGTCAGAGCATCGATCATAGTATTACAGATCATTTAGTGTTCGGATGAGATAGTGGTGATGGCCATTCCGTCACACGGCGAGCACCTGCGACCTGCGGCGAGGAGATGCACGATGGAGGGTCACGGGATGGACTGAGGATGGGGAAGCGAGTGCGGGAACAACACACGTAGTGGGAGGCGCCGGGTGCACACCTTAATGTTGTCTTAAAATGAAACTCACATTTGCAGGGGCTCGTTTTCTTGCGTAACGTTTGCATTGGGAACTCAGCTTGCGGAAGCTTGTGGTTGAACATAGAGAAAAAACACTTGTTCCGATTATTTTACTTCGACCGCAGTAAGACATTCAATATTATTATCGCAAATGGCCTAGTTTACACCAATCGTTAAGTAAAGATAAATATCTTAAAAACAAAATCAAGCGTTGACGCGAGTCAACAGATCTCACTGGGATCAGTTAAATACTTGATGGAAATTGGACAAAATACACTTAAAATAGAACCTACATCGCTAGAATACAAACACTTCAACTTGCGTAGGAACATGGGTGTCGATGCGAGGTCTTTAGTCTCTACGGCTCGACCGCCGGGGGAGTGCTAAAGCTAAGGGCTAGGCCTTCATCTCCGAATCTCATCCCCTTCGGCTCTAATCGCTAAAGCTCGGCGTGGCTGAGGTAGCAAAACGTAAATACCGCGGAGGAACGGCCGCCGGCCCGGTCGCCCATGTTTGCGAGTCGATAATCACTGAGAGCGAGGGTTCTCTCTCCGCCGCGCCGCCCTTCCGTCCTGCCGCCCTGCCGCTCTCCGCCCCCGCCGCGCCGGGCTGATCAATATTCCGCGCCCGCCGTACCGCGCCGCGCACCCCGCGCCTGACGCTGGCGCCCGCCACCGGGGGTTGCGAACTAGTGATGCGCGCACTACTCAAAACGGGTCATGAGAATATCAAATCTATACCGATTCTACTGATGAACTGTTTGTATATATTTTATTTACAATAGAAAGGCATTTAATACACATTGCTTGTAGCTTTATGTTTATGCAGCTGTATCACTTATAAATTAAATTAATTCATTATTTTTTAAAATCTAATAATTTCATATCGGTTGTCGGATTATTAAAAGTACCATTATTGAGATATTTTTTAGAATCGTTTTGAGTAATTTCAGTATTTTCAAAATTTATTACTTTGCAATTTTTGGCTCTTTCAATCCGTTTTAGAACTGATTGTATATCTTATTTGAATTCATTTTTTTGATATTATTATTTGATTTTTTTAAGCATCGTTTAATGAAAAAAACACTTGTAAAAAAGAAGGTCCTGCCTAAACACAATAATTTTCTAGCTAGTCGGGATTTGAAACAAAGAACCTCTGTACATTTTGAAACTGTAAAATAAATAAATAAATATTTCTCAAAGAATTATTTTTATTAAGGCCAGTTGCAACGCAAAAAGTTGAGTTAAAATTTTTACAAAGCTAAATAACAGTTGCGTCTTCGTAAAAATTGGCATAATGTCCGTCCATTCCGTCCATTTTGTCCAAAATGCAAAAATTATTTAATTTTAAACTTTTTTAACTTGATTATTTTTTGTGTAACTGGCCCTAATCGATTGTCGAAACGATTACGGCTATTCGAATATTATTATATAATACCGATTATGCTCGTCACTGTTACAAACCCTCGTGCATAGACAACGACAACGAACCACCGACCGCTGTCGACTGTCAAACGGGAAATAGGAACTGAAACTAACGTCAAAAGCGTGATGGGATTGTTCCAAAAAGTCGTGGTTCGTGAGAAGATCGAGTGTTAAGGCCCAGTACTACTAGCTACTAGCGCCATTGAGCAAATTATAAATAACGGCGATCAGCTGTTTATTCTGTCAAGCGAAAAAACGGCATTCGTATATTTTCATGACCGCTTCTGAAAATATTCCCGTCTTCTCTCCTTAAGGTTTTGTAATCTAACTTAGAAATAAATGTTATACATAATATTATGTACATTAATGTAAGCAACACAATTTCAAGTAATATAGTACCAAGTGCCTGATAATAGGATAAACAGCCCGGAAACCAGTCGGAAAATCATTCAAACCCCCGTAATTAATACAAATTAATTTCTGTACCTTAAAACTGAAATGCTGGAAGTCACATTTGTAAATTGTTTAGGAGAGCGGTTTGAAGTTGTAAAACTGTCTTAAATGTATCTCTCGAAGTAAAAACACAATTTATTGCTGATTTTTTGAATTTATAGGCTTTTGATAAGAATATTTAAGAAAAAAACATTTAAAATATTGACTATCAAATAACTATAGGACTTTAATGTTTTTTGTTCTAACCACCCGGCCCGCGCCCTAATTCCTTCTCGGACTTTAGTATAAAAAGTAATGTAGAATATCGAATGAAAAACAATGTATTTATAAAACTTTATTCGGGAAAAAACATTACATTACGTGCTATTAAATTAAACATTAATTAATTATGAAAATAACAGGTAAATATAAATTTAATGACATGATATTAATAGAAATAAAAAACAAATAAATGAAATATATGAATGTAAACAGTATGTGAAAAAAAGCAAAGTATAATAATGAAATTAACGACAAAAGAAATGACATAATGGTTAAGTAGTGATTATGACAATAAGACTTAATCTTGTGCAAAATCCCTCGCAGCGTCAGAGGTAGTTTGTTATAAAAATTGTGGGATTTATTCGGTATCCATTGCTTTAATACGAGCAAACCGTTGAATTTTGTTGAAAGCATGAGTATTATTACTGGACTACTGGTGTTTTAGAACAAGCTATTTCAGTAGTGGTATACCGGAGGACTACAATGTTTTTAGCATTAAAAGAATCTGAATATATGAACAAAATGACATTCATAACTCAATTTTGCAAAAAATGTGACTTCCAGCCTTTCAGCTTTAAGGTACAAATTTAATAATAATAACATTTTAAAATTCAAAAGAGTAACGTAAGCGTATGAGATAAGAAAAGTTAAGGTTGGTAGCAGTATTTATTAATCTACCTCCGCCTGTTGGCGGAGTTATCATTTTTATGTTTTTCCACAAAAAAGTAAACATATTATTTTGCCTTAATTTGCATCCTCGAGCCAATTTGATAATAAAACATGGTCGATTTTTCTTCCAGATTTCAAGATGAACGTGAACGGCTGGCAGTGAACGTGTTAAACTAATTTCAATTAGTTTTAAATTGATATGCTCGTAATATATGTATTGCATAGCATAAAAAAATTATAAATACATTTTTTATGCCTTTTTCAAAAGAGTTACTGGTATGGTTTAAAAAATATTAAGTAATTCGATTTGTATACCTATGCAGTACCCTATTCACCACTAGTTGCGGAAAGGTATTTTTAATTTATTTTTTTATTAAACCAAACAAATTTTTTTTGTACCCCAGGAGTTACAACAAACTCATTTTGGGACAGAAAAAATATTTACATAAAGGTATGGTAAAAATATAGTAATATAGTAACAAGCAATAATATGTACATAAAACTGAAATAAGATAGGAAGTTAAGTATATAATACAAATAAATTAAAACAAATCATAATAAAAATTAATATTAAACATTTACATACAGTAAGAAAGAAATATCCGAGGAAAAAGAAGAACTTATAACTAAAATTAACCTTCCACGTACCTCCTCAAGTAGTAATTTTTAAATGAATAGTCAGTTTTTGGTGTTCTATAGGACCCCGGTAGCCTGTTGTACTCGCTACAAGCAAGGTACAGCAGAGACCTTAGACCATACCTTGTCGTGCGTGATCCAGGTACGTGAATATTTTGACTCTGTCGCGTATTATACTGGTGGACGTCACGATTGAAGGTGTAGCCAATATTAGTGAGAGAGTCTTTATTTACGCCTTGAAGCACCGTTTTTTCAATCTTATAATACATTATATTTTTATTATTGTAGCAGAATGTTGATTTTCAGACGAAACGTCAATTTTAGAAGAACTGAACACTTTTTAAGAAAAACTGACAACATTAAACCTTTTGAAACCCACTGATCAATTCAATTATATTTATTCATATATAATATGTACATTACAAAATAAAGTATCTTCATCAGTCACCGTTACGTTAGTAAAGGGCAGTGATGGGTAGGTAACCTATTAGCTCGGCGTGTCAAAATTCTGAAAAAACTTGGCTTGGTTCGGGTGATCTAGGAATATTAATACTTTTTGCAGCCCTGGGGTGATATTCCAAACGCTTTCGCAGGCGTAGAAAAAGCTTTTATATAGCGTATTTTGTGTGTAAATACGCGAGATAAAGGTGTTTTCTACGGCTGCGAGAACGGTTCAGAATAGTACCGCTGGGGAGGGCAGTAGATGACATTATATAAAAGAATCGCTTGTTTTTGCTAATACACAATTATTCCTTTTTTTACTGTATAGCGTTTGTTTTAGTAATATTTCAAAAACAAGAAACCGAATTATTTGAAAAATGCATCTTCCCTCTCTTGAACAATTTACACTTTGTACTTTGGAGCATTTCAAATTTCCCCCAATCTTTCTTCAATCGAAGCTATTAAAAACATCATCCCTATCCACACCCAGCGGTAAATGAGAGGCACTGAATTGGTGTACTAATTAGTTCCAGAGTATCTTAATTAAAAAAATAAGCGCCCATTATTAAGCATTCTGCAAAATAAGACTTTACTAATGATAGCAATAGTTAGCCGATTTTTCTTTAAATACTACAGTGTAAAATACGATATGGCTAAACGACGAGACATGTTGTCTACATACAATTTACATTAGTTTTGTATACATAAACTTATGAATAAGTAAATAATGTACTTTAGATCTGAACACAATGTTTATTCAACTATAATCCACCACTTCCTTAGTGATTGCATACATCAGCCAATACACAATGTGTGTTGTGTGTTGTATGTGACTAGTGAGTAGTGACGGCTTAGTCGGGCAAAGTACTGCAGAATATTATAATATCGTGGCTGCAAGTTTTATAATACATCACATGTGAAAATTAAGTTATATATTTTTTATTTGGGAAACCGACCGTTCTATATAGTTAAAGTTAATATTCAAATATATTGCATGGACACAGAAAAATAGTTTGGGATGACAGGCCAGGGCCCTGATTACAATAGGAAGTTAACATTTATCTTCAATTTTATCTACAGAGTAAAATTTAGTTTTCTGTATAAAAAGCAGAATATGCATACAATATTTTCTTTTAAACATGTTCAATTGAATGTAGTTATGCAGAAAGCAGCCAGCTATAGAAAAGTAAATCTGAGATAATAGCACCTTTGTGAAATGAGTGAATAAACAGATCTACACAACAGTTGGAATGTTTTTGGCTTTAACAAATGATAAACAATGAATATATTAGTTTTTGTATATAACAAACAAGAATCTAATTATATATTTGACCAGATTCAATATTTTTTTTAATTCATTAAGATTTTTCCAGTGCTGTGGGTGTTTTCTGCAAATTGAGAAATGCCGTTTTTGTGATGGACACCATTTTCAGAAGGTCATTAAAACAATTTTTGTATGAAAGCGGTCTGGCTGTTTTTAGCAGAACATATATGACCTTACTGCACCCGATAACATCAATATCTCATTTTTTCTAAATTGTGGACTGGCTGCTTTCTGCATAAATACGTTCAATTATAGGTTACCGACGAAGCTACTTTAAATGTTCATGCAAATATACTCATTTTCGTACACAAATATCGGTTTTTCTTTATCGTCGAGTCGAAGATAACTCTGTTAACTTCCCATTGTAAACGGGCACTTTTCAACTGTCTATAAAACAAAATCGGATTTTCTGCACGAAAATGAGAATATATGTAAAAAAAAAATTTGGTCGGTAACGATTAATTAAAGATGTTTCAAGAAATATTATATAAATATTAATTTTTCATACAGAATTATTAACTTACATTAATAAATTACAACAGAGATGGAAAACATTTTAGAGAAAGGGAATATGGAAGTCCAGGCATTTAAAGGGGTTATGACCTGTCATTGGCTGGTTGAAGTGGCCTAAATGCCTAGACTTTCATATTCCCTTCTCTATCTCTGTTGTAATAAGTTGTTCTTAATGACCCCCTAAGGGGTGAAATCCAGTCTTTTGTCTACAAACATTTGGACAAAGTAAAAATACTGTTTTACTTTATAGACAATTAAAGATAACTCTGTTACCGTCCCATTGTAATCGGGGTCCAAGAGGCCTAATTACAGTACAGAGATGTAATTATTTTTTTAAAATTACTATAATGAACATAAGCTATTGTGATACAAGTAAATACAGTTTTGGCAACCATTCGTGTTTGCAATATATGGTCGAGAGGATGAATGACAATATCCGACAAAGCCTTCCATATTATTTTCCAAACTCATAGTGTTAGGGGTACTGAAATTAGTAGAGTTAAATACAATTAAAATCGAAATACATGAAATTCAATCATTTGAAAGAGTAAAAAAAACATTGCTTTTTAGTACGAGTGAAACCGATAGGAAGACCCACGGTCTTTTAAACGGTTTCAGGTATGTGGAGTAAGTACTTACACGTGCCGTTTGTCCCATAAAGCGCAAAACGTGTCGTTTTTGGATAGTTCAAAATTAGATAGTTCAAAAGTATTTTGAAAATACGCGTATTTTGAACCTATGTAGAAAATTTATTCGACGCCGCGAGCCGTGTAAAAAGTAAAATAGTAACGTTAACATCGTAATTTTTTGCTTACTAGAAAATATTAATAGTAAAAATAAAACGTAAAAAGACGGTATTGGGGCTGGGAGTTTGGAAGAGACGTCGGTCTTAATTCGGTGCGGTAATATTACATAATTTATAATTTATTTAAAAAAATAAAATTGTTAGCAATATGGAAGGTATTCAACAAGCAACGAGAATATTCCTCTGTAACTATATGAACGATGGGACGCCCCGGTGATTGGTACTAAATGATTCATTTATCGGTGTACCAGGAACATAATTCAGCTTACTCTCAGATCGTGAGGGGTGGACCTTTAGAATCATGACTATTCTAAAGATAAATATAATTATACAAGATAATTGATTCACTTATTAATGTATCCAATAAACAGGGCCCGATTACAGTAGAAAGTCAACAGGGTTATCTTCAATTGTTTATAAAGTAAAAGCAGAAAAAAAAAGTTTAAAGACAATTTTTTTGCAACATCTTCAATTACAGGTTGCTGACGAAGAAACTTCAATTTTTTTACGAATATACACATTTTCGCACAGAAAATTTTATTTGCTTTAGACAGTTGAAGACAACAATGTCCTTGCTATTAAAATATTCCTGAATTTAATAATTTTAGGACTTTTACCACAAATGGCTCAATCATATTGATGAATAGCAGCGATACAATTCATTAATGTGATCTTACCGGGAACGGAACCAGAAAACGTGCGTCAGACAAGCGTCTTGGCTATTAGATCGCCACCTCGTAACATGCATATTTACATATAACTAACAAATAACAAGAGATGGACAATATTTTAGAGAAGGAAATATGGAAATCTAGGCATTAACAGGTCTTGTGATCTATTATTGGTTGGTTTAAGTGGCCATTTCAAACACTGTGTGACATTCACCATTCTGCCTATGTTTGAATACCCATATTTATTCGATTCATCCATCTGATGACTTAAGTAAAAGAGCTGAAACCTTGCGACCCTAATTGAGCTGATTTGTTAAACATGATTTTTTTTTACGCAGTGTGTAAAGTGGCCACTTAAATCAGCCAATGACAGATCATAAGCACTGTAAATGCCTAGAAAATGTTCCCCATCTCCTTTATTTGGTAGTCTGAATTCGAAATCCCGTTTTTGTCTACAAACATTTGGACAAAATCAAAATATTGTTAATACACATTAACATATCGTCGCGTTGGGGAAACAAGGAACTTTTATTATATTTATATTTAAATATCGGTATTATCTGCATCAAAATTTTAAAGAAAAACGAAATCAATCCTTAATTACTAATTAATAAAAAATATTAGATAAAATAATGTCTTCATTACAAACTTTCATGTCTCAAAAAAATTATGAATCTACATAGAAACTTGTTTCCCCAACGCGACTTTACGCTCAAATTATTAATACAAAGTTATATTTTGGTAGAGTTTTTTAGAAGCTAAAAAAACAGAAGTCGTCAATATAATTTATAGCACACAAATTTTTCGCTTTTAAAAGGTCACACGTAGACAACACGATTGTTGATTCATATTTCCATGAACTTCCGCGCAGACATTTTCCACAGTGGAATGGGTTTCAATATTGCGATCGCATTCATTCAGTAAGAATTCGAGAGATTTTTCTGGCATTTTCCACCAAGTATTTTGATTGCTGTTCTAACAATAAGCATAAGCCAGCCAGTAAGATACCGTAAATAAACATTGTCTTTTCCATATTCTCTGTTGCAAAATAAGAAATTTCAATTTACAGTATTATTTTGACCGGCAGTGAAATGTACCAAATATTTTAGAAATTTAGAACAACAACAACAACAAACCATCACGCCGTTTCCCCGTAGGGGTAGGCAGAGAGGATAGAACGCCATAACACTCTATCTTGGCATACAGACCTCGCTTCCTCTACATTCATAAATCTTCTTATGCACGCACGCCGATTATTCCTACTTTTGACATGTCCATCTTCAAGTATTTGATGGACTTGATCGTGCCATGTCTTTCTCGGTCTTCCTCGTTTTCTGCATCCATCAACATTTGCATCGTAGATCCTTTTAGTCGTTCTTTCGCTGTCCATTCGCTCTACATGTCCAAACCAACGCAGCACCCCTTTCTTAATTCTGTCAATAATGCATGTCTCAGCCTTACACACTTCACGGATCTCGACATTTGTGCACCTATCATACATCGTTTTACCACACATTCGCCTGAGGGATCGCATTTCGACAGCATTCAATCTACTTTCATCATTATTTTTCCAATTCCATACTTCGCTCCCATACATTAGAGTTGGAACTAGAACTCCGTTGTGAACTGCTAGTTTAGCCTCCTGCGATAAACATTTGTTTGCCAAAGTAGATTTTAGTGCACCGTTCACCCTGTTCCCGGCACTCACCCTCCTTTCAATATCTTTATCGGCCTTTCCGTCCCTAGTAAACATACTTCCCAGGTACACAAATTCTTCTACCTGATTCAGAATATCTCCGTTCACGCTGATCTCACATTTAGTTATATTTTCATCCCTTTCAAAAACCATCACTTTCGATTTATCAACATTCATAAGCAAATCGCTTTTCTTCATTCGCATTTCTTCAATCGCTTTTCTTCGTTCGCATTAAGCATTCACTTTTCTTCATTCGCATTCATAAGAAATTCAGAACTTTGTTAAAAAATATAACTAATATTATTCATACAACGAAAGAAAAAAGAAAAAAATATATGAAAATCACAATTGATTTCTTACGAATGTTTTGCTTCTATAACTACTGTATATTACCTTAAATAATAATATGGCTCACTTCAATGCATTATCACGTATGTTAAGATTATATAATTAAGTGGAAAGTAATGCTGATATTGATATCTTTAACGATACATTAAATAATTATAGGAGAACTGTAATGCAATGTATTCAATCAAATAGACCCTAATGTTAGTTAGGTAAAATAATTGTAGTAAACTGTTAGTATAGTTTAGTTTCATAACTTTCATAATATTGATAGAATTTGATTAAGCTAGTCAATTTTAAGAAGAAAATATATATTTATATTTTTTTTTACTTATTTGCGCATGTTGTGTTCACATATAACTGATGAACAATATCTAAACATAACATATTGTGATTATAATACCAATTTAGTATGTATTGTTTATATTTTGTGAACCACAATAAATAAAATAAAATAAAAATACATGAATATTATTTTAATAATGCATATTTGCTTTTTTAAATATTTATTGCTGAAAATTCTTTTAAAAAATATATAATAAAATTACATAGAGTATATTTATCATATCTATACGTCAGCCTCGTGGTGTAATGGTGAGCGCATTTGCCTGCTATGTAAGAAGTCTCGGGTTCGACATGGTTGATATGAAATATTATTTACAAGGGTGTTTTTACCCTAGAATCTTTCATAGTCCCTAGATAGGTACCTAAAGCGTAAGATTGATCACCTTACCTTTATGTAACAAAAATGATCAAGATACGTTGCGATTGGTGTACCAATGCAGTTCCCTGTGCACCATTAGGTGCGGAAAGGGAATGATTATGATGATGATGTATACATAAAATATATAAACCTTTCTACCTCTCTAATAGAGTAAGAACTCGTGTTTAGAGAGATCGTTTTATATATACTCGTATTTTTATTTTCTAAAAATAAATTTTTACTGTATAGAGTTCGGGGTAAGGGTGGGCCTGGTGTGTTTTTTTAAATTTATATTCAAGTATTGAGTTCGGAGTTGTTTTTTTTTTGTCAAAAATACTTAAATGTGCTTTACAGATTGGTGATTTTGATGCGGGATTAAGGCCATTATTTAATGATTGATTGATTTGGTGTTTATTGTGTAGAATTTAAATTTAAACTTAAAATATAAGAAATCAAACACTGATTTGAGTCTACTGAACACTTTATTTTATTTTTTTAAATATAAAAACAAAAATTTCGTGACAATGAGGAACTTCAGCCCTACGGGAAATTGGATACAAAAAATATTTTCTTACGCGGGGTAAAAATTAGTGCATTAAATTGTACGGCAAAGTTTCTTGAAAATGTACAGAAAAAATAATAAAAAATATTTTGATAGAAACGCACTACTTTAAATGACGTCACTGGTTCATGTGGATCATGATCTGAGAGCTATGGAAGATTTCCGGTCTGCTTGTCGCTTCTGGACCAATAGGAAGAACTGAATGAGAATAAGCGGAAATGAACCTCTGACGTCACACGCGGAGTTATTTCAGAAATACAAAACTTTAAAAAATCGTAGCGCCGATAATACGATATGTAAAAATTAAAAAAAAAAAAATTGACATAGTTTAACAGTATATTAACAAATAAAAAATTTGAAAAAAACCACTGAACTTCCTCATTGTTTCGCCTTGTTAGGTCATTTTCAAACGAATGTAAAGATTAGATGGATTGATGTTCCGTATATAGTTATATAATTCATGGTATTTATGTAAAAAATAAAAATAATCTTATGAACTAATCTTATGAACTGTATACATTAATCATAATTGAGAGAAAAACCAATAGTTAAGGGAAAGGCTAAGTGTTTAATTAGGTGTTTATATTTGAATTTCGGAAAAATTTATAATAAAGTGAGTATTTATTGACATGCACGTATGTATTGTGAAATAATTAATGAAGCTTTATAGTTTTATATGTAATTTACAGATAATAATAGAACGTACTTTTAGTTAAACCTAAAGTAACCGCAGTACATTTAATTGATTAATCCCTAACCGCGATAAATACGAGTATATAAACGAAGGTCTAATCGGTGTATTAGTTTCGTGTTTATCGAACTGTAATAAAAATTTACTAAAACGAAGGTCGCGTTAAAAAACTACCTATTTTGCAACAAGCTGCAGGTGACATGAAACATTGAGGTGGAATGTCACAAAATCAGTTGCGTTAAAAAAAAAAGATTGGTCAACAACAACAACAAACCATCAAGCCGTTTCCCCGTAGGGGTAGGCAGAGATGATAGAACGCCATGTCACCCAGACCTTGCTTCCTCTACATTAATACATCTTCTCATGCACGCACGCCGCTTATTCCTACTCTTAACATGTCCATCTTCAAGTATTTGATGGAGTTGATCGTGCCATGTCTTGCTCGGTCTTCTTCGTTTTCTGCATCCATCAACATTCGCATCGTAGATTTTTAGCCGTTCTTTCGCTGTCCATTCGCTCTACATGTCCAAACCGACGCAGCACCCCTTTCTCGATTCTGTCGATAATGAATGTCTCAGCCTAACGCAGTTCACGGATCTCGACATTTGTGCACCTATCATACATCGTTTTACCGCACATTCGTCTGAGGGATCTCATTTCGACAGCATTTAACTTTCTTACATAATTATTTTTCCAATTTCATACTTCGCTCCCACACATTAGAGTTGGCAGTAGAACTCCATTGTGAACTGCTAGTTTTGCCTCCTGCGATAAACATTTGTTTGCCAAAGTAGATTTCAGTGCACCGTTCATCATGTTCCCGGCACTCACCCTCTTTTCAATATCTTTCTCAGTCTTTCCATCCCTAGTAAACATACTTCTCAGATACACGAATTCTTCTACTAGATTCTGATCTTACATTTAGTTATATATTCATCCCTTTTAAAAACCATCACTTTCGATTTATCAACATTCATAAGCAAGTCGCTTTTCTTGCATACAGCGTAGACTTCTGTTACCAAGAATTGCGGGTCTTCTTTGCTGCTAGCAAGAAGCACGGCATCGTTAGCATACAGAAGACAGTTAACAGTTATACCACTCATTTTTGCTCGCTTTGCAAAGATTGGTCGCTTGGCGATATGAGAGTTTCGCACGAGCTAAAAGGCCCTGCCCTGGGCCTCAGGCTAATCGTAAAGTGGACTATCTTTAATTATCCAACAATTTGTATAAAACTTATGGTGAATGTGCAAAACTGAATAAATAAAAAACTGTAGTTATAAACAGTTCGGGAAAGGGCGAGCGCTTTCCCCGAATTCGTACAAATATTCATCGTTACGTCTGAGTTTCATACAATTCAAATATTTTTTAGGTGGAAGGAGTTTATCAATTTGGTATTGCTAATATCATGACAGAAAATAGAGCGCAGTGGAGGAAGAGATACGGGACTTTGCTGCAAACCAATCCCCAAGATTGAGACTGTGAAGAAGAATGTCATATTTTTACGGATGGACATCACAGACGAAGATGGTGTATATTAAGAAATTCTAATAGGAGTTTAAGGATAGCAAGATTAAGAGAATTCAGTAGGAGTCGTTTGTTAGTGACGAGTAAGGAGTGTTTCTGATATGTGGTTAAGATTTATTTATTTATTTATTTATTTATTTATTATCATTATATTACATACACAAAATTATAATTTATGTAAAGTTGCTTTGACTGTCTAACTAGGGCTATTTACCCCGTTCTAAAACAGTCAAAAAAATATAAAAAACAGTAATCAATTTATAGAAACAGTTATAAAGATACAGGACAAAGTGAAAAACAAAGTAAAAAATGGAGTAAAAACATGGTAAAAAATGTAGTAAAAACATAGTAAAATTGTAGTAAAAACATAGTAAAATTGTAGTAAAAACATAGTAAAATTGTAGTAAAAACATAGTAAAAATGTAGTAAAAACATAGTAAAAAATGTAGTAAAAAAAACCTAGCAAAAAAAATAAATTATTAAAACAAAGTAATAAATGCAGTAAAAACATAAAAACAGAATACATAGTAAGAAACATATTTAAAGTCATAATAAAAAAATGAAGGTATGTTGTATAGCAAAAAGCGTATTTAAAGAGAGAAAAAAAAAAAAACAGCATATTAAAAAATAAAGTAAAAGATGTGATAAAAAAATAAATACATAGTTAAAACAAGTTAAAAAGTCATGAGGATCTTAAAAATTAAATCAGCAAAAAAATTAAATCACCAAAAAACTAAAAATATATATTATAGATTAAAATAAACATATAACAACTATGTTAAAGGCTGTAGTCTGGTAAAACGCACGCAAGATTAGGAAATCATACGATTTTGCCATTTTAAAACGAATGTTTTTAAATAAATTAGATGAAAACAATATTTTTTTTATGTATTTCTGTTAAAAAATATACTTAAAAGTTTTATGTAACTAAAATACGATGACTTTAAGACCGGCAGATTACGCCATTTTAAATTTAGACTAAACTTAGGTATCTGGGATCTCAATAAAGACTAAGTATTGAACTAAAATTTGCCGTAATAATTTGAAGATAATAAATTGAACATGAAAGTGGGCAAAGCAAAATTTTGATTTTTTGTTTCCAAAAAGAAATACAAACATTTTAAATCACATACATTTTTGTGACATTTTCATTTATTTCTACGTAAAATTATGCCATCAGTAATATTTATATTTAGAGACTTAGTCTTTGTGATTTTTAACAATGTTCCTATATTATTAGTTGTGTAGAATGCAGGTTCGATTTGATGGTAGGGAATTAGACAATTGTTTAGGTTTTAGGTAGGTTACTTCTGGGAGTAGAATATAGATATATATTTATAAGTTTGCGTTTTAGATTTGATATTTTATCAATTAAGTTATAATTATATCCATTTTTATTAGCAATCTGTTAATAATCATAATTTTAATAAACACACTGGATAAAACGTTCTTCATGTTGAAAATAAAATATTAAAATTAGACAACTTGGAAACTTGAGAAATTAGAAAAGCGTTTCATAATAAGAAAAATATAATCAATATTTATTTTAGTCCACTCCTGTCTAGTTTTAAATATCGTATCCATCTCACTTTACACTTCCCATCTTTACAAAAACAATATGACAAAAAGACTCGACTTATTAGCTCCATATGTTTCGATGTAATATTTAATAAAAAAAATAAAATATGATAAGATTCTTTAGTTAATTAAGCCTTCATAAATAAGCTTGTGTAGCTTTGAAACTGATCGGTAGAAAAAAAAATATATAAGCGGTTAAAATCAAAGTTTCTTAGATTTATTTTACTACGATGTAATATAATTTTAACTTATAAACTATAGATATTGAGTGGGTGCAATCGTATGGATAGTTTTCAGGGCATTCACTCGATCCAAGTAGGAAAATATACGACAGCGATAGCAACATCCGTTTTATACTAATTCCGAATGAATCAATTTAACCGGAGAGACAAACTCATCCACTACATTCAGCGCAGAACACAGAACGCCAGTGGAGAGGAAATGATGATGATTTAATCAACAGACGTGGAAGATAATATGATTACGTGGGAATGCTCGCTTTGTTTCTAGGCCATGACTGCCGGAGGACGAACGAATCGCAGAAAGGGAATCTCCCGATCAGACAAAATTACAATATTTTTTCTATCGTTTGATGTACGAAATCACAAAAGTTCGTTTTTTTTTGTCAAAATTAAATCTGAACAGAAAAGATTGGCCAATTCGACAGTTTTCTGAAGACCTTGTGTTTAAAGTCACAATTATTATTCAACAAAACTGGGGTCTTTAAATAATAATTAAGGCGGCCTCCGTGGTGTGTGGTCAAGACGCTTGACTCACTCACGGAAGGTTCCGAGTTCGATTCCCGGTGAGAACACAAACATTACATGTGATTTTTCTCAAGCCTGGGTGTTTTGTGATGTAACTTACAACTGTAATTGGGCCTCCTGGCCTGTTGTGGTGCAAAAATTAAAATATTAAATAAATAAACTAGCCAGAATTGAAACCTCGGTATACTGTAACGCAAAATACTGTTCCCTCAATAAATAATTTTATTTGGTACTTTCGGGGGTGGTTTTCGTTAAACCGAGGCCTATAGAAATAGGAATTATTCATAATTAATAAAAATATCGCCGCATCATATTAATTTTTCTTGTAATATTTTCCTCGGGGAAGCATATTAAACCATTTGAGAATATGTGCACCTTCACCAAATGTTGCCTTAAAGGGCCTTATTAACGTAATATTATGTTGCCTTAACCCTTTATGACACATATTTTGTGTTGATTTGCTTCCTGCAAATCTAACAAGATATGTTCTTTGATTAGATAATAAACTTATTTCATTTTAAAAAGCTGAGTGGAATTCTGATACGTTACCTTACCAGTGTACGTTATTTTGATACCCTGGTGAAATAAGACTTATTATTAAAACGAAATATTAGAAAATAAATAATTTAATAGGGAAATATCCGGTACTACGAAAACCGATATAAATATATGAAATGGATCAAAAATATATGAAATGGATCAAAAATATATGAAATGGATTTAGAATAATTGATTGTATTTTCGAAATCGATATGGATATTGTGGAGAAATGTTTTCATATATAACTTTAACGAAGAAAATATTGAAAAATATGTCACTAGAAAAAGGCGACATGTTTGGCATTGATGGTTGTGACGTCAAGATTCGTGACGGTGTTCTATAAAAATTTGAATGGTTTGGAACAAAGTTGATAATGAACATGAATCGTGACGTATGGCCAATGCAATGACCGTTTTGGCGGGAATTCAAATTTACAATTTAAAAAATATTTTTTATGCTACTAATAAGTAGCTAAAAAAATTGCCTATTCTGGTAGTGTATTTATGTACCACTTGTTAAAGGGACTTATTTTACATAATAAATATATAATCATGTCTGAGTAGGGGGAAGACGATGCCTATCTCTAAATGTATTTAACAGATTAGCGTACTTTAGGAGTATCTGAAAGAAAGGACAATGCATATGAAAGTATGTATTTCATAAAAAAATATACATTAATTAGATACTCCAATCGCATTCAAGAGGTGAAATTTCAATCACAAAATCAATACATATCATTAATGATTGTTTTTATTTCATTCTCTCCCTTTCTGAAAAAATTCAGTTCCTAGACATTATTTGAGAACGAAAATGTTAAAAATGTCATGACATGTCATGACATTTTTAACATTTTCGACAACAACATGTTGTTGCATCGATGTAACGATATAGCTTAAGGAACGAGATATGATAGAATAGCATTGACCACATAAGGTGGGCAGCTAAAGGTCGCGACATTCACGATGGTCATTCTAGCTACAGCAAAACTGGCGTGGAATGTTAATATGCCTTCAATCACAGCGGAAAGATGAACTGGCATGGCGAGACTGGGTTTACTGGAGGTTAACGGAGACTGAAGATGCAGTAATCACAACTAATCAATATTGTCAACTGATATAAAACATACATAAATTCATTAGCGATTGTGACATTACGACTCTTTGTGTACGCTGCGTAAACCGTAATTAATTGAACAAATTACTGCATTGATTAACTGAACATTAACAGCAATGCCTCTCTGACATAATTATTTTATCAAAGACCCAAGGAGTGTTTTTCTGCAAAATTGTAATGTTGCCTCAAACAATGAAGATGGTGGTTCGTGGATATCAAATAAACTTACAATAAAGAAAAAAATGAACTCGGTATATTATCCTAACTGGACTATAAAAAAAAAACATGTACTTTTATTAGGCAAACGTAAAAAAAAACATTGAATAATGACTTAGTAATTAAGTAAATAAATACCGTTTAATATTATACTAAGGCTTATTAATAGAAAGCCGGGTAAAAACTTCGACAACCCTGGCAATACTAACAAAATGTTAATCTGGCTTTATTTCACAATCTGACAGACGGTAAAACAATCAAATTATTAAATATTTTTTATATTTTTGCACCACAACAGGCCAGGGGGCCCAATTACAGTGGTGAATTACATCACAAAACACCCAGGCTTGAACAAAATCACATTGCAATTTTTGTTTTCTCACCGGGAATCGAGCCCGGAACCTTCAGTACGCGAGTCAAGCGTCTTGACCACTGCACTACGGAGGCCGTGGTCATTTGTGAATTCGCTACTTACACATGAAATGTGATCCTAACCTATTCTCATTTAATCCCAGCAGTATTTTGACACTTAAAAACGACACAACGCGGCACAGTTAGTTTTTAATCGGCAGTTGGGTACTAAGGCCAAAACATAAAACTACTGATTTATGAGTAGTTTAGTCGGCTTCAGTTTGGTGCGCGTACGCGGTTTCTGGACTATTATAATTCTATGCATACACCATTCTGTATACGTTTCTTTACTTTTTTTATTTATTATGACCGGCACCTGTTGATTTTTTTACTTTAAATTTGATAACTTAAACCAGCTAATGATGAGTTTTTCGTGATTATTTTCTGTTAAACCCTTAATAATATAATTATGTAAGTATAGTAGATAAATTGTAAATAAACATAAAAATAAGAACGTGCTTACCATTCGAGAATACATGCATCGATCAATTGGACCAAAGATTATATTTTAAAAAAGACTAGGCCTATGACACAGGAAAAAAACAAATGTTTTGCAGCGAAATTAAGTTCATAAGTCTTTTTTTAAATAATTTGATCGCGTTCTGATAGGTAACTTGATCACGATGAACCAGAAAGAACGTCAAACTTTGTATTTATTTTCAAATAAAACTTTAAGCTTTATTACGGTATACATAGATGAGGGGTTGGGAGGCAATCATCAATTTTGTTTTGTCCTCATTAATGATGAGTCTTTCGTAAAACCTCAAGAAGGTATTAATGCTTTCTAAAACGATGTTTAGAAGATACCACCTTCAGAATGGAAAAAAAAAACTGTTTCAAGAATTGGTTCTAACGCATGCAAAAGTGTATAAACTTAAAAGCGAGTATTTTGAAAAGCAATAAAACGATTTGTAAGGAAAAAAATATTGAATTGTTTTTTAAAACACTTACAAGGCGGGCCTCGTAATACACGACGTAAAAATTCGCAAATTAAAAAAAAAATCCTGAGCAATATCTCGTTTGGTTGTCTGATTCGTGAAATACCGCTATTAAGATGTCCGAATACGCCAGTATGTGGAAATAATATAAACGTACATTTATCACATGAAACCTGTCAGTGAGAATTGCACAATATAAATTCTTTAAGATGATCATCGATTTACTAATAGTTAGTAAATAGCGAAATTCGGCCTTGCACCCGGCGTATTTACGTATTATTATATATTCTGAAATTGATCAAAGATAGTTGCAGAACCTGTTACATTAACAACAAATTGAAATTTCGTGTTTGAAAAACAAATAACATTTGATAAATATTTCAAATAGATATTGAGAACCTCTTGAAAAATATATATATTTTTTTAAAATTTATTTGGAAGTTCAACAAGAATACATACAATACATACATTTTTTAAGTGAGCATAACTAACGTTCTTTACATATATTCTCAATTATAGAACTTCAACATCTTTCATAAATTATATAAAATAAGAGTGTAAATTCAATTTAAGTAATGGTAAAGATTAAGTTTAGTGAAAGGTAAAAATAAAGAAAGATTTTTTTTTTTTTTTTTTTAAAGAAAAGAAAAGAGAAATTAAAAACATATAAGATATAATAAAAAAGACTAAAATTAATTTACATACACAAAACTAAGGATTAGGCATTTGATCTAAGATACAAAGTAATGTTTTTTTTTTTTTTTTTTAATAATAATATCGTGGGGTAATTAGTACAACTAGGTAACTTAAAAATCAGCATTTTTTAGAGTTACCTACTAAAAACACATATTTTAACTTTCCTCCATGAACGCTACAAATAGAAAAATCGTGATCATAGAATTAAGAATAGTCCAGAAACCGATACGCACATCAAACAGAAGGCGACTAAACTACTCATAAATGAGTAGGTTTACGTTTTGACCCATTAGTTTCTTCGTAGACGCCGCTCAGCACGCAACTCCTGATTTGAATTCAACAATGCCGTGTTGTGTCCTTTTAAAGTGCAGAAATACTGCTAGGATCTTAAAGAAACAGGAAGCAATCACATTTCATGTGTAATTATCAAATGAATGTGTATGTAACAAATGCATTACTTAAAAATTGAATTATTTTTCCGTCTGTCAGATTGTCGAAGAAACAAAAGGAACATTTCGTTAGTGTTGCCAGGGTAGTAATTTTTTTTACCCTACTTTGCTCATCTGACGAGAAAATAATGAAAATTGGATCTCGGATTAAACAACACCGTGGTGGACATTTGACCGACATTATCTTTAAAACATCAAATATTATTTAACATGATATAAAAATATCCGTTTTATGTAAAATAAAATTTGTTTTATATTTTAAGTTTAAAGTTCATTAATTTAATTACTCTTATTAAATGACCCTTTACTTATCTACTCTGTTGTGTCAATCAATATTTCCGCGCGCACAATAAAATTTTAGAGAAATTAACAGATTGCTTATTTTTACGTTACATTTGTGTTATAATTATATTTTTTCCCATTGTGCAACATTACGCGGCGACATCACGAATGCGCGCGGCGAAAGTGAAGCATAGTGGGGGAATTATTGGACACAGTCCGATGTATTCAAATATGATTCTACGCTCCTTCTGGACTATTCTTAATTCTATGGTCGTGATTCGTTTAAATTATATCATGATGGTTTGAATGCATGGATTGTCAATTTATAGCATTCATGGTGGAAGATAAAAAAAATGAGTTTTTAGTGGGTAATTCACAAATGCTGATTATAAAGTTATCTATAGCTCAATCACAAATAACTATTGACGTGCTAATAAGCGACGTGAACAATTTCTCACCATGGTCGTTTATTGTATTCGCGATCACAATGTAACATCCGTGAACACCTAATATTAAATGCGAAAATATTTACGTTTCGCGACGTGTAATCCTGCTGCGCAATCACACATTTGAATTTCATCGGTGAAAATAAGGAAAATATTCCATAACTGCTTTTTTTATTTATTTATCGCGCTATTTATTACATTTAGCCGGCGGTTGGCAACCCAAATGTCAAGAAAAGCAGTCGCCACAGTAATTGTAATTTTATTTATTTATTTTTAGACAGATACTGGACGATTCACCAACGTGTGAGTTAGCGATTTCGTTGCCAATACGCGCGCTAAGATACTGGCCGACGTATTGGCCAGCGCGTAGAACCGCCTTAGGCAAAATAGCGAGCAGAAGGGGGCCCGAGGGGAGAAGAACTTGCGGCAGTGGTATGCCAAGTCTTTAGTTGAGCTTTTCAGGGCAACCGTAAATAACGTTATGTTGGCCAACATGATGCAGACGTCCGATAGCAGAGGAGCGCCCAGAGAAGAGACATAGTGTCATTTTCATTATAAATATAATGCCCACCTCAAGGGCGCTTTACAAAGTGATTTATATAAATACTGATTTTAATTTTGAAGTCGGCCTCGTGGTGTAATGGTCAGCGCGTTTGCCCACCATGCAAGAGGTCTCGAGTTCGATTCCCGACATGGTTGGTATGAAATATTTATTTAAAAGGGTATTTTTACACTAAAAATATTTTATAGTCCCTGGACTAGTACCGGAAGCGTGAGACTGATCATCTTACCTTAATGTAACAAAAACTATCAAGATATGCTGCGATTGGTGTGCTAATGTAGTGCCCTATGTACCATTAGGTGCGGAAAGGGAATGATGATGATGATTTGAATTTGAGTTGAAATTTAAGGATTTTTTAGTGTACAGTTTATATTGTTCTATATTTGCTGCAACAGAGAGAAAACATTTTTAAGAATGGAAAATGGAAGACTAGGCATTTACAGGACTAATGACTTTTTATTAGCTGGTTTGAGTGCCCACTTTAGACACTGTGTAACATTCTTCTGTTGCAAAAAATTTTGATCTGAATAACTCCCTAGGGAGGAAATCCAGCCAGTCTGCAAACGTTTGGCCATACTCAAAACATTTTTAAGTTTATTTTGTCATACAGATTTAATAAAATGATGTAGAGAACATTAATTGATGTATTCCTCTTTCCGCACCCAGTGGTGCATAAGGTATAGTGCATAGTGATGAATCTTACGCTTCAGGTGCCAGTCCAGGGACAATGAAATATTGCAGTTCAAACAACTTTTCATGCCCACCCTGCTAGGAATCGAACCCAGGACCTCAAGAATAGCAGACAAGGCGTCAGCCACCACACAACAAGGCGGACTTATCTTCACTCGAATTTCTTATTCAGAACCGCTCATACAGGGTTCTGGTTCTATTTCACACACAGAACTGTATCCATTATCCGCCCGGACACAGAGGTATAAATAATGCAAATAATTGGAAAATATTTTGGATTAGGTAATATGAAATTCCATTTATGACTTCAGTAAAAAACTTGGGTATTATCATACATAAGCACGTAGGACGGCACAATCAGGTTAACGAAGTTAGTGGTAAACTTTATGGCAGATTGCACTCACTTAAAAGAATTCAGAATTTCTTGGCAATTAATGATAGGCAAACATTAGTCCAGAGCTTACTTTTTCCATTCCTTGATTATTCATACTGATGTTATCCAGATGCTAATTCTGAACTGCTTGATAAGTTAAAACGAATGCAGAATGTTGGTATACGTCATATCTTTAATCATTGCCAATTTGACCACATACCCGAATATTGCACGCAACTATACTGGTTTAGTATCGGGCATAGAAGAAAAATTCTCATTCTATCACTTCATTACAATATTTTAAATAATCCCACTTCGCCTGTTTATCTGAGAGAGCTCATCCAATCTATATCACGACATGGGCTATCTCTTCATTCTAGTAACGAGAGAACTGTTTCAATACCTACTCACTGCTCTAATTTTTTTGCCTCCTCTTTCACAGTAGTAGTTGCTCGATTGTGGAATAATCTACCCATTAATGTCAGTGACACCCCTTCTTTATTCGCATTCAAATCACGATGGATGGAGGAGGCTTACGTTCAGGAGAAGACGGCTACAGGCTGAAGAAGAAAAAGAAGAAGATCCGATGTAGACTCATGTGACATCATAGCCACACAAGAGTTCAAAAATGACTAGTAAGAAAAAAAGATACCTAATATTAAAAAAACATTTACATATCTACAGTTAGATATATTTTGCTGAAGATTACTGTCGACTGGTAAGCGCATTATCCCTACCATGCCTGAAATCCCGGGGTCAGAACATGGCGAGTTCGACGTGAAATATTTATTTAAAAGGTGGTTTTACACTACAGTCTTTAATGATAAAGAACTCACACGAGAGGTAGTATCATACATGGTCAATATAGTGCAGGCAATTGGTAAAATAAACCAAAGTAGGGAAGAAAATGCCGAATACTCCTCTAGTGGAACGGAAGGCCTGTTGACTACTGCCAACAGGCCGGTTTCTCCTGAAGAGTTTTAAGTGGTTTCCTCTCCACATGAGCAAATGCTGAGAAGTTCCCGATTGGTCCACATAAGTATATCCCTCCTGATCCCAACAGTTTAGATAAATTTAAAGATATTAATTGCAGAAAAATCCACCTTTTTATATATAAATCTTGTATTTTATAAGCAAGGTAAATAATAAAGCAACTCCCATATATTTTTTTTTTTTAAAGTCTTTAATGATCCTTGTACTGGGAAATGATGAATGAAGCTGATCACCTTGCCTTCATGTATATTACAAATGATCTCTGCAATGCTTTGATAGGAGCGATAGGTGCACAAATTTCGAGATCTGTGCAGTACTTATACAAGGCTGAGACAAGCATTATCAAAAAATTCAAGAAAGAGATGCAGCGTTGGTTATGACATGTGGAGTGAGTGAACTGCGAAAGAACAGCTAAAAAGAATTTACGATGCGAATGTCGATGAATGCAGAGAAAAAATAAAGAGGACATGGCATGACCAAATCTGACAAATAATTGAGGATAGACGTATCAAAAGTCAGAGTCCATGCATGTATTAAATGAAGCGAGGTCTGTATGCAATACAGAGTGGTGGGGCGTTCTATCCCCTATGCCTACCTCTTTGGGGAAACAGCGTGATAGTTTGTTTGTAAAATCTACCTATCATTGTACATGGTTTGAAACAAATTGCAAGATATCGTACCTTAGCAAAATGTTCGCCATTGTACTAAATTCAATTAATTTATAAATAAATTATGGATACCTTAATTCTCATGCATTCAGTCCGATGCATGCACTCTGGTTGTGATATTGTTATTGAGTGAACGTATCTAAACTTACATTTTTGTTTATAAATATTTGACTATCACAAAGTTTTCAATGAAACATAAAAATAAAATATAAAACATTTAACTTTCTTAGTGAAAGTTCATTGTGATTAAATTAGTATAAATATGTACATTTAATTTTATAGTGAAGATACCAGTCTCGAAGATGTCAAAAAAGCGATGAGACTGATGACTGGTTATTCCAAATTCGTGGATTTAACTATCACTCGTCCTTTATTCATTTAACACTGTTTGTACTATTTTCAGCCGATCAAAAAATTATAATTCAATACATTCTTTAAATAAAAAAAAGATGAGTTTTTGACATGAATAAAAACTCATATGGCTGAGGCATTTAAAATTTTTTTTTTTTAAACAATTCACTTTCAAAATCTATATATTTCATATTTGCAAACCAACACAAATAAACTATATCTGTGTTATCACAATGTACATATAGAGATAAATTGTTGAATCTCATGCTTTACCGTTTTCTTTGTTGATATTAGTAACCATGTAAAAATATTTTATTAACATTTTTTCTTATTAACCCAGAAAACCACATAAAATTAAATATGTACATTAACATTTAGAGAGTGCAGGTTACATCCCATAAAAGGAAGGAAACAAATCGATAAGTTCATTGCGAGTAAAATAAAATATCAACATTTATTTTTTACCGTGAGAATTCATTAGGACTGTCTGATACTTTTTTCCCTAATGGGAATATAATCTTGAAGACTCACATAATATGCACTTTAGAGTATCACAATTATCACAATTTTGGGAGACAATTCAACTTAACCTCACTCTATCACGGAAGCAATACAAGACCAAACACAACAAAAAATAGATGACACTTTGTTCTATTTTGTCAGTAAGGAGTGTTCTGTTAAAAGGCAGTGTGCAATATAATAAGCGCAGCAAAATAAAATGTGACATATAAATGTTGCCAGTTAACAAATGTGTCACGATCGAAAATCAAACTCACCTAACTCCATTTTTTAAAAAAGGCATGAAACCGATTGAATAAAAAATATTGATTTACGTTCAAACAACAAATAAAATTAAAAATTTCAAAATCATCATCGTTCTTGTGTATTCTGTGTTTATGAAATAACTTAAACAATAGTTAACACTTTTTAAGAAAATGTTAAAAATGTGAAAAGTTGTTGAGTTTTAAATCTCCACAAAAGTTGTTAAAATTTATAATTTGAGTTATCTGAAAATAACGTTCAATTTACACCGCCTCTAGTTGATAGAAGGGGTGATGGTTAAACTTGAAATTATTAAAAAAATATTATGATAATTACTGAAATGAAATCTGCTAACAATAAAAAATATTTAATTATTAGCCAACGTTTTGACACGTGGAAAAAATATCACCACCAAAAAGACACCCTCAATCCGGATTTGAGCGTTTGACTCAATTAATTTACGAACAAGACACAAATTATTATCAACATCAGAATTGACTAAACTTAATCAAAAACCTTTCAGATACATATTACCCATTTACAGTGATTTTAAATGATTGTGCTGTGTATTGTTCATCTTTTCGCCAATATTTTAGATTGCAATACTGGACAATAAAGATTATTTAGAGTAATGTATCATTTACTGACCAAATCATGATTAACAAGTAAATTATTTTTGATATAAAAGGTAAAAATATATCTTCATACTTAAAGACGAATATTGAAAATAACGTCTGTATGGAAATATATATTTTTTTAAATACCAAAAACTTACTTTTGTTGTCTTTAACTGATGCCTATACGATTGACTCACAATTGTCTCGCACAAAAGAGATGCATTACATAGGTGAGAGAGGAGTAGAATAAAAGCATGACAGTATCAGAAATGAATGTGCAAGAAAAGTAATTATTTTTAAAACTCGTCTTTTTGCTTACATCCCGCGTTTTTTTCACCCTGCACATTTAATTTATTTTTAAAGTTCTTACTTTTAACTTACAGTTTTTCGGTAGGCGTTTTAGGCTCCTGGCAACACGTAATCTTATTGCCATGTTTATTATTTTATTATTATCAACAGCTGAAAGACGCGTAATGTCACGCGATGCCAGTTATTCTGACATTTTTGTTTTGTGAAAGTGCAGTTCTTTAAAATATCTTGAGTTGATAGTGTCCGTCATCGATGTGTTTTAAAATTTTCCAAAATGATTAAGGATCCGATCAATAATTATAGCGACGAATCCGATTCCGACGGATTTGCCATACCGGAGTTACAAGGAGTGTTGAGCAAATGGACTAATTATATCCACGGATGGCAAGATCGCTTCATCGTCTTGAAAGATGGAACTTTATCGTATTATAAGAATGAACACGATAGCAATTTCGGCTGCCGGGGTGCCATCAGTCTTCTGAAAGCCACTATCAAGGTAATCATTAGTTCGTGAAGGACATTCCAGAATCAGTCGGGCGTGTATACTTATAGTGTATTTGTTGTTCTACGCTATGAATAACAACAATCGTAATTAGTCATTACAGTTTTTCAGCGAAGAAATACTTTTTTTCTGGTAAATGAGTAATAACTCAAAGTTTATTTTATGTCATAACATCACTTTGAATTGTGCATCTGACGTTTATGTATATTTTTAGATTGCGTTGTTTTCGTGGCTTGTTTATTGATATTTTATTTGGTTTGTATATTTTATTACTCATCTTGAACCTACGTTTGTTTCTGAAATTCTGTGCTTCGTTTAGAGAAGAGTAATGCTTCGTTAAACAACATAAATAAAACAACAGTTAATAACAATCAAACGTGATATTCAACAAGACTAGCCTCAGCTATAATTTATTATTATTTTAGTGTATTATTAATATACCGCTATAAGTGGCACATTTTAACAGTGATATCTTCTCGTTTTCTTTTATAAAATTATTTTATATGAAAACAAGAAATATCAAAACTAATTTATATTAATTTCAATTTATTGTACGAGTGCTAATTACTGTAATTTAACATGATTACACCAGGAGCTCAATCACAGATGGCTATCGACATGCTAAAAAACGTGCTAAGTATTTGAGCAATCACCACGAACAATCATGAACACGCTGAAGTTAAAGCGGTCGCGTTGCAAAACGCCATAGATAAGTTCCTGTGCGAGATTCAACCAATCCTCTTGAACTGACCGAAGTTGAATTTCGTTTTGCAACGCGACCGCTTTAACTTCAGCGTGTTCATGATTGTTCGTGGTGATCGCTCAAATACTTAGCACGTTTTTTAGCATGTCGATAGCCATCTGTGATTGAGCTCCAGAACCTCTTTTTACACGGTTTCGAAATAACATGGTACAAAAATTTATTATGTATTTTTTTTAAACATCCATTTAACTATGCGTAATAGTAATATAATTATACTATTCATTTTTAGAATTTCCTACATACTTACTAGGCGAATAATAAATGAAAGTGAATAATCTTTGTTACGTTTTTTAAGAAGTATTTTGTTGTCATGTTATATTTTTTAATTAAATTAATATACAATATACAGTGTGTTCTTTAAAACCTGTCACATCCGAAACCACGATGATCAATATGACCAAGAAGACATATTGGCACATTAAAATATTTTTTTGGAACGAATAAAATTTTAAAAAATTAAATATAAAAAAAAGCAAATGGTTGTTTACTTCTGCAGGACAGAAACGAGGAGATGGAGGGGGGAGTCTGATACTGCGCCGCGCTCCCCTCACTTCTCCCCTGGAGAAGTAAGCAACCATTTGTTTTTTTAAATATTTATTTTTATTTTTAAAATCTGCGTTCTAAATATTGTTTTAAATATGCTAATATGTCTTCTTGCCTATACTGGTCATCGTGGCTTCGGATGTGACAGGGTTTAAAGAACACCCTGTATATTTTTTGATATCCCGAATTATTTTTTATTGCGAGGAAACCCATCCACGATTGTTCTTTTTTTAAACGGTACTGCGTGGAACTTATTCACCGATTTGTAATTATATACCTCACAATAGTTCAGGCAATATAAGAAGATACTTTTGATTTTTGACAGATTACAATAGTGATGTCGGGTTGTGGTCCCGCGGCTAGTGTCTCGGACTCAAGGGCCAAAGGTCCGTCGTTCGAATCCCACTCTACTCCAACTTGATTCCATTTTCTAATAGTGAGTTATTTACAACTCGTTGAGAATGGCCCTCAAAAATAAATATTTGGGTAAATCATAAGAACGCAAATATTTATTAAAAAAAAAAAAAGATTTAGCAGTCTTTTTTCTTTTGATTTTCGATATCGATTTTGCAATTTTTCTATTTTTTTGACTTTTTTGAAACGGATTGTCATATTTACGACTACATGTCTTATTACTTACTAAAAATAAAATCGTTAATGTAAAAAAAAAGTACATGAAAGCAGTCTAATTATTTGTTTAATTTGGGCATTTAATATAAATTCATAAATCAAGGTAAATACATAAATCGATCTTTCATATTTTATATCTTTTTGAAACTTGTGCAATAATATACACATACATGTCCACCCTCATTCCATTATAACATCCACTCACCCACCCTTCCTTACCACTTCACTCAACAAACACACTAACCTTCACAATGTCTTAAACATATTTATAAACGCAAAGAAACCGATTTATGTATACTTCATGTATTTCTGTGGATAGGTATCTGTCATTGGTTTTGTTCTTTGTATATTTTTTATAACATGTATTACTGTTGATATGTTGAGACAACAGTTGCAACAGAAATAGCTATATATAATAATATATAATGTAATAATTAACATACTGAATTGTATTATGGATCACAAAATAATAATCGCAAGTGAAATAGTGATTACTGGCTAAATTTTGGGGATGGGCAATGCGAGAAAAACAGTTAAAGTTACTAATTTGTGAACATGCCTAGTTTCAAGTGTCCATCACGCATAATAGAATATATATATTTTTTAAGTTCAACTATTTTTTATTGGCGCATAAATAAGGTCGATGTCAAAATTATTGTCCATTAAATTAAATTAATCGTATTGTGAACTCCTTAAAATGAACACGCACAGTATAATTCGATATTAAATATAATGTCGGTAGTGAAGTTTCCGGCTGTATGTATACAATAATAAAATACAACATTTGTTTCCTACACTCAACTGTCAATGCTTACAGAACTAAATGAACGTGTAAACGTCAAAAGTATCTTCTTAAATCGCCTGTAGAATAAGTAGGCCTGTATCATGTAAGCATACAAACGTGAGAGGACCACGTGCTATTTGCTCCTGTAGATTTTCAATCCATTTTTTGTCTTTCAGCACTAATTTTGAACTTATCTTTGTGCAATAAACAAGCAACTGTATGAATATGTACATATTTATTTATAATATTAACGACCCGAGCCAATGGAAAGAGCCATGTTAAGAATAAGCGTAAAAGATAGTCAGAAATAAAGATTTGGGAAGAAGAAAAAAGGTTACTGACATTATTCACCGCATAACGACCCTAAATGCCAATTAGCGGACCACGTCAATGTATTAATTAATATTCTCATTAAATTAAAAAGGGAATCTTCGTGTATCTTAAGTTTCGCTCAACGAAGTTTGGCAAAAGGTCTCTGGAAAATATTGGCCATTTCGAAATCAATAAACTGCCCGATGAGGTAAAACTCGAAAAGTCGAATAGCAAATCCAAAAGTGTCACAATTAAAAAATATTACTTAAATCTTTTTGATAGTGATAGTTACTAATGTAAATTTATAAAGATGGTGTAAAGTACTTATGTTTCTTATATTATGTTTTCTTACTATAATGGATTGTATTAACTATGTATGATATTTTATGTATTGTCCCAAAAATGTTTTCTTTTTATGTATGGTCCCAAATAATTTTTTTTTATGAACCACTCTCGCGGCACGAGAAAGCAGTTTTTCTCGTGTATTTTTTATGTAAATACACAAGATATTACGGCCGCGAGAGCGTTTGGAATACCAGCCCTGGAGCTCAATCACAGATGGCTATCGACATGCTAAAAAACGTGCTAAGTATTTGAGCGATCACCACGAACAATCATGAACACGCTGAAGTTAAAGCGGTCGCGTTGCAAAACGAAATTCAACTTCGGTCAGTTCAAGAGGATTGGTTGAATCTCGCACAGGAACTTATCTATGGCGTTTTGAGCTCCTGGAGCTCAATCACAGATGGCTATCGACATGCTAAAAAACGTGCTAAGTATTTGAGCAATCACCACGAACAATCATGAACACGCTGAAGTTAAAGCGGTCGCGTTGCAAAACGCCATAGATAAGTTCCTGTGCGAGATTCAACCAATCCTCTTGAACTGACCGAAGTTGAATTTCGTTTTGCAACGCGACCGCTTTAACTTCAGCGTGTTCATGATTGTTCGTGGTGATTGCTCAAATACTTGGCACGTTTTTTAGCATGTCGATAGCCATCTGTGATTGAGCTCCAGGAGCTCAATCACAGATGGCTATCGACATGCTAAAAAACGTGCTAAGTATTTGAGCAATCACCACGAACAATCATGAACACGCTGAAGTTAAAGCGGTCGCGTTGCAAAACGCCATAGATAAGTTCCTGTGCGAGATTCAACCAATCCTCTTGAACTGACCGAAGTTGAATTTCGTTTTGCAACGCGACCGCTTTAACTTCAGCCTGTTCATGATTGTTCGTGGTGATCGCTCAAATACTTAGCACGTTTTTTAGCATGTCGATAGTTATCTGTGATTGAGCTCCAGGAGCTCAAAACGCCATAGATAAGTTCCTGTGCGAGATTCAACCAATCCTCTTGAACTGACCGAAGTTGAATTTCGTTTTGCAACGCGACCGCTTTAACTTCAGCGTGTTCATGATTGTTCGTGGTGATCGCTCAAATACTTAGCACGTTTTTTAGCATGTCGATAGCCATCTGTGATTGAGCTCCTGGGAGTATAATATCTACTTCATGTATTATATGTTTTATAATATCATTATACAATGCCATTGCAGTTTTAGTTAGTGACCAAATTCACAAAAAAAAAAACTGTATGTGAACCTTCCACTTTTTTTAAACTAAATGAATTGTGATATTATCATAAAATATTTCAATTTTAACGCCATTCTTTTTAGTTTCAAATAACCATGTTAGAAAATAAAAGCAAAAAATCCATTTTTTTTATTTCAATTATTCGGTTTTTTGTTTCATATTGCCCGCATAAAGAGATTCGTTGTCTGTGTTGAAATTCTAGCAGCATAGCATATAAATGTCTTGTTTTAACTATCTGTAATTTTTTTCAGCCCCACGAGTTTGACGAATGCAGATTTGATGTTTCAGTAAATGACTGTGTGTGGTATTTACGCGCTGAGACACAAGAGGATAAGCAACATTGGGTGGATGTTCTGGAATCTTTCAAGGTAATTTCCTATTATATATTCCATTTTGTTCTAGTTTCTGAATTTATTGTTCTTCACTAGACCAAAATGTGTCCTTTATAGAGCTCATAGATAGAGGACCATTCACACTATATAGATAAAGATCAGGCTCTATTTTTAATTGATTTATTTATACTTTTACAATTTTGTATTTTTTTTAAATGAGAATAATGTTCTCTCACCTTGTGCCGAGGGACACATTTTACAATAATTATAATGAAACATGCCTTAAGTTAGTTACTTAACATAATGAGAAAATAAAAGCTTAATTAATCTAATTAACCTAATTATCATCGTAAATATAATAAGCAAAATAAACTAAAATAATCGTAAAAAAACATAATAAATTCATAATCAGGAAACTATTTGGCTTGATTCACTCATCGATCCATGCGCACTATAATTATAAACTAATTTTAAAGGCGCCTTTTATGTGAAATTTTTGAAGAAAGTGCTTTATAATAATTTGGTTCTTACATTAAAACTTACAATTATTATAACGTCATATATTAAACTATCTGAATTTCAATTTGAGGGAGTAATAATCGGAGTGTGATTTCCGTTGAGATCTGAACTGACTATACATATCAATAATATATTTACAATTTTCAAACAATGAATGTGTAATGTTTTTAAACAGCTAGACATTATTGTTTTGATATGTTGTAAATTTTCCGTTTGCATGTAAAGTTTTCCATCTTTACTTTTATTTACATTGTAAAGTGGTATCGGCTCAGTGACGACACATTATCGGCGCCGAATCTAACAGGATCTCCTGAGGTGATATTCCAAACGCTCTCGCGGCCGTACAAAAAGCTATTTTGTATGTAAGTACGCGAGATAAAAGTATTTTCTACGGCCGCGAGAGCGGTTCAAAATAGCACCGCTGGTTACTGAAAAGATACGGGAATATGCACATTTGTAAATTTATAAAAGTATATTATTCTCATTTTCCTTGTAAGCGAGTCTGGTTCTTTGTGCTAATTAAACCTACAGTAGGTTCGGCTCTGCACATTATTATTTTGTTTTATCAAAAGTAAAAAAGCATTCAAAATGTATAAAACAACACACTGTATTTCTTTTTTCTGTATCTATGATTTTTTTATGTATTTCTACGGTAGAAATGCAAAAAATACTAAGCGACATGTAGCCAACTTTACAGAGGAGTCAATTAAAGTTTTTTTTTTCAATTAATAGAATAATACTCACCTACCGTGATTCATACATAATTTAAATAAAAATCTAAACTATAAGATTTTTCGTTAATTAAAAAAATACTAATTGACTCTTCTGTAAAGTCTGCCTTTCCACCGTCGATTTGTATTTTTTAAGAAACCACATCAGGCCAGGAGGCCCATTTCAGTGGTGAATTACAGTACACATCTAGTCTTGATTCATTTTTTGCGATCTCACCGGAAATAAAATCCGGAACCCCCGTGTATTAGGCAAGAGTTAGCCATTACACAACGGGTATTTTGTAACAACTTCTGTTTGCACTTTTCCTTTTGAATCATAATATTATCTACCTATTCCAAATATAATAAAATGACTATATATGTAAGATTTTTTTAATTTTAAATTAGTTTTTATCAATTATTAACTTATTTAACAGGTTTCATTATTATAATTTCTGTAGATTTTATTATTTATTGACGGGTGATCTAATTAATGTCTGTTTTCATCTTTGCATATTCCAATGTCTTTATCACTACTGGCATTATAACTGGTATTTTTTAATGTCTTTTTTGTCAAAAGGAATGCCAGAAACTGCATTTATAAAAAAGTATTTATGTGGGCAATATATTCAAGATGTCTGAATTGCGTTTTAATATTAATGAATTGAATACATTGTTTATAAACGGGTATTGTGAACAGCTCTATAACTGGTTTTCTACATTAAATAAAGAGATCACTCTCAATCAAGTTTGATAAGCTTTGCATGTTATCTGGTATGAGATAAAAAAAATGCACTGAAATGATGACTATACAAAGATTCATCTGGCATTCATGTGTTAGATGGATACATATGCCGTTTTACCACAGAGTCACAATTAATAAAAAACTGAATTAAATTAGAAATCAAGATGACCTCTTTATTTTTAAAATTTCTTTTCACACTTTACCTTTAAAATAATGGTTGATTCGTAATTTACATTGCATCAACATTAAAAATGACAATTACTAAGATTTCTGTGTCCAGGCGGATGAAGAATACAGTTTTAATACAATACAATATTTACTTGAAATTGCCTCTGGTTCAATCGACTGTCCTGAACTACTATGCAAACTTTCTATCAATGTTCCCTCCAAAGTTTAAAGAAATAACCCTCTTCTTCACTCACCTCTTGTTTTATCATATTTATGGCGAAGTTTTGATAATTTTAATGTAATAAATAAATTATTTAACATAGATTTATTTGCAAATAATCTTAATGACGTACGGCGTTTGCTTTCGAAATAATTCGTAGTATTTTTTCTTTTCTTTTGAATTTACGTTAAATTACTATTTATTTTATGTTCGAGAATCTTTTTTAACTTACTGTGATGCTACTTGTGAAAACCTGTAATTGGCTTATTTGTTCAACAATATTTGATTATGTCCAAATGCTTGTAGGCTTATTTGTTATTTGTTTTGTTATATATATATATAAGATAATTATAGCTGTTGGTTATCCAAATAAATAAAAAAATAATAATTTTAAAAAAATTTAAAAAAGTTCTGTGTGTGAAATAGAACCTGAACCCTGTTTTCGAGATGGCTACTCTCTGGTAAAAATCCTGAAAAAGAAAATCGTGTGGAGATATGTCCGACTCGTAGTGTAGTGGTTGGTGTCTGCCTACCATTCTTAGGGTCCTGGGTTTATTATTTTATTTATTTAACACTTTATATACATATTCAATATATATACATATAAGGGCGGGCATATTGCATTAAGGCAATTTCTTCCTACCTACCCAAACCGTTCAGTTTGAGAAAATTAAAAATATATGGACATATTGAATCTTACAATTTTATACAAAAATTAAAAACAAAGATTAAAAAAAAAAAAAAAAAAAAAATTAACACTATACTACAAATATTAAAAATTAACACTACTATGAAGAGAGGAGGGGGGATGGGAATGAAAGAAGAAGGATAAAGGAACACTTTAAATATTTAGATAGTGACATTTCAATTCGATTCCTGGCAGGGTGGATGGTTTTTAAACCCTAGTATTTCATTTTTTCGAAATGGCATCTGAATTGTAGGACTGATCAGCTTACCTTCATGTAACAGATGATCGAAATACACTGCGTTGGGTTAATTAGTGCAATGCCCTATACACCACTCGCTGTGTAAAGGGGAATGATAATGGTGACGATCACAAGATAGATAATGTGCTTTACAATGATTGTAAAACGAGTTAATGGATACATATTTCAACAGAGATAAAGATATTATTAAGAAATCTTATATCCAATCCCAGACAAATTTTAAGGGCTCATGATTTGTTATTGGCTGGTTAGTGCAAAATTCTATAAACGTTTTTAACGTCCACATCTCATCAATTTTATATTGTTACTTTAGCGCATTTCTCAACGCTGCCCGTTAATATTTTTTTGGAAAGTCCTCTATATTTGTTAACAAATTACAACAGGGATGGAGAATACCTTAAATAAGGGATTATGGAAGTCAAGGCATTTACAGGGCTTATGACCTGTCATTGGCTGGTTTAAGTGGCCACTTTACACACTGTGTAACATTCACCATTTTGCCTATGTTTGAACATCCATATTTCTTCAATTCTTCCATATGTTGATTTTAGTGAAATCAAAGAGCTGAAACCTTTATTGTTGTGAAGAGATTCATCTGACTGAATTATTTTACATACTAGGCAACGCCTGAAAACAATTTTTCAATTTTTAATATTTGTCTAAAAAAATTTGGACATACTTAAGATATTGTTTGAAAAATGTTCGAATTAGATCTTGCAGAATTTAGATTTTAAAGAATAGTATTTTTTTAAAAGATATGTATTATGTCATTATTAATTCCCGTAATAACTTTTTTGTTGACTACAATTACAATAACAATTACATAAGTTTGTGTGCACAGTACCGATAAACATCATTATCATCGTCTTCACGCTCCTGTCTGCACCTGATGGTGCATAGGGTACTGCATTATCACACTTAATGCAGCGTATAGAAATCATCTGTTAAATGAAAGTAAGGTGATCAGCCTTGCGCTTCAAGCGCCAGTCCAGGAACATTAAATATCGCAGTTTAGAAACACATATTTTAAATGTTTTTTTTTACACCACAACAGACCAGAAGGCCGAATTACAGTATTTAATTACAAAAAAAATTCTCCGAGGCTTGAGAAAAATCCCATTTATTTTTTGTGCAATCACCGGGAATCGAACCCGAAGCCTTCCGAGCTTAAGTCAAGCGTCTTAGCCACTAAACCACGGAAGCATCTTTTAATCAATATTTCGTGTCTACCCTCCCAGGAATTGAACCCTGGGCCTGAAGCATGGTAGGCGAACGCGCCAACCACTACACTACAAGTCATTTTTGTCATTCTCAGAAACTTGAGAGAAAAAGATACTTGAGAGTAGCCATCGAGTCGCAATCTCTCATCCAGGATTCTGGTTCTATTTCACACACTGAACACAACTGTATCCTTAATCCGCCCAGGCATCGATAAACATATGTACGCATATTTGGATAAGTGTTTTTCTTTCTTGAATGTTTGGTATCTCTGGATTTACAGAAATGTGTTTTGAAATTGATAATGTAGTGTAAATACTTTTGTGATCCCCAATCTTCTAGATAAGATAGGCAGGTGTGTATGACATTATACCACCTTTTGTGTTAAGTTAGATACAGGCGAGCTTAGGGGTTAATTTCAAGATTATGCAATATAATACCTTATTGTTAACTTATTCTTCTTGTGCATTTGAATTTGCAATTCATCCGTTTTTAATTGGTTAAATTGACTTGTGGTGTTTTTGTGAACATTTAATTTTAAAAATTTAAGCCGATAATTAGTTTTTATATTTTTTTTAAACTTTGATTTTGAATTTTAAGTTGCAGACAAATTTCATATATTTTGTAAGTAATAAAGATCCTCAACTTTCCTTATAAAAAAATATATATTACTTAAATGTTTTAAAGAAATGCAAAATTAAAAAATTACTAAGGATGATATTTCCTAATCAAATATGTGTTATGTTGAACTGTCTGTGTTCAGGCAGGTGAAGATTAAAGTTCTGTGTGTGAAATAGAACCGGAACCCTAAATAATTGTTTTCGACTCGATGGCTGCTTTCAGGTAAAAATTCTGAAAAAATAAAATGACTGGAGATACGAGTAAGTCCGCCTCGTAGTCTAGTAGTTTGCGTTTTTGTCTACCATTCTTGAGGTCCATGGTTCGATTCCTGAAAGGGTGGATGTGAAATATTGATTGTAATGGTTGTTAAAAATGTTTTTTTCAAAATACGCTGCATTTGGTTTACCGATGCAGTACCCTATGCATCACTAGGTGTGAAAAGGGAATGATGATGACGATGTTGATCTCGTTAAATATATAAATATGTTATTTGATCAAAAACCATTTCTATTATAAGTATCTTGTTACAAATCACCATTAAGGAAAATTAACACAGAATTAAAAATAGTAATACCTTTTGTATGAAATTATATGATTGTCGGTATCTCCTGGATTTCATTTGTACAGTCGTAGCTTAACCCTTAAAGCGTTTGTTTCCGTTTCAAGTGACAACTGCAAAATTGATGACAATAATTATTGACACAAACTAGTTGTGGCTAAAATGATATCTAAGAACGATAGTACAACTACCTTTTTCGCTCATACACAAAACATAGTGATATCGTCAAGCTTGTCACTTATCAGTTTGAATATTGACAAGTTAGAACTCGACGCCGACTCGAGGAATTTGGTAATTTAAATAATAGAAAAAGGTGTAATAGTTACAATTTGCATTAATTTTTTTAAAAAGGTACGTGTTTGTAGTTAATTTCATGTGTTTATAAGTTTTTCTTGAAATTAGAATGAAAAATATCGGGTGTCATTTTTATGTGACGCTGCCGATTTTTGTGAATAAATAGTTCTTTTTATACATCCCAAAAACGGACATTGCCGAAAATACAAATGGGAAGTATAAAGTTATTACACATTATTAGGATATTATAGAATTTAAATAAAAAAATATATAAACAGCATTTTCCACTTAAAAGGCATAAAAAAATCCTGTATAAAAAAAACCTTTTTTGACATGCACTGTAAGCTTAATTGATCAGAAAAAAAGGAGATTAAAATATTTATTTATATAAATTGGTTATCATGAGAAGGGTTAATAAATTGAACACTCATGTTTTTTGCACCTTGTACCAATGCATACAAATTAATGTTAAATTCAAGGCAAGACTTCTTATCCGTACAATTTATATACTCAGTTGGAATAAATGATAAATGCCGCAAAATGCATTAAAAAGTGACGTTATTTTAAGCGACTTAATGCAAAATTGTCCGTGTCTGGGTGGATGAGGAATACAGTTCTGTGTATGAAATAAAACCAGAATCCTGGACTAATATTTCTGACTCAGGTAAAAATTCTGAAAAATGAAACCGAGTGGAAAAAAGTTCATCCATTAGGGTAGTGGTTGGTGCGTATTCCTTAAATGCTTGAGGTCCTGACTTCGATTGCTGGAAGAGTCGACGTGAAATATTTGGTAATACGGTGGTTTTACACAGCAATATTTCACTGTCCCTGGATTTTCACCTGAAGCGTAAGACTGATTACGATACTTTCGATATGATCGAGATACACTACATGTACTTTTACAATACAGTGCTTTATGAACCACTAGGTGCGGATTAGGGTTTGATGATGATAAACGAAAGAGTTCTTCAATTGACTATTTTCCTTAAAACAAAGCTACCAATAAAAATTAAATCTAGAAGTTCAAGAAAAATAAAATATGCAGGAAAAATTTAGAAATCCTACGGGTATTATTTTTTACTATAAAATGAAACTTTTGTTATTTTATAGGTATATTTGAAGAAAATGCCCAAAAAGTTTTTTTCGTTAGCAAAATATTTGGGTTCGTACAATTTACTTACGTTTTAGAACGGTTTTTAAACGGGGGCCATTTCAAGGGAATCGAGTTGTAGTAGAGCGGGATCTGAACCTTATATCTCTGCTTCGTGAGTCTGCAACACTAGCCACGGGATCATAACCCGGTCATTCAAGCAATTTTTTAAACACATTTAAGTTAATAACTAGTATCTATAGTATATTTAAGTAAATACTAATTAACTATTCTACAAGGGGGTAGTTGACCAAAAACACCGCGCACACTGCAAAATTCACCATTCTATTTACGTTTACAACTTCCACATCTCCTTAATTTTCTAATGTTATTAAAATTGTACATTGTTACGTGAGCGCATCTTGAATGCCGCCTGTTAATATATATTTTTAAAATCTATATAAATACGTGTCTAAAAATTTTAAATTTAGGACATTGTTAAAAAAAGTTTGAATTAGATCTGGTGTAATTTAGTGTTTACACATAGAATTAAGAATAGTCCAGAAGGAGCGTAGAATCATATTTGAATACATCGGACTGTGTCCAATAATTCCCCTCACTGTGCCCTACTTTCGCGCGCGCATTCGTGAGGTCGTAGCGTAATGTTGCTTGATGAAAAAAAAAATCGTAACACAAATGTAAGGTAAAAAAAAGCAATCGGTTAATTTCTCTAAAATTTTATTGTGCACGCGGAAATATTGATTGACACAACCGAGTAGATAAGTAAAGGGTCATTTAATAAGAGTAATTGACCTAATGAACTTTAATTTAATTAATGAATTGCATCCCGTTTCTTTAAGATCCTAGCAGTATTTCTACACTTTAAAAGGACGAAACACGGCATAGTTAAATTCAAATCAGTAGTTGCGTACTGAGCGACGTCTACAAATAAACGAATGGGTCAAAACGTAAACCTACTCATTTTTGAGTAGCTGAGTTGCCTTCTGTTTGATGTGCGTATGCGGTTTCTGGACTATTCTTGATTCTATGTGTTTACGCTATCTCTGTGTATGTTTTATAAAGGGGTACCCAATAGAAACCGGACTAATATTATGGTGGGTGGAGTTTTTGTAGTACGGGGTTCTGCCTATAGGATCATGTAGAGCTACCCTTTATCAGTCAGAATCCCAAGTGTTGTTGCTGGAGAAGGTTTCGTTTGACTGGTGTGATTTTTTTTGTGACAATTATTTTGTGTGCTCGTCGTTTTTGCCATGGATGATCGAGCGCGCGGCCGTGAAGCTTTGCTTCCTGCTCGGGATAATTAGCACAAAAACTCATGAAATGTTAATAACGGCCTACAAACTTGACGGTATGAGGAAAACTTAAGCGTTTGAGTAGTTTTTTCGTTTTAAAAGAGGTCAAAAGTCACTTCATGACCAACCCAGCTCTGGGCGATCGTCGATGGCCCGAACCGACGAAACTGTCATTAAAATTTCTTTAGGGTTTTTCAAAATTACAAAACTTTAAAAAAGTTATGCAAAGCCATCTCAAAACGATTTAAAATTAAAATAAATCGCAATTAAAACAAAAAGTTAACGCTCAGACATGATTTTTGTAACTTCTAATGCGTGTTTCCAGTGCTTCCAAGATGTGTGTTCCGTGGGGTACGGGTGCCCTCGATAGCAATGTTTGGCTTGCGATTGTGATCGCCCCCAGCAGGACTTAAATTTAAAGATTATTTCTGTAAATATTTATGAAAGTCAGTAAAAAAAAGATCAATCTTTTGCTAACATGACCGAGAGTTTTGAAAATACTCATCAGATATTTAATGTTTATAAATTCCTACTGGATGTTTAATATCTTCAAAACATAGGCTATTAAAAGATTCATTATATGATGCTTGTGCAAATGTTTTTATTTTTAAGAACCATCTTAAGCAGTATAAATTTGTCTTATCGATCTGGCATTATGATTAATATGTATAAATAATCACAAAAATACATTATTATCAATATTTTGAGTATTTTAAAATCTTTTAAGACAAGTAATGGATTACCCATTCTCCCATCTATCGATTTAAGAGACATTAATTGGAGAGACAAATAACTATATACTTCCCAATGTATTTTCGGCAATGTCCGTTTTGGGACAAATAAAAAGATCTGTTTATTCACAGAAATCGGCAGCGTCACATAAGTATGACATTTGATATTTTTCATTCTAATTTCAAGAAAAAACTAACAAAAATCACACGAAAGTACCTTTATTTGAAATTAATGGAGATTGCAACTATTTCACCTTTTCCAATTGTTTTAATTACCAAATTACTCGAGCCGGCTAGGCGTCACGTTCTAACTCATCGATATTTAAACTGACAGTCACGGGCTACGCGACATCACTATGTTTTGTGTGAGCAAAAAAGATAGCTTTGCTATCGTTCTTTTTTTATCACTTCATCCAAAAATTACATCTTGTTCGGATTTCGTAGTTGTCACTTAAAACGGACACACGCTTTAAGGGTTAAATGTCGTTCTACACTAATATTTCACTGTTCCTGGACTGGTACCGGAAGTGTAAGACTGATTACTTTACCTTCTTTGTAACAAATATATTTATTTATTAACACCTGAAGGGCATTTACATATACAGAGGTTATAAACAATTTACAAATATTAAAATACTATTTTAAATGAATATATTTCTAGTATTTTCATTTGTTTTATATATATAAAACAAATGAAAATACTAGAAACTTAATTATTATTTAAAATTTTTAAGAATAATTGATTCTTGTTACAAATACATCTTTTCTATTTTTTGGTCATCGAAGTGTTTGTTCCTGAGAATCCTCTCTCGAATAAGGAAATATCACTTTTTTATATATTTTTTTAAGTAATAAAGGTCTGAAATGCTGTCCAGTAAAAAAAAAAATTGCTTATTATTAGTAGCATAAAAAATATTTTTAAATGTGTAATTTTGAAATCCCGCAAAAACGGTCATTCCATTGGCCACGCCCCTAATACGTCACGATTCATGTTTATTTGTTCCTGGTCATTGAAATTTGTTAAGAACATTATCACGAATCTTGACGTCATAACAACCGAGGCCAAACACGTCGCGTTTTTCTTGCAACGTATTTTTATATATTTTCAAAAACGGTCATTCCATTGGCCACGCCCCTAATACGTCACGATTCGTGTTTATTTGTTCCTGGTCATTGAAATTTGTTAAGAACATTATCACAAATCTTGACGTCATAACAACCGAGGCCAAACACGTCGCGTTTTTCTTGCAACGTATTTTTATATATTTTTTTTTTACATTTATTTATGAAAACATTGATTTTGAAAATGCAATCAATTTTTCTAAATCCATTTCTTATATTTTTATCGGTATTTGCAGTATGTGATATTTCCCTATTCCCCGTAACAGAGAATTAATGCTATGCTGGACTGTTTCGATTTTGTTACAACGGGTAGCGTAGAGAGGTGTCCAAATTGAAGAATTGTATTATAACTGATAACAATATGATCAAGATACGCTTTATTAGGAGTACTATGCACCACCGCGCGTGGATAGGGAAATGACGACAGTTATATTTATATGTTCAGTAAATAAAAATGAATTCTCACATGAACTGAATCATTTTACTATAATATTTACACGATTAGGTCTTATTATCTGAAGCAATTTTTTATCATTCATGACTCATATTTTAAATTCACAGAAAGTAACTAAAAACAATTATGTAGATATTACTCACCGCAAAGTTTCTTAATTTTTTTTTCTGAAAATGTTTAGTAATATATTTTTATCTCATGTTTTTTCTCGCAGTTTAGACCTTGTACTCATCATGTAAATTTTGTAAGACTTTATTGAAAATTTGTCTTAATTTAATATGACTAGGTAAACAAATGTTATAAATGAAATATTTTATCTTTATCATCATCATTCCCTTTCACCCGTTAGATAAGGTTCCAGTCCAGGAACAATGACATATTGCAGTTTAAAAAACCTTTCAAATCAGTATTTAAGTCCACCCCACCGGGAATCGAACCTGGGACTTTAAACATAGTAGGCGAACACGCCAACCACTACACTGCGAGGCGGACTTACCTCCACTCGATTCCCTTTTGCAGGATTTATACCCGAGAGTCTGATTGAGTCGAAAACACATGTCCAGCATTCTGGTCCTAATTTACCAACAGGACTGTATTCTTGATCCGCCCGGACACAGTATTTTTTTGTTGTTTTATTGTTATTATATACAAACAAACAAACCATCACGCTGTTTCTCATAAAGGTTGAGAAGAGAGAATAGAACGCCATATCACTCTGTCTTTGCATACAGATCTCGCGTCCTCTACATTCACACATCTTATCCACGCTTGCCGATTATTCCGTCTTTTCCATCTTCAAGTGTTTTTTGGATTTGTTCGTGCTATGTCTTTCTCGGTATTCCTCGTTTCTGCATTCGTCAACATTCGCATCGTATTTTTTTAGCTGTTCATGTCCAAACCAACGCAGTACGCGCCTTTCTTGAATTTATCAATAATGCTTATCGCAGCTTTACAAAATGTACGGATGTCGACATTTGTGCACCTGTCATACATAGTTTTACCGCACATTCGCCTAAGAGATTGCATTTTGACAGCATTCAGCCTACTTTCATCCTTGTTTTTCAAATTCCATTCTTCGCTCCCGGGTTGGTACCAGGACTCCACTGTGAACTGCCTACTTTTCCTCTTTCGACAAACATTTATTTGTCAAGGATGATTTAAGTGCACTGTTCACTCCGTTCCCTGCATTCATCCTCCTTTCAATATCTTTCTTTGTCATTCCATCTCTAGTAAACATACTTTCCAGATACTTTATAAAAAAATATTTTGACATAATGTAATGTCGTAAAAATTAAATAGTGGTTTTTGTCTCATTTTTTATAAGGAAAACTAAAAATCTGAAAATGATAGTAAGTTAGTTTTATATTTATTAGTTAAAAAGGAACTGTGCTCTTTGAAAAACACTTTTTTTTTTAATTTAAAGAAATATTTCCGTTCTTGTGATTTACCCAAATATTTAGATGTTGGTGCCATTTTCAAAGAGTTGTAAATAACTCACTGTTAAAAAATGGGAATCAAGTTGAGGTAGAGTGGGGTTTGAACCTCGGACCTCTGATCCGTGAGTCCGCTACACTAGCCACGGAACCACAACCCAAATTTATTCAAATATGTTATAAAAATTTAGATTAAATTATTTAAAAGGTATTACAACAGAGATGGAGAACATCCGCATCAATAAAGGTTTCAGTTCTTTAATTTCACAAAATTCAACAGTTGGAAGAATGAAATAAATATGGATGCTTAAACGTGGCAGAATGGTTAATGCTACACACTGTAAATGCTTAGATTTCCATATTTCTTCTCTGAAATGTTCTCCATCTTTGTCGTTATGTGTTAATCTCTAATAAATTAAAATTAAATCTACAGACTATATATGATGTTTTTCCCTGGAAATTTGAAACAGATGTTTGTGATTTAGAATTCATGCGATGAAAAACAACTCAATTTATCAGTTATAATTATCAATCAACTATTAATAGCATGTATTGTATCACTCAATTTATCAATTCAATTCGGGGGCTTAGGGTCATAAGGGCGAAACTACAAAAAATGCTGTTTTGTGTTAAGTACTAATCTGATATCCAAACAAAATATCCTGTTAGTGACAAAAAGATGAAACTCATCAGATAAGTAGTTACCTAGATAAATTTGTGTGAAACTACAAATGAAGCGTTTTGTTTAAAGTCAGAAGAATAAAACACCTTTTACATCATTTTGTTAATTAACTAATGTAAGGGCTAGTTAGGGTCATATAGACGAAAGCGTAGTTTCATATTTTTGTCTCTAAAACATTTTATGCTCTATTAACTGTATTTTTTATTTTCTTTATTTGTTACCCTTAAAAGACAGTATTATTTTTTGAAAACTGTTTTATCATTTATCTCAAAACTGTGTTTTTGTAGTTTCGCCCTTATGACCCTCAACCCCCGAATTGTGCTTATAATATTGTCAGTCCAAAGCAAGACACATATTTATAGTTTTTTTTTTGATAATCATATTTCTACTGTATGAATTTAGGAGATCAATCAATATATTGTATGTTATTGATAAACTATGCTGTTAAATATACGCTAAAATTATTCTAGACAGATTTGGAGATGGGCCACAGGATACGTATTCTGATGGGATGTTAAAATTTCTCTTCAACTTTATCTACAAAGAAAAATTAAGTTTTATGTATGAAAAATATAATATTTTTACATTTTTTTCTTAATATCGTGGGCATACAAGAAATGTTGACCAAGTGACAAAATCAATAATGTTCAGGGGAGCCATTTTAATGTTTTTCTAGAGTTCAATTGCTTCTCAAAGATCAGATTTTTCAAGTAGGTGGTTGGTAATTTTACATTATATGTACGGTACTTTTAACTTTAATGTAAAGTAAAAATGTATTTAAAAAACATTATTACTTTTATATAAAAAAAAAATTGCCGTGAAATTTTGCAGATAATCATTTTTGTTTCGTTCATTGAGGGAGGTAGTATTTTATTTTATAACTATAAATTAAGCTTTCGGGATTTTTTATTTCAATAATCCATTTTTATAATTATGAAGGTTAAACAAACACAGAAATACAAAATAAATGTAAATGAACAAATAATTAAGAAGTTAACGTATTACAACAGAGATGAAGAACATCATCTCTGTTGTAATATGTTAATATAAACAGCTCCCCAGGGAGTTGAATCCAGTCCTTGTCTACAAAAATTTGGACAAACTCAAAACATTGTTAATTAAGAAGTGTTACGTAATAATCTAAAGAATAAATTTTAATAATGAACATTTTATAAAAAAAATCGTATCTGTCAAATACAAAACGTATACTAACTTACTTACTACTAACTCTAACTAACTCTTTACTGGTGACATCACCTACAAGTCAAATTGACTAACTGTTACTTGGTCAATTCTTTGGATCTTAAATTTACTAATAAAAGTGACTATGTGTGTTGATCAGTTTTACTTGTCAAAAATCTGTGAGCTTCTATCAAATGGTCACATATTTTACAAATAAATTTTTTTTGGAGTGTCTGATCGACTTGGCATTTTTATCAGTCGAGCATTATGCTAATACGATGTCAAAAAGTTAATAATCTCAATTTCGTAATTTTTGCAAATTGTCACTTTTACTTATATAACCACGATATGTTCAATTACCAGTTACCGACGAAGATACTTTGAATTTTCAAACAAGTATATACACTTTTGTACATAAATATCGATATTACTTTATACCGTATCAGTAGAAACCGATGAAGATAGCCGTTCATAATCGCGGCCCAGGGACATCAATATATCGTCGGTCGGCGTGCATTACTCTGTCGCACGAATTTGGTATATTTATGAATGTCAAAGACGACGCTCTACAAAGCAGATTAGACCAGCAGTCTCTTTCTTAAGCCCGATGTCCTTTATTTAATGTCGGCTACTGTAATAATTATTGGCGCTAATCTTCAATGGGAATTCGGAATAAAGAGGAGTGATTAAGGGAGATGTTTCTTCAGGCATGATTTAAACAGAGCTACCGAAGAAACACCTTTGATTGGATAGGAGATGATTCCACAGTCGAGTAGCATAGACACTAATTGAGTTAGAGCAGAAGTAGAAATTCTGGATGGAAATTAGGAGTGCTTTGAGAATTATAAAAAACAGGCAAATAAAAGAGAGCGTTAGGACTAAGGATTAGAATAATTATTACTAGGATTTCTCTTGGTTCAACTTGCTGTCAAACAAATACATTATAAATTGTTTCAAAGAACATAATATCGGGAAAAAATATTATTAAATATATAATTTTAATAAATATATAAATAAATATATATTAACAAATATATATTAATAAAATGAAAATATATCGTATTCAAGTCACTCTTATTCGTTAGTCAATTTCACAACATATTTTCTAAAAACCGAATATTTTTTTCATCAACAATATTTTTAATGGACTTTATTCATAGTTCATTTATAAATGTATTTATTATAATTTGATTTTATTTTGTATTTTCATATATTTTTTTATAACCCGCTAAGCTTCTATTTTAGACGCTTGTCAGCAGGTGGGAAATAAAGGATATGGAAGGAAGTTATGGAAAATACTCCAAAACACCCAGACCAATTGAGAAATAATCTTTTTCGGTTTTTTTCTTGCAACTGGCGGACATCGAAACCGCGACGCCAGTTTCACAGTTGGCTGTCTAACCAACTATTTATTAACATAGTTGTACAAAAAAAATTAACATTAACAGCAAATAATAATTCTTTAACTTAAGTTTGCTCTTCTTTCATATTATTTGATACCATTTTTCAAATTCCTTATGTAAATGATAAACTTTTATCTATGCTACTTAAAACATGTGTGCGCTGTAAAAATATAAAAACAGGAATGTAAATCATTAATATCTGATTATATGTGTAAATTTTCTTTTATCATGTATATAATTATGTCATAATATATTAAATACATAATAGATTTTACAAAAGGTTTTATGAGATTAAAAGATACATAAATGGATTATTAAAATACGGCTTATGCTTGACTCATATGCTTCCAAGTGTTAAAATAAAATAATTGGAAATTATGCATAGAAGTGAAGTACGGAGTTGGAAAAACAATGACGAAATCAGGCTGAATGCTGTCAAAATGCGATCTCTCAGGTGAATTCTGTCGGAATAATCGGCGTGTGTGCATGAAGGTGTATGAATGTAAAGAATGCGAGGTCTGTATGCAAAGACCGAGTGATATGGCATTCTACCCTTTTTGCCTACTTCTACACTACTACGGAGAAGCGGCGTGATGGTTTGTTAGAAAACTATTTTTATAGATAATAGCCATACAGAAAAAAAAATCTATTTCACAGATAATTCATATCTCATATCATTTAGCGGGAGTCATAAAACAATATAAATAACATAGTGACACATCTCTTTATATTTAAACAATATTCGTGTAATACATTTAATCCATATGAGTATATAAAGTGTATTTTTTTCTGCTTCAATTAATGGCAACATATACAAATCACTTACTTTCATATAATTCCTTAAGATAAGCTAACATATTAAACTTATTGAAAATGCAATTTTTTAGGACAAATTCTCAGATGTGTAAAAACTTAGACCACGCTCACTGAGACAAAGAATTACACGTCTCAAGGTGGTTATAGCAAAACCGCACATAGTAGGTTTTATTATTATCGCCAGCTGACAGTGCAATCGATTTTTTTGACAAATTTTATTCATTTTGAGCAGAATTTGGATTTAGATGGTTTTTACGGTAAGCCGACGATGTTGACTGCTGATGTTAGGAATAAAGAAACGAGAAATTTTGGAATAGGGTAAAATATAGAATTCACCGGCAGCACCCAGCTTTTCAGCACTCTTTAATTTGAATGTAAAAAATAAGATTGCCATCTGATAGTTTTGTGCAGTTATTTAACTGTAGTTAATGCATGTACTCTGCCACCAGAGTGCAGCATAATCGTACTATGGAGAGTTTTATTGCTTACTGCAGTATCAATTTAGAATCCTATATTATTGGTTGTGTTTTCCGCAAGGAACGAGGCAAAGTTTGTGACCTTGAACGACCACCGCTCATGCCGCGATTTTGAAAAAATGGTGCTTAAAATCAGTTTTTTGTTTATAATTACGTCCCTGAAGGTTTTATAGAAAAAAATATACGAAAGTCTGAGAAAATAAAATTTACTTAAAAATCTTTATAATTTTTTTTCCATTCCATTCCATTAATATTTTCCAAGATACACGTTTGAACATCAAAAACATTTTATCAAAATAGCGGAAAAGCGCTTTTAGCACTAACTTTTTACTAATTATTTGATTTTCATTTTTTTTTTTTAAAGTTTCATTTCATTTCATTTTTTTTTTGCACCACAATAGGCCAGGAGGCCCAATTACAGTGGTGAATTACATTACAGAACAACCAGGCTTGAGAAAAAACACTTTTTTTTTTTTTTAATTTTTGTGTTCTCACCGGGAATCGAACCCGGAACCTTCCGTGCGTAAGTCAAGCGTCTTGACCACTACACCACGGAGGCCGATAATTGACCTACTAAAAGTCATCATCATCATTCCATGTCCACTACCTAGTTGGAGCATATGGTGTTCACAAAGATCCTCCAGGCATCTCGATCGGATGCCAGCTCCTGTGCATCCTCACAAGTCAGGTTCGCACCGGTATGGCGTAATGACGGTGATTTTACCGTGGAACATGGAGACTTTTTATTTGTTTTTTTTTACTTAGTTTATCTTACCTGGACGCACATATTTAGCTTTATTCGTAGAAATATGTTAGATTATTTTGTAAAAACTGTTTATTGACATTAAGATGGCGTCATTTTTATAAATCGCAAACACTTTTTTTTATTTCAGTTTTATCTACTTTTTTTAAAGGTTGTTAGCATTTTTACAAAAATACGAGGGGGACCCAAAAGAAACGGGAATTTCGTCATAAGTTCTTTATTTTTTAATATTTTTACACCAAATTTTGATCACCTTCCAAATATTCTCTTTTTACCACAACGCACTTCTGCAAACGATCCTTCCGCTGTTAAAAAAAAAATTAAACTCACTTATCGGGATGTTCTTTAGCCCTTTCAGCTATTTTTGTTTTACCTCCTCCACAGTGAAAAAATCACGATGACTTTTGGTAGGTCAACTATCAAATAATTAGTAAAAAGTTAGTGCTAATAGCGCTTTTCCGCTATTTTGATAAAATGTATTTGATGTTCAAACGTGTATCCTGGAAAATATTGATCCTACGAAAAAAAAATTATAAAGATTTTGAAGTAAATTTTATTTTCTAAGACTTTCGTATATTTTTTTCTATAAAACCTTCAGGGACGTAATTATAAACAAAAAACTGATTTTAAGCACCATTTTTCCAAAATCGCGGCATGAGCGGTGGTCGTTCAAGGTCACAAACTTAAGGTTTTACTAAGGACCCTATGTCCATCGATTCTGTTAAGTTTCAAAACAAAATAACCCTTTTTATAAAAAAAAGTGAAAAAAGTACATACCGAATGACCTTGAACGTCCCAAACTTCTATTAAATCTCGACAACCACCCGATGGATCAAAACCTGGTTTTTGCAGTCATGTAAAGTGTCCTAAAACAAAGCTACTCGTATATGTAATATCTTTGAATAATAAAAATTAGTACGTCAAATTCGTTTCTTACCGAAAATTACCGTAAAATACCGTAAATAATGGTATTTTACCGCGATTTTTGGTAAAATTACGTAATTTTACATCCATAATCGCACCTCGAGTGTAAAACCGTCGTACGTAAGATATGGGGGTTTGCAGATTTAACTTGGCTTAAAAAACTGGGTTTTTCTATATTTTTTTTTTTTTAAATTATGCGTTAATGTTTTTTTTTCCCTTTTAAACATTCAAACTTGTGACAAATGTGATTGTTTTGTATTTATATCTCAAAAATGAGAAATTTACACTTTATCAACAATATTTTGAGTTTTTGTAGACAAGGACTGAATTCAACTCCCCGGGGAGTTGTTAATTTTAACATATTACAACAGAGATGAAGAACATTTCAGAAAAGGTAATATAAACCTCTAGGCATCTACAGGGCTTATGACCTGTCATTGGCTGGTTTAAGTGGCCACTTTACACACAGTGTAACATACACCATTCTGCCCATATTTGAACATCTAATAAAGGTTTTAGCTCTTTAATTTCACAAACATCAACAGATGAAAGAATTTTTAGTTGTGTTGTTACCACCTTTATGTAGGCACCTAGTTGGTGGCCTAATTTTGTGATGTACAAAGTTATGTGGGTGCACAGAATGAGAGCAAGTAAAACAGGGTACTTACGTTTTACACAAAGATTTATTCACGAAACTAAACTACTGAAGCTAACACATTGAAAGAAGGATTCTAATAACTATATTAGGCAAAATAAAATGAAGTTGGTAAATCTAAATTGGCGGTAATTTTGTGCCTCGAAGACGCGTGCGGTGAGGTCGGAATCCGGTAGTTCTCTCTCCTGGTTTGGCCCGTTCGTACGCTCTACGTCGGCGTTCGGCAATGTTCGGCTCGTGCCGTCGTTGTCGGCCCGCCACACAGCCCCCTTCCAAGTTTTGAAATCTGTTTTTCAAAACTGACGCTGTATCACCCTCCTGCCGCTACGCGTTGTGTATGCCGGTTGTTCTGTTGGTGTTTCCGTTTCTGCTGGACTGGCTCGTTCTTCCGCTGTCTGGAACGCCGGCTTGCACCTGTCCAGCGAAACCTTTTTATGTTCGCCATCCACGTCCAGTGTTACCGTCTTTTCCGCCCTGGTGATGACCTTGTAGGGCCCCTTGTAGTTCGGCATCAGGGGTTTGTACACTCTGTCGTCCCTCAGAAACAAGTGTGTGGCTCTCTTTAGTTCCGGGTGGATGAAAACGTTACCTTTATTGTGGTGCTCGACTGGCCTTGGTTTGACGTTTTGCATGAAATTTACCAGTTGCCTAGTGTAGGAGTCCGGGTCAATGTAGTCGTTCGTCTGCTCCAGGATGTCTGCTGGTAACTTTAGTTTGCACCCATACAGCATCTCTGCTACTGAGTGCTCTGCATTCGTGCGCAGTGTGGCCCTCAGTCCGAGTAGTATGGTGCTGATCGATTTTGTCCACGGAACAGGGTGGTGAGCTTTAATGGCCGTCTTCAGCGTTCTATGAAATCGCTCGATCATGCCATTACTTTGTGGATGGTAAGGCGTCGTGTTGGAGTGTGCTATGCCTGATCTGGAACAAAACAAGTTAAAGTCCGTAGACATGAATTGCCTACCCTGATCAGTTATAATTTTCTCCGGTACGCCGTATCTCGCAATCCAGTTGTCCCAGATGGCTCTGATGATTGTGTGGGTCTGGATATCTGCGATAGGGATTACTTCCGCCCATCGAGTGTATCGGTCGATACATGTGAGGCAGTACCTCAGTCCCTCTGATGGTGGAAAAGGTCCGATGAGGTCGACATGGACCACGCAGAATTTCTGTCTCGGCATGTCGATCTTGATGATCGGTGTCCTCGTGTGTTTGTTGACTTTGCTCTTCTGACAGGGTATGCAGGCCTTCGTCCAAGCTGCGCAGTCTGCTTTCATATTTTTCCAGACGCCTCTTTGACTGATGGTCTTGGTCGTGGCGTCGGCTCCTGCATGGTTGAGGTTATGCACTTGGTTGAAGAAAGATCTCTGTAGCGTTTTTGGGATGTACGGTCGCATGTTGCCTTTGTTGAGATCGAAGACGATTTCTTGTCCCTGCATGTTGGTTTTGATCAGGTTCAGAGCAGTGTTCTTGTCGTCCAAGAGTGCGAGTAGTTCGTTGTCCTGCCTTTGTTCTTTATGGATCTTTTCGAACGATATGTTTGCCTCTTGTTCGATCATGTCGATTCTTGATAAGGTATCGGCGACGACGTTGTCTTCTCCTTTTATGTATTTGATGTCCGTGCTGAACTGTGAGATGTAGTCTAGATATCTGAGTTGTCTGGGGCTTTCTTTGTCGTGACTTTTCCTTCTAAACACGAATTGTAGTGGTTTATGGTCCGTGTATATACAGAATTCTCTGCCCTCCAGATAATGTTGAAAGTACCTTACAGTCTCAAAAATGGCTAGTAGTTCCCTGTCGTACGTACTATATGAACACTGAGCCTTGTTCAACTTTTTTGAGAAGAAACTTATCGGTTTGTAGTTGATGCCGTCTGTGGTTTGTTGTAGCACGCCTCCGATTGCGTAATCTGAGGCGTCTGTCCACACTGACATCTTGCTGCTTTCCTCTGGGTAGCTAAGCTTAGTGGCGTTGATCAGCGAGTTCTTGACCTCTTCGAAATCGTGTGTAGTGACTTCGTTCCACTCTACTTTTCTGTTGTCATTCTTTTTTGCTCCCTTGAGGTAATCGTGTAGTCGTATCAATTTGTGTGCTGCTCGTGGTATGAATCTTCGGTAGAAGTTTCCCATGGCCAAGAATCTTCTCAACTGCTTAATGGTTTCTGGCTTGTTGAGGTTCGTGATGGCTTCCACTTTTGTTGGCGAGGGTCCGATGCCTTCAGCCGAAATTTCATAACCAAGAAATAACAGTGTTTTCTTGGCAAACTCGCATTTAGATGGGTTTACCACCATTCCATGATCTTGAAGTCGCTGGAACAAAGCTTTTAAGTGTTCCACATGTGTTTCTTCGTCTGGTGAAGTGATCAATATATCGTCGATATATGCGTGTACTCCTTCTAGACCTCTTGTGACTTCGTTGATGTGACGTTGGAATGTTTGTGCAGCGCATGATAGTCCGAATGGCATTCTTACAAATTCAAATAACCCGAATGGTGTGGTTATAGCTGTCTTTTTAATGTCAGTTTCATTAATTGGAATTTGGTGATATGCTCGTTGTAAGTCAATTTTGGAAAAAATTTTACAGTTAAATAAGTCATTGCATATATCGTGGATATGTGGCAAGGAATAACGATCAGGTACCGTCTGTGCGTTTAAGCTACGGTAATCGCCACAAGGGCGATAAGTACCATCGCTCTTCTTCACCATATGCAATGGAGAGGCCCACTCACTCTTGGAGGGTCTACAAATACCTTGAGCCACCATGTGATCGAACTCTTGCTTCGCCTGCCTCAGTAGTTCTGGGGACAGCCGACGAGTCTTACACATAACGTGTTTGCCACGGGTATCTATATGGTGGATTGTGTTGTGTTTATCCAGCCCTGCGTATGGTTTATTGATATCTACTAGTTGTGGATACTTCAATATGAGTGAGTGGTAAATGTTGGTTTTGTCTGTTAATGATATGGAACATGTTATGTTGTTGTTTGTGGAGATGTCAAATGCTCTGACTATCTTGCCGTTTGTATTGTCTACTAACCGTTTGTTCCTAACATCTACTAACAGGTGGAAGTTGTGGAGAAAATCTGCTCCTATAATAGGGCGTGTCGTATCCGCTATTATAAACTTCCATGTAAACATTTGTTTACATCCCAGATTCAGTGTTACCGTGGTAACTCCGAAATTCTGGATCGTAGTCCCGTTCGCTGCATAGAGAATTAGCTTAGACTTTTCTCCATGGCGTTTGTGTAAAGATCTAGGAATTAATGATATTTCCGATCCGGAGTCAACGAGGTATGACACACCGGTATCACGATCTTTAACAAAGAGACGTGTTGTGTTGGTTGAATCAGCCGCCTCCGCTATGATTCGACCATCTAGTTTTTTGAAGCTAGATGCGGTTTAAATTCACATGGTGTGACGCATTTCTTAGCTTGATCGCCAAATTTTGTGTGGAAGTAACAAAGAATAGTTTTCTTGTTATTTCCGTTGGCCCTATAGCTTGTTTTGTTGAAATTGTTGTTGTATTTGTTGTTATTGAAATTGTTACTGCTGTTACTTGTTGTGTGTTTGAATCTATTGTTATTGTTGTTGTGACTATGCTGTTTGTTGATTGTGTGAAATAAACTCTCTACCTTATGGGTTAGAGCTTGTACGGACTGTTCTAAACTACAAATGTTATTTTTATTGTTGGTACCTACTACCGCTACATTATCCTGTGTGTACACCTGTATTAGGCGATCTGCTATCGTCGCTTGCCTATCCCAGTCATCTTCGCTTATGGCTAAATGCGCTTGGATCGTCTTGGGCAGTTGTTGTATCCACAAGTATTGCAACGTCGTTTCGTCTATTTGTAAACCTATTGCTAGCGTCCGCATCTCTCTAAGTAGGCTGGATGGGTTTCGATCCCCAAGCTGTAAGGAAGAAAACAGTTTTTCTCTCCTTCTGTCCTGTGGACAGCCCATGCGTTGGATTATAGCTTCCTTCAGCCTCGTATATTTTGCTCGGTTCGGTTCCATGAGTAAAATATCTGAAACTTGTTCTATGTGCGTTTGTTCAAGTTTTGACACTAAGTGACTATAACGTGCGTCTTCTGAAACTATGTTTGCCAACTCGAATTGTGCTTCTATCTGTTTAAACCAAAGTTCGATGTTGTTCACCCATAGCTGTGGTAGTTTAACGCTAATCCTATCCGTGTGGAACATGTTGTTTGCTGTGTTGATATTTGTCAAGTCAGTGTTGTCCTTGTTAGCCATTGTTTACAGTTTAAAAATATTCGTTTTTAAAAAAAAATTCAGAAAAATGTATGTAATAATGATTACAGTATAAGTTAAAATATTGAAATAAAAGTATTCAATAATGAGTGTAGTTGTATTAAAAAGTTAAGTTTAAATTATTAGATTTAAATTTAAATTTAAATTTAAATTTCAAACAAAAATATTTATTTTTTTAAATGTCAGAGTCACTATTTGTTATGTATGTACTGTGCAAGTTATAGAAAAGAAAATTAAAAACAGAAAATTTAAATAATTATTTTACCATACGGCGGAACACATTTTCCAACTATTAGGTATTTGTATTCTCCAAGCCTGAGTGGTCCCCTCAATATTAATATTCCTTTTGATTGTCCGTTGTACAATATATCAAGTTTAAAAATGTTTATGGTAAAACTTCAAATCTGTAACACATAATAACATGCATAGCCTAGGTTAAAAATATAAACATATATAGTACAGTCACACAATATAATGTATATAGAAAAAAAGTATGGATACTAATGTCCACGTACTAAGTTAAACATTCGTCGGCTTAGCCGCCCGAATATCTGTTTGTTTGATAGTTTCAAGTTGTTTACAAAAATAAAATTTTACAAATTGCAAGTATTGTGAACGACTGCGCCAGCTGAAAAATATTTCCGATAGATTTCGCTGGTAAAAAAAAAACTTACTCCCGCAGTGCGTTCACAAGGAGAAAACTTTCGGATGCCTACGTCACGCTTGTCTCGCCATATAATATTTGTCAAAAATAATTATGTACCGGATTTTTGAAAAAAAAAAAAAAAAAAAAACAAAATTTAAGAACTATAAATAACAATTATTTTCCGGTACCCTGTAAGTACCTCTACTCAATCTGGCACCCTATGTAAATGTTCGTGTGAATTGTTTGTGTGTTCGACTCAAGAAAAATAAAAAAAATAAAATTTATATGTGTTGTAGGAATGTATTACTCGGCGTGCGATTTTTGGTGAGCGAGTCGCTCGAACGTATTATATTATGTTTGTTTATAATAATTTTAGTTAAATTATGAATCACCTGTTTGAATTAATCCCGGCCGAGTAATATTGTTAAGAAATTAATCACAGTTTAATCAATTCACTAGTTACATTAATTACATTTACATTAGTTACATTTACATTGAAGATTGTTACCGACAGAAAAATTCACTCGATTCGCTCGGTCTTTGAAAAATCTAATTCTATTATATATTATAATTATTATAATATAATTCTATTATACTAAATTAATTAACCTTACAATAAGTTAACCTTGAAATAGATTAACCTTGATTAATTACAAATAAATTAAAAGTGCAATCAAATTAAAAATGAAATTTTAAATTTTTCATGTACCGACCGAAAAAAAGTAATTGTTGTACAATTTTGTCAAGCGAAGATATTTCTGTCTGAAATTTTGCGCAATTTTTATGGAATTTGAATGGGGTCACCGTGATTGATTGTTTAATGTTGTGTTTTCGTGTTCAAACGTCGGGGTATACCACTTTAGTGTTGTTGTTACCACCTTTATGTAGGCACCTAGTTGGTGGCCTAATTTTGTGATGTACAAAGTTATGTGGGTGCACAGAATGAGAGCAAGTAAAACAGGGTACTTACGTTTTACACAAAGATTTATTCACGAAACTAAACTACTGAAGCTAACACATTGAAAGAAGGATTCTAATAACTATATTAGGCAAAATAAAATGAAGTTGGTAAATCTAAATTGGCGGTAATTTTGTGCCTCGAAGACGCGTGCGGTGAGGTCGGAATCCGGTAGTTCTCTCTCCTGGTTTGGCCCGTTCGTACGCTCTACGTCGGCGTTCGGCAATGTTCGGCTCGTGCCGTCGTTGTCGGCCCGCCACAAATTGAAGGGATATAGATGTTCAAATATGGGCAGAATGGCGAATGTTATACAGTGTGTAAAGTGACCACTTAAACCAGCCAATGACAGGTCATAAGTCCTGTAGATGCCTAGACTTCTATATTACCTTCTCTGAAATGTTCTTCATCTCTGTTGTAAAATGTTAATTTACACTTAAGTTTTACACTCACTGTGCTATATCATTACTGAAAGTGCCAACAACTGTACACTTTTAATATCCAGTTGTTATAAAATCTTTATTTTCTAAGCATGTGTGTTTGTTTAGAATATTTATTTTGGAATAACATTTCTAGAATGTAACAAGTCTCTTTCTTTGACAGTTAGGTGAAGATGATGCCTTATAGTTAAATGGACCCGAGCCCACTATCCTAAACGAGGAATATGTGAACCGTTTACCTGTACAAGTATTTATGTTTTGGAATAACATTTCTAGAATGTAACAAGTCTGTTTCTTTGACAGTTAGGTGAAGATGATGCCTTATAGTTAAATGGACCCGAGCCCACTATCCTAAACGAGGAATATGTGAACCGTTTACCTGCACAAGTATTTATGTTTTGGAATAACATTTCTAGAATGTAACAAGTTTGTTTCTTTGACAGTTAGATGAAGATGATGCCTTAGAGTTAAATGGACCTGAGCCCACTATCCTAGACGGGGAATATGTGAACCGTTTACCTGTACAAGTATTTATGTTTTCTTCTGTAACATTACTGCATGCTGGCAAACTAAACACCGATAATTAATCAGTTCCTTCCCTTCATAAATCAACAAAATCTAATATAATCATTACGTACTAACAGTTATTCTAGATTTTAAATTGAATTTTAATTTTCCTCTTCCGAGCTGCAAGGAGTTAAACCAAGCATTTTCTCTACATACTTGGATACGGATACAAACAAATTCAAAGCTGTTTTTTTCAATGTGGGCGTTGTCAAAATTTTCGTTTATACATACAGTAAAACTCAAATTATCCGGATTAATGAGTGCCAGATGTTATCCAGATATGCAGAAATCTGGATAGTTGGATTAACCATTAAATTAAGGCAATATTTTGAAAGAAAACACAAAATTAACTCTTAAGATAACTTTAATATTGCTTTTGAAATAATACAGCGAATTAGAATCACATTATAAACTTAGCTTTGACGAAGAAGCGCTAGCACCCTTTTTTTTACTATAACATCTCGTTTATTTTTTATTTCTTGATAACGATCGGGATATTTGACAATCCGGATAGCTGGAGTTCGGATAAACGAAGTTCTACTGTATACAGGGTGTTCATTAAACCCTGTCACATCCGAAACCACGATGATCAGTATGAGCAAGAAGACATATTGGCACATTAAAATATTTTTTTAGAACGAATACAATTTTTAAAAAATAAGTATCAAAAAAGCAAATGGTTGCTTACTTCTGCAGGGCAGAAACGAGGAGCGAGAGGGGGGAGTCTGATACTGCGCCGCGCTCCCCTCACTTCTCCCCTGCAGAAGTAAGCAGCCATTTGTTTTTTTTTTTAAATATATATATTTTTTTAATTTCTTTTCCTAAATATTTTTTTTAATAGATATGCTTACATGTCTTCTTGCCCATACTGATCATTGTGGTTTCGGATGTGAAAGGGTTTAAAGAACATCCTGTATATTATTTATTTATTTAAGTAAATATTCATATTTATGGTCAGGCATTGGTCTTGTAATTACTGGCTTCCTTTTTGTAATCTCCATTATTTGTTTCAAACCATCAATAATATTTTATTAAAAGGTTTGTATTTCAGAGTAATAACACGTTACCGTTTTAGAACCGCCCATACGGACCAAAATAATTCTAGGATTATCAATCACAAAGTTAGCTATAGTTTACACCAAAACAATGGGCCATATAGGTACTCGGGTCGAGAATCGCGAGCGCATCGACGAAATCGTACGTTTCACATTTGTTGTTAAACCAAATACCAAATCTAAGATTTGCAACACTTTTGTTCTATATAGCAAAATGGCATCTCTGTTCTGCCTTCATAAGCAAAAAGACAGCTATTTTAAAGTCATATTTTGAGATATCACACGTTTAAGTAATACATTGTCAACTTAGTGCAAATTAAAAAAAATTGACAATAATCATAGTATGTCAATTGTTTTTAAGTATAATACCTGTATGTGTCATATGAGTCGTCACGCTGTGTTTTTGATTTCTTGATACTGTGTTATCGCCTAAAAAAAACTTTGAAAACATTGTATCGTTTTTCGTAGTGGAATATTTTATTTTACTGTTTTTTTCTTTATATCAAATTTCTTATATAACATTACCTCATATTTAATTCATTTTGTGATTTTTGACAAAACTCTGCCTTTTTGCTTATTAGAGCAGCATAACTGTAGCGTGTTATTACTCCGAGGTTTGTATGGATCAGTATGATCATAATATAATGTGTTGTATACGAATAAAAAATATTCTTTAAATTTTTTTGACAGAGAGGGAAAACATTTTTTAAAAGGAATATGGAAGTCTAAGCATTTACTGGGCTTATGACCTGACATTGGCTCGTTTTCCTATTATTCTTTCTGAAATGTTTCAGTGAAATTAGTTTCATTATAAACGCATGTTGGTTATGGTAAATTCTGTAATTTTGTTTTTATTTTCCACATACCACAATGATAATTTAAAATATGTTTTGTTAATCAAAATGTACCACCGATCTCGTTGCATTATTTTGAGAATATTATACCAAACGATTACAAGTGAATTATAAGCTTAAAAAATATAAAGAACAATTGTACTGCATATTTATTTAGTTTAAAATCACAAATTAAAAGCGTTTAACTTAATATAATAATATTAATTTTATATAACCTTTTTTTTTATAGACCTTTAGCACGTGGGGAATAATTCAATCCACCCTATGAGGAAGTTTAGTGTTTTTTTATTATTTGTTAATAGACTATTAAACTAAGCTAAAAGTTTTTTTTTAAATTTTTATGTATTGTATAATCAGCGCTATGATTTATTTAAAGTTTTGTATTTCTGAAATAACTCCGCGTGTGACGTCAGAGGTTCTCTTCCGCTTATTCTCGATCAGTTCTGCCCATTGGTTCATTGACGGTAAGCAAATCGGAAATCTTCCATAACTCTTTTATACTTGGTTGATTCATATGAACCAGTGACGTCGTTCAGAGTAGTTCGTTTTAATTAAAATATTATATTTTTTCGCACATTTTTAGGAAACTTTGCCGTACAATTTAATGCTCCAATTTTCGCAGCGCGCTAGAAAACATTTATTGTATCCAATTTCCCGTAGGGTTGAAGTTTCTCTTTGAATATGAGATCGGGTTCTTTGTGTTTAAGATCTAAAGCTCGTGTTACACGTGTCAGAAAATGGTACAAGATCTTCTAGCCGTAAACATATGAACAGAATATACTTATAGTCCTTAATGTATAGCTTGATTAGAATGACATTTGTCAGAAAAAGTGACAACATAACTTTGTAGTAACGTCAAAGAAGTTATTTATATTGACACACGAAAAATCATTCGTATCTGGCGTGTTAATTTATTTTTTTAATACAATGCTTGACACATAAATCAAAATTAATGTATAAGATCAGCTTTAAAATAAAAAAAAACTACAATAAACCTAATTATTTACGACGGTTTTTTTTTTTTTTTTTTATAGAAAAAGAATTATTCGCGTTCTTATAATTTACGCAAATATTTAATTTTGAAGGCCATTGTCAACGAGTTGTAAATAACTCACCATAAGAAAATGGAAATCAAATTAGGGTAGAGTGGGATTCGAACGACGGATCTTTGATCCGCGAGTCCGAGACACTAGCCACGGGACCACAATCCGATTCTAGCTTACTAACATGGTTACATCATTTTGCAAAAACGTTAGAGATGGGACAAATTGATCGAATTAAAAAACATTTCATTTGATGTTGTTCATGAAAAAAGTATAAACGTCTTATTTTTTGGTGAATAATTGTGTTAAACATATTATAATTGGCTTGTTTTTGCGTTTTTCATATCAATTTTTGGAAACAGAGTTTCATGATTGCATGAGATAACTGATAAAATCGATCTGATCAGAAATCAGTAATTTCCATCACTAATGAAATTAGTTTGACAGCTGTCATTCTATTCAAGCTATATTTTAAGGACTTTAGTGATTTAATACTGTAAGTAATTTGTGGACTGGTTTTGTATTTCGTAATTTTTTCTCTATATATTATGTTTTCTATTTGTATTCTCATATGAAAAAAAATAAAAAAATACTAATGTAAAGTGTTCTCGGTGCGGCTTATCTCAGTGAGGACACATTATTTTTAACGTTTCATATTTTATAAAATTCAAAAAAGAATAAATAAATTTATCATTCCATAGTTTTATTTATTTGTTGTGAAGAGATTAATCTGATCGAATTATTTCACATACTAGGCAACGTCTGAAAACGATTTTCCGATTTTCAAACTTCTTGGACCAGTTGGTTTTGTTAGAATATTTTGAGTTTGTCCAAATGTTTGTAGACAAAAGACTGGACTTCACCCCCTAGAGAGTCATTAAGATGAACAAATTACAACAGGGATGGAGAACATTTTAGAGAAGGATATATGTAAATCTAGGCATTTACAGGGCTTATGATCTGTCATTGGCTCGTTTATGTGGCCACTTTACACTTTCACGAAATAATTCGATCAGATGAGTCTCTTCCCAACAATAAACATTATATTTCGATAATATAACATTACAATTAACATATTACAACATAGATGAAGAACATTTTAGAGAAGGTTATATAGTAGTCAAGGCATCTACAGGGCTTATGACCTGTCATTGGCTGGTTTAAGTTGCCACTTTACACACCACGTATAATTCACCATTTTTCCCATATACAATATTGTTGATAAATCCATTTTCAGACGTTGCCCAGTATTTAGGTGTAATAATTCAATGAGATGAATCTCACCCGCATAAATAAAGGTTTCAGCTCTTTAACTTCACAAATAGCAACAGATGAAAGAATTGAATAGATGTTTAAATATGGGCAAAATTGTGAATATTACACAGTGTGTAAATTGGCCACTTAAAACAGCCAATGACAGGTCATAAGCCCTGTTAATGCCTAGACTTACATATTCCCTTCTCTAAAATGTTATCCATCCCTGTTGTAATTTGTTAATTTTTTATTACACGAACGAAAGATTAGTCTTACGCTTTATTTATATATTTATGCTTTATTAAGTTAGTTCATAACATCTTAAGAACTAATATAAACTTTTGAGGTGCTAGTTCAATGACTAAAAAATAATGTAACGGAAAAAACATTTAAAAAATAATTATTTCATGTAAAATTAGTCAAGAATTGAACTTGAGACCTTATGCGTGGTAAGAAAACACAAAATGCACTAGACCACGGTCGGACAAATATGATACAGTTGCATAATATAAGCATAGTGTATCTAAATAATATTTCGTTTTTAATAACTATTTAGTGGGGCCTTTTTCTACCATTAACTGCTAATGTGCCGTTTGAGTCATGATTTGGAGAGTATTTTATGACATTGATAACAATTTGTCCTCATTTTGATAAATACACTGACTATACAAGTCATATTCCCGCTATCATAAGTGTAACATTTTGATAAATACACTGACTATACAAGTCATATTCCCGCTATCATAAGTGTAACATTTTTTTTCCTATACCTTAAAATACAACAACAAATGTCTCGGAACAAGTAGAAGAATTTATCGGCGGTAAAAATAATATAATTTTCTTCTTCACCAGGTCGAGTCGGGGTATGGCACGGGCTCCGAGAACAGCCTGCGGCGGCACGGCTCGGCGCTGTCGCTGCAGTCGGGCGGCACGAGCACGGCGTCGGGGGGGCGGGGGGTGCGCCAGCTGCTGGAGAAGCTGGCGGAGCTGGGCACCTTCCGGGAGATCCTGTGCCGGCAGACGGACGACCTGCAGAGGTACTTCGACGCCCTCGCCGAGGACGCGGACGGAGCGAAGCCCGCTCTGCGTTAGTATAATACTTTTTTATCAACTAATTGATTTGTCATTTTATTATTTATTTATTTAAACACCTTATATGCGCATGATACGGTCAGCGTAGAAGTCACGTAACCCACGAACATGTGAAACTCAGATAATTGCATTCAAAGCTTAGCCATGTACATAGCCCCGTGTAAAAACTGGTACTGGTGTGAGCAGTGTTATTTATTAATGGATGAGAAAAAATAGGTCCAATTACTTCTCATTTTCAAACTGCGTGGTTATTGACCATTTCCAATGTTTAAGTCAATTTATACCTCAACAATGTTTTGAGTATGTTCAAATGTTTGCAGCCTGGCTGGATTTCCTCCCTAGGGAGTTATTCAAACCTATTTTTTTGTAACAGAGGGAAAACATTTTTGAGAAGGGAATATGGAAGTCCAGGCATTCACAGGGCTTATAACCTGTTGTTGGCTGGTTTAAGTGGCCACTTTACACACTGTGTAACATTCACCAAAGATTTGGACATACTCAAAACATTGTTGAATTAACTACTTGGTAAAAGAAGAAGTATAAAAATTGGAAAATTGTTTTCAGGCGTTGCCTAGTAGGTAAATTGGTTCAACTGGATGAATCTCACCCACATTATAAAGGTTTCAGCTCTTTTACTTCACAAAAGTCAACAGATGGAAGAGTTTAGGAAATGTGAATGTTTAAACATAGGCAGAATGGTGAATGTTACACATTGTGTAAAGTGGCTACTTAAACCAGCCAATGACAGATCATAAGCCCTGTAAATGCCTAGACTTACATATTCCCTTCTCAAAAATGTTTTCCCTCTGTTACCAAAAATATAAAGGTAGGTATATTGCTTTAAGGTAATTTCTTCCTATCCACTATAACCATTCGATTTGATTAAATAAGTAGTTTATACGAACATAATATATTAGAATCTTTTTAATTTTTAATTTTATTAAAAAAAATAAACTTTAGTTGTTTTAGTTGTAAAAATCTTCACTATTCTATGAGAAGAGGAGGGGGTAAAAGTGGAAAGAAAAGACGGAGGAGAAAGGGAAAACTCAAATATTCATGTACTAACATTTCAATTGTGATTTAAATGTAAATTAAGAAGGTGCGTTAGCGGGTAGATTATTCCACAATTGAGCAGCTACTACTGTGAAAGAGGAGGCAAAAAATTAGAGTGGCGAACGGGTATTGAAAGGGTACTCTTGTTACTAGAACGATAGATAAGAGATAGCCCTTATGGTTGGAAGATAAACCTGTCAGATAAACAGGTGAAGTTCGATTATTAAAAATATTGTTTCTTCTATGCCTGATACTGAGCCAGTGTAGTTGCATGCGGTATTTGCGTATTTGATAAATATTATATTATTTATTATTATAAGTCTAAACCAATAACATACCCTTTATCCTCGATTATTAGATGCTATCGATTATAAAATGCACTCTTATTTTTAGAGACCAAAAAAAATAATACTGTTTAAGAAAAAACTTTGTAAACAGACAAACTCGCACAATCACAATAAAAAGGATTTAAATATCCGTATTATGTATGTTCTATTACCATCAGATTCAGTGTAGGTTTATTTCTGTATTAGTTTTCAAATAGCCATTGTATGCATCCACAAAATGTGATCCTCTGTGCCATCAAGAGCATTAGTGATACAGCATTTCTTGAAAGAATATTACGCTACTATTTTTGGAATTTTTATCCAAGCAGCTGACATTCATTCTGAAATTTTTGCTGCTGATGCATTTTGCACAAGGTCAGTTCACAAGCAGAAAGTAAGACGCCATTGATTATAAGACACATCTTGGTTTCAGAGACATCGAAATAGGAAAAAAATATTCGTCTTATAATCTAAGAAAGCGGGAATAACCTAAAATACTCATTCATATGGAGAAAAACTATTCTACGATTGTTGACCGTGAACTTCGCTACAGATTACAGCAATACAACAGACCCTAGGTACTTGCATTGAGGATTGTGAGCGCTAACCGAAACCATCCATAACACGTTTGTTGTTAAACTGAAAACCAAACTAAAACCGACCAAAAATTTGGAATGGTTTTGTTCTGTGCAATAGAGCTTAAGGGCTTCTCTGAGAATTATTACTCTGAGAGTGTTTCATTTTTTTTCTATTTGTCTCTTTCACTGGGCAAGCTTGTATCAATAGAGACTAATTTACAAATAAAATGATTTATGTACATAACATTTTTTTTAAACTTTTAGTTCTGTGGGATGTGTAAAATTAGAAAAGTGTCTGAAGAAGATACCCCTTTTTCACACATACCATCAAATTTTACAGTTCAATCTGTGTATTTTTAATATTGGTATACTTTAGAATGCATGTAAATAAAGTAATAATACGAATGAACAAACTATCACACCATTTCCCGTCAACAAAAAACCAACCTGAAAAAGCATATGATGACTACACTAACCAAATGGGACGTAACATGACTAGACCTTATAATATTTCTTATGCAACCTTAACGAGTTTTTAAAAATAATAAATAAATTTTAAAAATCCACAAAATATAAAAAATTCCAACTTTTGACATGTCCATCATCAAGAATTTGTTGCACTTGGTCATGCCATGTCTTTCTCCGTCTTCCTCGTACTCTGCATCCATTAACATTCACATATACATATTTTTAGGCCTTCTATCGCTCTCCATTGAAAGGACTTAGGGAGTGTATAATTTGATAAAAATATAAGTTATAATCAAAATAAGACTTAGTTGCACCAGACCTTTTGCTTAGCCAAGCAAACTTGTTTCTCATACATTCTTTCACGCAACCTTTTAAATTAATATCTTTTCTCTTTCTTCTCCAGCTCCCGAATTGTCTCCCGTTGATTTCCGTGGAGAGGCAATCACCTTCCGGGCCACGGCAACTGGAGTACTGGCCACACTCCAACACTGTGCCGAGTTACTGCAGCAGCGCGAGGATCATTGGAAAGGCCGGCTGGAACATGAAGCAGCGAGGAGAAAGAAAGTTGAAGACCTCTACAGGTTCATACATGATTTTGTTTTTCAAAATTTTCAGCAAGAAATACAAACTTAATAAAACTAGTTTATTACACATTATTTGAGACATAAGTCCCAACTCCATGGGACTAAAAGTCCCGCATTGTGTTGGGACTTGCAATTAGTTGACACAGACACATGAGTATATCATCACAAATATTAAGGATCAAAAAAACAACAATAATAATAATAATAAAAAATCAAACATATGGCAAATGGTAAACAGTAATCAATTTGGTAAACAGTAAACACAAACATTCGGAAAATCATCAAGGAGTTTCCCATTCAAATCCCTCCCACTAAGGAAAATCCAGTCCTTAACTCCTCTCTTGAAAATAGTTTTTGTCCTTGAGAGCTTAATAAACTCTTCCAAAATATTGAACTCTCTCGGTGCGATAAAGGAGAGATGTCTCCTAGCAAAAGTCGTACGGGTTTTGGTTATGACATAATTTGCGCTCTGTGAAAACTTCATATGAACATTTTGCTGAGATCGCTCCTTATTGTTCGACCAGAAGTGTGTAAGTGCTTCTTTTAGGTACAGTTGTCCCACTAATCTCTTTCCACCCGGGTGTCCGCTCATTAATATTTTAGGGACACGTGAATCAGGCATTCGCTGTGCATGTCCAGCCCATCTTAATCTAAGCAACTTCACAAGTGCCGAGATGCTCGGGGCCTGATATATATTGTACTGTTCTTAGCGGTGTCTGCTATTCCTATCGAATGTCCAGTCTTACAGGGACTGATTTATTTACAGATTCCTAATATAAGCACTTCATAGCAATAGGGTCTTTTCAGGTTTTTTTATTATTAAATTAACAAAAAATTGGGATAGTAAACGGTACTAATATTTTATTCGTGAGACGTTTGATAAATTTTATACAATGGTATAAAATATGCATATTTTGAATTACCCGAAAACGAAACGTTTCGCGCCCAGGAGGATAAATAGCACGCATGATGTTCTGACGCCAAACTTATACGCAATGTTTATTAGAATAGTAGTCAGCGATTATAATGTGTGACTTCAAATTTTGTATGTGCTCATTTTAAAACCGAAAATTATAAATTAAAATTTGTTTGAATACATTGATATTTGTATTATTAAAATCGTATAAATCTGCTCTACATATACATTGTGGTTTAGTGTGGCTAGTAAGGTTTCTAACCATAAAAAAGTTTTAATTGTAAATCAATCACATATTAAAGGAAATAAGTACTGCAACAATTTGGATTTTTCAAATATGTCTTTGTTTAATTGCATTATTTACACAATTTACCAGAATTTCTTATTCTTATTCTCAGTGGTGGGGGTCACCTGTGAAGATCTATTGTGATAGGTCCCCGTGAATAGTTCTTGCCCTCCAAACCCTGGTCTATAAAGAGCCTGGCTTCTGTGTGGAAGGCGAGAGTTGTCATTTTGCTAAATCTCCCCTTCCAAGCCCAGATCCGTAAAGTATCGGCCTATTAGGTAGGGGGCGAGCTCTTTAACATCATCAGGTTACCAGTGGCCCTCGAGGATGAGGCTCCTTTTATGATGTAAAGCACCACATTCACATATAATGTGTATAGGTGTTTCCTCATCTGCACTGCCTAGAAGTTTCGGAAAGGTTTATTCTAGCTGGGTGTTTGTTCAATCTGCAGTGCCCTGGGCGGGCTCTAGTGATAACCTTCACTTGATTTCGACTGAGCTTTATTAGTTACCAGAATTTATTGTATTGACTTCTTATTAATAGATATTTATTTGTTAATTCTTTAAATTTCAAATTCACTTCTTTTTTTTCATTTTATAATCTCCATATTTTTTATCAATATCATTTTAATTAGTATTTATAATTATTAAATCAAAGGCAGGCAGCTGTTAGTTCATATGCCCATCTTACTATTTTTTTCTTCAATGTAATATTTTGTATTATTTTGATTAGGGACGCTTGTGACAATCTTCAACAGGCGAGAATTGCATCACTTCCTGGTCCAGACCTAGAGGTAAGTCTTTCTTATTTTATTACATATCTTCTCATGGTAAATTACGGATACCTGCATTTAATTTAAGGAATGTGTTAAATGATTTTTCCAATTGATGTCACAACGTTCGATCATATGTTATTAGTGTTCATTTATTGATGTAAAAAAATGTTTTTTTTTCACTTCGATAGCATGCCAATGAAATTATCACCATGTGGAAAATGCTACTGCTGAATTATGTTTTGGAAACTGCATCTTGAAAAAACCCGATTTTCATTCTAATAAAAAACAACAAAAATAATGTATCAAATGACATTAGATATAAATATAAAATGGTGCATATTATAAGTATGTAGGTACATAATTAAATGTGTTGGAAAAATTTATATTTGCAGTCGGTATTATTTAAGTTTAGGTGAGCGAAATAGAAAAAGGTCAGAGTGATTTTAATAGCCAAAAACTGATAAAGGAAAATGAAATGTATCAATTTCCCCATGCTCGTAATTGAGCCGGTGTATTCTGACGATTGGAGAATTTACGAAATAATTCTGTCTACCAGACGCATATTATACATTTTACTAGTTTTTTTTTCTTTTAATAAAAATAAATATTAGCGTTCTTATAATTTACTCAAATAATTTATTTTTTTGGCCATTTTCAACGAGTTGTGAATAACTCACTATTAGAAAATAGAAATTAAGTTAGGGTAGAGTGGGGTTCAAGCCTCGGACCTCTGATCCGTGAGTCCGCAACACTAGCCTCGGAACCACAACCCGATCATTAGCTAACATTATAAAATATTGCATGGGCTCAGAACCAATAACAGGTTTCCACAAATTGTACAAAGTTAGTAAATAAATATTGTCATTATATACATACATATAAAGAAGTAATAAAGAAATGAAGAAGAAAAAAACATACTTGTAAATGGGGCGGGATTAGGATGGGATGCATGTAGAGAGTGGGTAAAGAAGGGAAGGGAAAGTTCAAAAATGTACATACGGTAAAATTTCAATTATCTGGATTAATGAGTGCCAGATTATATTGCTTTTGAAATAATATGAAATGGAATCACATTAAAAACTTACTTAAACAAATAGGTGCGAAGGTTTTCACTGTCACTGTTATTTAGCATCATGGTACCTGTCAAGCTGCATAGTTGGTCCAGACTTTTCTACCAGCATTTGGATAACTTATACAGTGTCATTTTCATAATATACAAAACACCTTAAGGGCGCTTTACAAAAGTGAATTAATGTCTATGGAACATTGAATTCTATTTGAATTGAAAATAACACAATTTATTTTGTTTTATATTATTATGTAGGTAATCATTTTGAATATATGGATATATGGATATATTTTTAATTTCACTAGAAAACAAAATCCTAACAGCAGTTCTTTTGGTATTTTTATTTTTGCTAACGCCCACGTAACATCTATTTTCCTCTACGGATGTGAATCGTGGCACCTCACTAGGGCCCAAAACAGCAAAATATTGAGTTTTGAGAATTGATGTCTCGAAAGAATCTCTGGTGTGCGGTGGTTTTTAAAAAAAATAAATTAAATGGGAGTTGCATTATTTTACCTTGCTTATAATATACAAGGTTTATATTTCAGAAAGAGGATTTTTCTGCTATTGTATTACATTATTTTAGCTAAACTGTTGAAATCGTGAAGGATATTCTAATGTGGGCCAATCAGGTACTTCTCAGCATTTGCTCATGTGGAGAGGAAACCACTTAAAACTCTTCAGGAGGAGCCGGCCTTTTGACAGTTGTCAAACGGCCTTCCGTTCCACTAGAAGAATGTTTGGCATTTTGTTCCCTACTTTGGTTTATTTTACCAATTGCCTGCACTATATTTATCATGTTTGATACTACCTCTCATGTGAGTTCTTTATTACCTATCACCGATCGGATGTCGCAAAGATCTTCACCCAGGCTTCTGCATCAGCCTCCAATGCATCCTCCTGTGCGGCGGTTTGATTTTGTAAGGAATGAGGTAATAAGAGAACGGAAACAGTAAACTCAGGTGACAACTGTCATTAAGTGGAGGTGATACGGTTGGCTTGGCCATATACCACGTATGCCTCCTGAGAGCCTTAACCAGGCTTGCCTACTTTACAAGGCATCAGGTTCTCGACGTCCTGGGCGTCCACTGCTGACTGTTTTTTGGCAGTTTATGTCAGACTTTCGAGACGAGAAACTGACTTGGGAGGAAGCACGGGAGCTGGCATAGAGATGCATGGAGGCTCTTTGTGGATACCGTATGCTTCAACTAGGGAGCGGACTTGTAATGATGATGATAGCTTTTGCCTGAACGGGGACAATATGCTCCCAACTATGGAGCGGACACGGAATGATGTGATTAATGATTTTTATTTTTACCAAAGAATAATAATGCTCTAATAGTCCATATCTGATTATTTTCATGGAGTGATATTTAAATGCTGAATATTCTTATCATGATTCTAGGAATGTGTGGGTGGGTAATAATTTCAATTGAATTTGACTCCTAGTTCACATACTTACATAATTTGATTAATTTATTTATTGACACTAAATAAATATTGGATAGTTGAATCCAATTTATTTTTAGTACATTTATTACAATAACACATTTTTAAGGTTTCCAAATAATTTTGAATTACCAAAATGTTATACTAAACTATTCCAGCAAAATTATGTATATTAAGGCTTAGAAAAATTTAATAGTTTCCCTACAAAAATTAAAGAAATAATACATAGTTATAAATAAATGAAAAATAAAATTAAAGGAACACTGTGCAGAAAAACAACCAGGATAATAAATATATTAAAAAGTGTAAATATTTTATATTTTTATTGTTTAAATTTTAATTATACTCATATTAATAATTCAGTGTAAGTCTTTTTCCATCTCTCTAAGCAGCTTGACTCTTTTTTGTAGAGGAACAGCATTCAAAATAATAAAAAAAACAGGATCTATTATACAAACTTACGTATGCATTCAAACTGTAACAAATGTATCTTATTTATTGTAATATATTCATCATCATCATCATTCCCTTTCCGCACCTAATGGTTCATAGGGCAATGTATTGGTACACCAATCGCAGCGTATCTTGATCATTTTTGTTACATGAAGGTAAAATGATCAGTCATGCGGTTCAGGTGCCAGTCCAGGGGACTATGAAATTCTTTAGTGTAAAAACATCTTTTTAAATCAATATTTCATTTTAACCATGGCGGGAATCGAACCCGAGACCACTACACCACAAGGCCGACAATCTACTAAAATACCGACATATATTAAAATAAATATTTATTTTAAAAACTGAATAATTTATTAGTAATATTTAAAGCATTTACTTTGTGGTTGAACATTTCAATAAATGTTAGTAAATATTTTATAACCACTTATTGACTTTTCTGGGTCTACCGGTTTCGAGACGTATCCGTCAGGCAGGACACTTATTACGCTAACACATAATAATTATATAGCGCCATTTTTGTGAAAAATCACCTCAAGGGCGCTTTACAATTGTATACGTAAACTTACATTCTAACTAAGCTAAAATGACATATTATATTTTCTGATTTAAAATTGAGGGTATAATAAACTAAAGAAGTGAGATTTTAGTTGGGATCTGAACTGATTGGGTCTGTCGATGATTCGTAAGTTTGAAGGCAATTGGTTCCACACAGAGGGGCCGGCAACGGCAAAAGCACCATCTCCGAATCTAGTGTTTGGGGAGCGCCGGATTTTGACAAGTTTTCCTCTGCCTGAATCAAATGATGACCTAAGAGTAGATGTTCTTTGACATGTATTTTCCCTAATACAAAGGTCTGATGGGTATCTTGAAACCATTTCACGAAGGGGTTTGAATACTGTCCAGCAAAGCTTGTATTTTTTTATCTCTGGGCTTTTTAACCAGTGCAAATCTCGAAGATGAGATGTGAGAATATTTTTTTATAATGGGATTTACACAGTGGCGAGTCGTGATTTATTTTATAGGTAATCTATTAAAAATGTTCATTAATTTGTACTACATATAAGTACTTACATAACATGTAAGTAATGTAATTATAAATTACTACTTTTTCTGTGGTTCTGTGAAAATCAACTCAAACAACAATTATTACTAACCACGCGATATACGTAGCTTTATTCCACACTATTTTAATAGAATACTAAACTCATACAAAAGTTTATTATCACATACCACAATGACATTTGGCAAATATTTTCATTATGATCTGTCATTGACAGTACTGTCAAGTCAAGACTTGAGCACTGGTTGATTTCTTTTAAAATGAATAATGCCTAAAACGGCCACTGCGAACGCCACCTGTCCTATGTGATACAAAATATATCAACGGTATCCCATCAAAGAAAAATAGTCCTTCGGAAAAAATGTTCGAAATACTAGTTTCCAAATAGAGAATCTTCTAAAAATATTTGTAATCTGCAAGTTTGTTTTAGTACTAAAAAAGCCGACTTGGGTTAAAGACGAAAAATACAGTGTACTTTTTTGTATGGAAGAATAGCTGAGGTAATCGGCTAGTTTCATCGTTCAGTGAGAATGGACTGGGCGCTGGCGCTGGGCGCACTTCATAGAGTTTTTTTTGTAGAAAGATATAAACGGTGATTTATAATAAATAACAATTACTTTATATATTTTCCCATAAA